>NW_024749779.1:3921135-4176135 GCF_018991925.1 Homarus americanus
ATCAGTATTGCTTCGTTCAGTTACGTGCTGGTTCAACTCTGGCAGTTCAAGCTCCAACAGTTCAAGCTCCAGCAGTTCAAGCTGGCAGTTCCAGCTCTAGCAGTTCAGGCTCATGCAGTTCATGCTCTAGCAGTTCAGCTCTAGCATTTCCAGCTCTAGCAGTTCCATCTCCCAACTAGTTCAAGCTCCTTGGTTCAGCACCATAGCCACCAGTTCTAGCAGCTTCGGCTCCTAGCAGTTCAGCTCTAGCCGTTCAGCTCCAACAGTTCAGCTCTAGCAGTTCAGAACAAGCAGTTCCAGCTCTAGCAGTTCAAGCTCTAGCAGTTCAAGCCGTGGTTCAAGCTCCAGCAGTTCAGCTCAACGGTTCAGCTCTAGCAGTTGCAGCTCTAGCAGTTCAGTTCTCTCAGTTCAGCTCTCCCGGTTTCAACTCTAGCAGTTCAGCTCTGCAATTCCAGCTCTTGCAGTTCAGCCTCTCAGTTCAAGCTCTCCGGTTCCAGCTCTAGCAATTCCAGCTCTAAGTTCCACCTCTACATCTCCACCTCTAACAGTTCACGCTTTGGCAGTTCAGCTCTAGCAGTTCAAGCTCTAACAGTTCAAGCTCAGCAGTTCAAGCTCCAGCAGTTCTGGCTCTACCAGTTCCCAGCTCCAGCAGTTCAGCTCTAGCAGTTCCACCTCTAGCGTTTCTAGCTCTAGCAGTTCAAGCTGTACAGTTCAGCTCTAACAGTTCCAGCTCAAGTAGTTCAAGCCTTATCAAAACAAAACCTAGCCGTTCAAGATCTAGCAGTTCAAGCTCTAGCAGTTCAAGCTCTTTCAGTTCAAGCTCTAGCAGCTCCAGCTCTAGCAGTTCAGCTCTAGCAGTTCAAGCTCTAGCAGTTCAAGCTCTAGCAGTTCAAGCTCACACAAACTCCCGTTCAGCTCACAAGTAGTTCCAGCTCATGCAGTTCAAGCTCTATCAGTTCAAGCTCTAGCAGTTCCAGCTCTAGCAGTTCCAGCTCCTAGCAACCCACCAAGCTCTAGCAGTTCCAAGCTCTAGCAGTTCAAGCTCACTCAGTTCCAGCTCTAGTAGTTCCAGCTCAAGCAGTTCAACCTCTAGCAGTTCAAGCTCCAGAAGTTCCAGCTCCACCACTCAAGCTCTAGCTGTTCCAACTGTAGCAGCTCAAGCTCTAGCAGTTCTAACTCTAGCAGTTCAAGCTCAACAGTTCAAGCTCCAGCAGTTCAAGCTCCAGCAGTTCAAGCTCCAGCAGTTTAGCCAAGTGCTCAGCTATGGCAGTTCAAGCTCTGGCATCTCCAGCTCCCGCTGCTCAGCTCTTACAGTTCAATCTCCAGGTTCCAGCTCTACAGTTCCAGCTCCTAGCAGTTCAGCTCTAGCAGTTCAAGCTCTAGCTGCTCAAGCTTTAGTAGTTCAGCTCTAGCCGGTTCCAGCTCTGCTTGGTTCAGCTCAAGCAGTTCAAGCTCTAGCAGTTCCCTCTAGCGTTTCCAGCTCTAGCAGTTCAAGCTCTAGCAGTTCAAGCTCTAGCAGTTCAAGCTCAAACAGGTTAGCTCTAGCAGCTCAAGCCCTTAACAGTTCAAGCTCAGCAGTTCAAGCTCTAGCAGTTCAAGCTATAGCAATTCCAGCTCTAGCAGTTCAAGCTCTAGCAGTTCAAGCTCTAGCAGTTCAAACTGCAGCAGTTCAGCTCTAGCAGTTCCAGCTCTCCTGGTTCAGCTCTAGCAGGTCCACCTCTAGCAGTTCAGCTCTAGCACTTCAAGCTCCAGCAGTTCGCTCTAGCAGTTCAAGCTCAAGTAGTTCAAGCTCCAGCAGTTCAGCTCTAGCTGTTCCAGCTCTGCAGTTCCAGCTCTAGCAAGTTCAAGCTCTAGCAGTTCAAGCTCACTCAGTTCCTGCTCTGGTGGTTGGCTCAAGCAGTTCAAGCTCTAACCGTTCAACCTCTGCAGTTCCAGCTCTACCTGCTCCCAAGCTGTGGCTGTTCCACCTCAACAGCTAGCTCTAGCAGTTCCAGCTCTAGCAGTTCAAGCTCCCAGCAGTTCAGCTCCAGCAGTTCAAGCTCCAAGCAGTTCCAGCTCTAGCAGTTCAAGCTCATGCAGTTCATGCTCTAAGTTTCCAGCTCTAGCAGTTCCAGCTCTAGCAGTTCAAGCTCTCTCAAGTTCAGCTCTCCCGGTTTCCTTTAGCAGTTCAGCTCTACAGTTCCATCTCCTCAGTTCAGCTCCAGCAGTTCCTCTACTCCACCAGTTCTGGCAGCTTCAGCTCTGCTGAGTTCAAGCTCTAGGGGTTAAGCTCTTTCGGTTACAGCTCTAGCAGTTCCAGCTCCTAGCAGTTCAAGCTCTAGCAGTTCAAGCTCCTGGCAGTTCCAAGCTCTAGCAGTTCAAGCTCAGCAGTTCAAGCTCACTCAGTTCCAGCTCTAGTAGTTTCAGCTCATGCAGTTCAAGCTCTATCAGTTCAAGCTCTAGCAGTTCCAGCTCATAGCAGTTCCAGCTCTAGCAGTACAAGGTCTACCAGTTCAAGCTCTAGCAGTTCAGCTCACTCAGTTCCAGCTCTAGTGGTTCCAGCTCAAGCAGTTCAACCTCCTAGCAGTTCAAGCTCTGAAGTTCCAGCTCTACCTGCTCATGCTCTAGCTGTTCCAGCTGTGGCAGCTCAAGCTCTAGCAGTCCTAACTCCAGCAGTTCAAGCTCCAGCAGTTCAAGCTCCAGCAGTTCAAGCTCCAGCAGTTCAAGCTCTAAGTGCTCAAGCTATGGCAGTTCAATCTCTAGCATCTCCAGCTCTGGCTGCTCAAGCTCTAGCAGTTCAATCTCCAGGAGTTCCAGCTCTAGCAGTTCCAGCTCTAGCAGTTCAAGCTCTAGCAGTTCAAGCTCTAGCTGCTCAAGCTTTAGTAGTTTCACTAGCGGTTCCAGCTCTAGCAGTTCCTGTTCTAGCAGTTCCTCTAGCAGTTCCAGCTCTAGCAGATCCAGCTCTAGCAGTTCAAGCTTTAGCAGTTCCAGCTCTAGCAGCTCAGCTCTAGCAGTTCAAGCTCAAACAATTCAAGCTCTAGCAGTTCAAGCTCTAGCAGTTCAAGCTCTAGCAGTTCAAGCTCCAGCAGTTCCAGCTCCTAGCAGTTCAAGCTCTAGCAGTTTCCAGCTAGTGTTAGCTCTAGCAGTTCAAGCTCCAGCAGTTCAAGCTCCAACAGTTCCAGCTCTAGCAGTTCCATCTCTAGCAGTTCCAGCTCTAGCAGTTCAAGCTCTAGCAGTTCAAGCCCTAGCAGTTCAAGCTCTAGTAGTTCCAGCTCTAGCAGTTCAAGCTCTATCAGTTCAAGCTCTCCCGGTTCCAGCTCTAGCAGTTCCAGCTCTAGCAGTTCAAGTTCTTGCAGTTCAAGCTCCAGCAGTTCAAGCTTTGGCAGTTCCACCTCTAGCAGCTCAGCTCTATCAGTTCAAGCTCAAGCAGTTCAGCTCTAGCATATCAAGCTCATGCAGTTCATGCTCTAGCAGTTCCAATCTAGCAGTTTCCATCTCAAGTAGTTCAAGCTCCGGCACTTCCAGCTCTAGCAGTTCCAGCTCTTGCAGCTACAGCTCTAGCAGTTCAAGCTCTAGCAGTTCAAGCTGCCCCAGTTCAGCTCTAGCAGTTCCAGCTCTCCCGGTTCCAGCTCTAGCAGCTCCAGCTCTAGCAGTTCAAGCTCTAGCAGTTCAAGCTCCAGCAGTTCCAGCTCTAGCAGTTCAAGCTCAAGTAGTTCTGGCTCCAGCAGTTCCAGCTCTAGCAGTTGCAGCTCTACCAGTTCCAGCTCTAGCAGTTCAAGCTCTCTCAGTTCAAGCTCTCCGGTTCCAAATCTAGCAGTTCCAACTCTAGCAGTTCAAGCTCTTCCAGTTCAAGCTCCAGCAGTTCAAGCTCTCTCAGTTCAAGCTCTTCCGGTTCCAGCTCTAGCAGTTCTAGCTCTAACAGTTCCAGTAGTAGTTCAAGCTCTCTCAGTTCAAGCTCGGTCCCAGCTCTAGCAGTTCCAGCTCAGTTCAAGCTCTCTCAGTTCAAGCTCTCCCGGTTCCAACTCTAGCAGTTCCACCTCAAGTTCCACCTCTAGCAGTTCCACCTCTAACAGTTCACATTGGCAGTTCCAGCTCTAGCAGTTCAAGCTCTAGCAGTTCAAGCTCTAGCAGTTCAAGCTCCAGCAGTTCCAGCTCTAGCAGTTCCAGCTCTAGCAGTTCCAGCTCAAGCAGTTCAAGCTCTAGCAGTTCCACCTCTAGCGTTTCCAGCTCTAGCAGTTCAAGCTCTAGCAGTTCAAGCTCTAGCAGTTCAAGCTCAAGTAGTTCAAGCTCTAGCAGCTCAAGCTCTAGCAGTTCAAGCTCTAGCAGTTCAAGCTCTGCAGTTCAAGCTATAGTAGATCAGCTCTAGCAGTTCAAGCTCTAGCAGTTCAAGCTCTGGCAGTTCAACTCACTCAGTTCCAGCTCTAGCAGTTCAAGCTCAAGCAGTTCAAGCTTTAGCTACTCAAGCTGTACCACTTCCAGCTCTAGCATTTCAAGCTCAAGCAGTTCCAGCTCTACCTGCTCAAGCTCTAGCAGTTCCAGCTCTAGCAGTTCAATCTGTAGCAGTTCCAGCTCTAGCCGATCAAGCTCTAGCAGTTCAATCTCCAGCAGTTCAAGCTCTAGCAGTTCCAGCTCTAGCAGTTCAAGCTCTCTCAGTTCAAGCTCTCCCGGTTCCAGCTCTAGCAGTTCCAGCTCTAGCAGTTCAAGCTCTTGCAGTTCAAGCTCCAGCAGTTCAAGCTCTCAGTTCAAGCTCTCCCGGTTCCAACTCTAGTAGTTCCAGCTCATGCAGTTCAAGCTCTAGCAGTTCAAGCTCTAGCAGGTTCCAGCTCTAGCAGTTCCAGCTCTAGCAGTACAAGCTCTAGCAGTTCAAACTCTAGCAGTTCAAGCTCACTCAGTTCCAGCTCTAGTAGTTCCAGCTCAAGCAGTTCAACCTCTAGCAGTTCAAGCTCTAGCAGTTCAAGCTCTAGCAGTTCAAGCTCAGTAGTTCAAGCTCTAGCAGCTCAAGCTCTAGCAGTTCAAGCTCTAGCAGTTCAAGCTCTAGCAGTTCAAGCTATAGTAGTTCCAGCTCTGAGTTCAAGCTCTAGCAGTTCAAGCTCAAGCAGTTCAAGCTCACTCGGTTCCAGCTCTAGCAGTTCAAGCTCAAACGTTCAAACTTTAGCTACTCAAGCTGTACCACTTCCAGCTCTAGCATTTCAAGCTCAAGCAGTTCCAGCTCTACTGCTCCAGTAGCAGTTCAGCTCTAGCAGTTCAATCTGTAGCAGTTCCAGCTCTAGCCGATCAGCTCTAGCAGTTCAATCTCCAGCAGTTCAAGCTCTAGCAGTTCCAGCTCTAGCAGTTCAAGCTCTCTCAGTTCAAGCTCTCCCGGTTCCAGCTCTACAGTTCCAGCTCTAGCAGTTCAAGCTCTTGCAGTTCAAGCTCCAGCAGTTCAAGCTCTCTAGTTCAAGCTCTCCCGGTTCCAGCTCTAGTAGTTCCAGCTCATGCAGTTCAACTCTAGCAGTTAGCTCTAGCAGTTCCAGCTCTAGCAGTTCCAGCTCTAGCAGTACAAGCTCTAGCAGTTCAAATTCTAGCAGTTCAAGCTCACTCAGTTCCAGCTCTAGTAGTTCCAGCTCAAGCAGTTCAACCTCTAGCAGTTCAAGCTCTAGCAGTTCAAGCTCTAGCAGTTCAAGCTCAAGTAGTTCAAGCTCTAGCAGCTCAAGCTCCCAGTTCAAGCTCTAGCAGTTCAAGCTCTAGTTCAAGCTATAGTAGTTCCAGCTCTAGCAGTTCAAGCTCTAGCAGTTCAAGCTCTAGCAGTTCAAGCTCACTCAGTTCAGCTCTAGCAGTTCAAGCTCAAGCAGTTCAAGCTTTAGCTACTCAAGCTGTACCACTTCAGCTCTAGCATTTCAAGCTCAAGCAGTTTCAGCTCTACCTGCTCAGGCTCATTCCAGCTCTAGCAGTTCAATCTGTAGCAGTTCAGCTCTAGCCGATCAAGCAGCAGTTCAATCTCCAGCAGTTCAAGCTCTAGCAGTTCCAGCTCTAGCAGTTCAAGCTCTCTCAGTTCAAGCTCTCCCGGTTCCAGCTCTGCAGTTCCAGCTCTAGCAGTTCAAGCTCTTGCAGTTCAAGCTCCAGCAGTTCAAGCTCTCTCAGTTCCAAGCTCTCCCGGTTCCAGCTCTAGTAGTTCCAGCTCATGCAGTTCAGCTCCAGCAGTTCAAGCTCTAGCAGTTCAGCTCTAGCAGTTCCAGCTCTAGCAGTACAAGCTCTAGCAGTTCAAACTCTAGCAGTTTAAGCTCACTCAGTTCCAGCTCTGTGGTTCCAGCTCAAGCAGTTCAACCTCACAGTTCAAGCTCTAGCAGTTCCAGCTCTACCTGCTCAAGCTCTAGCTGTTCAGATGTAGCAGCTCAAGCTCTAGCAGTTTCAGCTCTAGCAGTTCAAGCTCATGTGGTTCATGCTCTAGCAGTTCAGCTCTAGCAGTTCCATCTCCAAGTAGTTCAAGCTCGCACTTCCAGCTCTAGCAGTTCAGCTCTAGCAGCTACAGCTCTAGCAGTTCAAGCTCTAGCAGTTCAAGCTGCAGCAGTTCCAGCTCTAGCAGTTCGCTCTCCCTGTTTCGCTCTGCAGCTCACCTCTGAGTTCAAGCTTTACTTCAGCTCAGCAGTTCCAGCTCTAGCAGTTTCAGCTCAAGTAGTTCAAGCTCCAGCAGTTCCAGCTCTGAGTTGCAGCTCTAGCAGTTCCAGCTCTAGCAGTTCAAGCTCTCTCAGTTCAAGCTCTCCCGGTTCCAGCTCCTGCAGTTCCAGCTCTTGCAGTTCAAGCTCTTCCAGTTCAAGCTCCATCAGTTCGCTCTCTCAGTTCAAGCTCCGGTTCCTGCTCTAGCAGTTCTAGCTCTAGTAGTTCAAACTCTCTCAGTTCCAAGCTCTCCCGGTCCCAGCTCTGCAGTTCCAGCTCTAGCAGTTCAAGCTCTAGCAGTTCAAGCTCTAGCAGTTCAAGCTCCAGCAGTTCCAGCTCTAGCAGTTCCAGCTCTAGCAGTTCCAGTTCAACCAGTTCAAGCTCTAGCAGTTCCACCTCTAGCGTTTCCAGCTCTAGCAGTTCAAGCTCTAGCAGTTCAAGCTCAAGTAGCTCAAGCTCTAGCAGTTCAAGCTCTAGCAGTTCTAGCTCTAGCAGTTCAAGCTCTAGCAGTTCCAGCTCTAGCAGTTCAAGCTCTAGCAGTTCAAGCCCTAGCAGTTCAAGTTCACTCAGTTCCAGCTCTAGCAGTTCAAGCTCAAGCAGTTCAAGCTTTAGCTACTCAAGCTGTACCACTTCCAGCTCTAGCTTTTCAAGCTCAAGCAGTTCCAGCTCTAGCTGCTCAAGCTCTAGCAGTTCCAGCTCTAGCAGTTCAATCTGTAGCAGTTCCAGCTCTAGCCGATCAAGCTCTAGCAGTTCAATCTCCAGCAGTTCAAGCTCTAGCAGTTCCAGCTGTAGCAGTTCAATCTGTAGCAGTTCCAGCTCTAGCTGCTCAAGCTCTAGCAGTTCCAGCTCTAGCAGTTCAAGCTCTATTAATTCAAGCTCCAGCAGTTCCAGCTCTAGCTGTTCAAGCTCTAGCAGCTCAAGCTCTAGCAGCTCAAGCTCCAGCAGATCCAGCTCTAGCAGATCCAGCTCTAGCTGTTCAAGCTCTAGCAGTTCAAGCTCCAGCAGTCCCTGCTCTAGCAGCTCAAGATCGAGCAGTTCCAGTTCTTGCAGTTTAAGCTCTAGCAGTTCCAGCTCTTGTAGTTCCAGCTCTAGCAGTTCAAGCTCTATCAGTTCAAGCTCTGGCAGTTCAAGTTCAAGCAGGTCAACCTCTAACAGTTCAAGCTCTATAAGTTCCAGCTCTATCAGTTCCAGCTCTAGTAGTACAAGCTCTAGCAATTCGAGCTCTAGTAGTTCAAGCTCTAGTAGTTCAAGCTATAGCAGTTCAAGCTCTAGCAGTTCAAGCTCAATTAGTTCAAACACTAGTAGTTCAAGCTCAAGTAGTTCAAGCTCTAGCAACGCAAGTAAGTACTGTAACTCAATACCTTTTTATATTCATGTTTCACATGTAACGTAAGTATCGAAGTGTCATATTTAGACTTATCGTGTATCTGGAAATTTTTTTATCCATGATTGTTTTTTTTTTAGTTTGATATATGCAAAGCTTGGAAATCAGAATATATAGCCGCTGTATAATAAACTGCAATTTGGTAGGATAATGGAAAAACTCGTAATGTGAACTTGAGGAATAATTGTGTTTACTGTAAGTTTTATTTATTGTTTACAAACATTTTTCAACTTTCGCCGAAATATGTTTTCATGTTTGTCAGTATTTCATTCTGTTTTTAATTTGCAGGGAAGGTACGATCAGAAGATATAATTTGTGGGTGTTATGTTTTGGAATATCTGTCACACACACACACACACACACACACACACACACACACACACACACACACACACACACACACACACACCATTTCGTCAGTATAGTATGAATATTTGTGATACCCTTTCTCCATTTAGTACCTCTATATTATATCAGTTTCCCTTCTCTCTATTCCCAGCAGACTATAACATGTGGTACAGTACTTCAAAACATATATTAGAAAAAAACATAACAATTTGAAGGTTCAGTACACTGCTTTACCTACTGTTTACTGGTTCTTCTTAGTCTTGATATTTTTTTTCTGGTTCGTGAGCATGATGAGGTGATTTATGCTCGTAGCTTGAGTCAATTATGTAAAATGAACCAGACACAAATACATAAATGAATATAATATTTATTAAGTGTTAAACATAAACACTAGCGCTATGTATTTTTTTAACCTAACTTGTATAACATCAGTTTTTAATTGTCTTATTTTCATACTATAACTAGATCGAGAAACGACGAGTACTCCCACCACTACTACGACGACCACTCCCACCACTATTACGACGACCACTCCCACCACTACGTCGACTACGACTACCACTCCTACCACTACTACGACGACCACTCCCACCACTACTACGACCACTCCACGACGACCACTCCCACCACTACTACGACGACCACTCCCACCACTACGACTACGACTACCACTCCTACCACTACTACGACGACCACTCCTACCACTACTACGACCCACTACCACTACGTCACTACGACTACCACTCCCACTACTACTACCACTACGACGACCACCCACCACTACCGACACTCCCACCACTACTACTCACCACTACATCAACTGACTACCACTCCCACCACTCCATCACGACTACCACTCCCACCACTACATCAACTTGACGACCACTCCCACCACCACGACCACTCCCACCATCAACTATGACTACCACTCCCACCACTACATCAACTATGACGACCACTCCCACGACTACATCAACTACGACGACCACTCCCACTACTACTACGACGACCACTCCCACCACTACGACGACCACTCACCACTACGTCACCTACCTACCACTCCCTCCACATCAACTACCACTCCCACCACAACTATGACGACCACTCCCACCACTACATCAACTACGACGACCACTCCCACCACTACATCAACTACTTACCACTCCACCACTACATCAACTACAACGACCACTCCCACCACTACTACGACTGCACTACCACCACTACCACTCACCACTACGACGACCATTCCCACCACTACTACGACGACCACTCCCACCACTACTACGACGACCACTCCCACCACTACTACGACCACTCCACCACTACATCAACTATGACTACCACTCCACCACTCCGTCACGACTACCACTCCCACCACTACATCAACTACAACGACCACTCCCACCACTACTACGACTACCACCACTCCCACCACTACATCAACTACAACGACCACTCCACCACTACTACGACGACCACTCCCTCACTACATCAACTATGACGACCACTCCCACCACTACTACGACGACCACTCCCACCACTACTACGACGACCACTCCCACCACTACTACGACGACCACTCCCACCACTACGTCAACTACGACTACCACTCCCACCACTACTACGACGACCACTCCCACACTACCGACTACCACTCCACCACTACATCAACTACAACGACCACTCCCTCCACTACATCAACTATGACGACCACTCCCACCACTACTACGACGACCACTCCCACCACTACTACGACGACCACTCCCACCACTACGTCAACTACGACTACCACTCCCACCACTACTACGACGACCACTCCCACCACTACATCAACTACAACGACCACTCCCACCACTACTACGACGACCACTCCTTCCACTACGTCAACTACGACTACCACTTCCCCCACTACTACGACGACCACTTCCACCACTACATCAAGTACGACTACTACAAGCACAACGGCTAGTACGACCACAACCGCAACTTCTAATCCCCCATCCGGAGGTAAGTATGTTTTTATTTAAATGTGATATCTAACGAACACAGAAAGCAACTTAAAAAAATGCATGGGTTACCCTAACAATCTGAAGGCTTAGATGGTCTCTCGCGAAAATCTGTCATAATGATATTAGTGTCTCTTTTAGTCAGTCCGGTGCTGCTGTGTTGTACCTGGCCAAGGTCTCTCCAGAACACTCTACTTGAAGACATATCTTATGATTCCTCCACAAATAAAATCGATTATCTTGCAAATCCATGATTACCATTACTTTCAAAGTAATGTAATCGATTACATTAAAAACTGTAATCATTATTCCAACGATTCTCAATTATGTAAAGAAAATATATGTAATAATCTTCCACGATTCTGGGAGTTAAAAATTGCACGAGTGATACGTAGGAACTAAGTAGATACAATCATTTCCTCGAGCCTAAAACATTAAGTGACTGTATTAACGCTTTCTGGTCTCCCTTTATCTCCGCAGGCGATAGTATATGCGCGGAGGTGATCCTGACGCATGCACAACCCTTAAAAACGGTTATGTCTCCCAACTACCCTGACTACTACCCTGATAATTACCACTGCGAGTTCAACATCACGGTAAGACTTCGCAAGATCACTCTTCTGGTTGGACGTTGATTAATTTATAGTACAGTAAATGCCGTGCAAAGTGGCTGATTTTCCTGGATAAGTTTCATCTTAACATTGGTGACAATTACCAAATAAAGAGAGAATCTCTTTTTAAGATTAACGGTACATTTGAAAACTGAAATAATTCGAGGAGCTGGTAGTTTTTCATGATTTCACTTGCACTCTCTTTCAGGCACCATTGGGCAGGAAAGTAGACATCTACTTCGACGTCTTTAAGGTTGAATACTCATCCAAATGCGTCAAGGACTACTTCCAAATTGTCGGAATTGAGAAGTACTACGGCATTAAGTGAGTAACAGTTTTTGCACTAAACAAAGGGATATATTAGGCTCACATTGCATGGAACTGGAACCGTCTGAGATTTTCGATTCCTGATAGGACGAATAGGTTATCGGATAGGCCAGTTTTCCCAGAACATCGACTGGGGTTCAATCTTAAGTGATCTATCTATATAACATAACCAGCTTGTCCACAATTGTTCATGGTAAGATGAAAACCTTCCCATGCGTTCTTACAATGTTCTAATGTGAATATCCCTGAACTATTCAACAGAGGATTTTCTAAATTCATTTATTCATCTGGTAGTTTGTCTCACTTCAAGTTTCTCTTATTTTATTTACTCACTCTTGACTGGTTCTTCCTGTAACTTGTTTCGTTGTACTATAAATGTTCAGAGCCTTACTATAACGCCTCTTTTGATTTTAAGATCTCACTCATCCGTTTCTTTATCTTCATGTTATGACGACAACACATCTTACAGAGCGTCTTTGAGCGATTTCTTTATTATTTTCATGTCGATGTAGCATTTGTCGCAGCACGAACTGATCATACAAATTTTGTCTGATTTTTTTTTTTCAGGAATATGTATTTTAGATTTTCAAAGACACTCCAGATAGAATTAGAGAAAGAAGAAAGGAAAGTGTATGTGTCCAGAATATGTAAATGTTCCACTAATGAACATTACTCTCTTACAGGATATGCGGTCATAAGATCCCAAAACTGAAATTACTGTCCAAGAAGAATTACCTGACAGTCACCTACCACTCCGATGGAGGAGGCAAGAAGCTAAAGGGCTTCAAGATCTTTGCCACAGGTATGATACAAATTCATTTATATATGTTTTTACTAAGAAATGGTGGGTTTGGGCAGGTCTTATTTTGTGCTTCACACTGTAGTCATTTGTGTGATTTTGTATATTGTTTTTTATTTAAAGGCACAAAAGAATACAACATGATTGGTTAAGATTAATGGCATTTGTTGTTTTTTGGTGATTATATGTCCACTTATAAGTTGGAATAATAAATTAGTTTTATGCTGAATTTATTCCAGTGAATAGTTGAAAAACTGACATTCAGTGACCAGACAATTTTATTGAAAGCATAATTTTAATTTCTACTCATATTAGACTTTTCTATAAAACAACATTGTAGTGACTTTCATTATATTCTTAGTAATATGAATTTGTCTTTCAGCCATCTTTTATCATTAAAGAAAATATCCTAACCTGAATATTGTTTTCATGATGCACTCGTGGTTCCCTAAACCAATCATACCATACAGTATATAGAAAATAGCTTTACCATAATTAATATCGCTATTTAATTATACATTACAGCTGTAAAGGATACTAGTGCTTAACAACACCACCGACGACGATCAACCCTCCACCACCGACGACGATCAACCCTCCACCACCGACGACGATCAACCCTCCACCACCGACGACGATCAACCCTCCACCACCGACGACGATCAATCCTTCGCAGCCTGACTGACCAGACACGAATACGAGTATCTCTCCAACACCAAGAATCTTTCATTGGATTGTTCTGTGGACCCGGTTATCCACTATCTGATGATGGCCGACTAACTTGTTCAGTGATCAAGAGACTTGGAGGAGAAGAAGACCCGGAGAACAAGCAACACGGAAAAAACAGAGCATTCGGAACCATGACAACAGGGGCACACAACAACAGGGGGACACAGCAACAGAGGGACACAACAACAGAAGGGCACAGCAACAGGGGGACACAACTGCAGAAGGACATAGCAGCTGGAATGTCAATAATAAGAAGGACCTAGACAAGGGGATCCATTATAACAAGGCACCATTATAACGAGGGGGCCATGATTAGAGGGGACCATTATAAGGGCCATGATTAGGGAAGGGGCCATGATTAGGAGGGGACCATTATAACGAAGGGCCATGATTAGGAGGGACCATTATAACGAAGGGGCCATGATTAGAGGGGACCATTATAATATGATTGAGGGACCATTATAACGAGGGCCATGATTAGAGGGACCATTATAACGAAGGGGCCATGATTGACCATTATAACGGGGCCATGATTAGAGGGACCATTATAACGAAGGGGCCACCATTATAACGAGGGGCCAGAGGGGACCATTATAACGAAGGGGCCATGATTAGGAGGGGACCATTATAACGAAGGGGCCATGATTAGAGGGGACCATTATAACGAGGGGCCATGATTGGGAGGGACCATTATAACGAGGGGGCCATGATTGGGAGGGGACCATTATAACGAGGGGGCCATGATTAGGAGGGGACCATTATAACGAAGGGGCCATGATTAGAAGGGGACCATTATAACGAGGGGGCCATGATTGGGAGGGGACCATTATAACGAGGGGGCCATGATTAGGAGGGGACCATTATAACGAAGGGGCCATGATTAGAAGGGGACCATTATAACGAGGGGGCCATGATTGGGAGGGGACCATTATAACGAAGGGGCCAAGATTAGGAGGGGACCATTATAACGAAGGGGCCAAGATTAGGAGGGGACCATTATAACGAAGGAGCCATGATTAGGAAGAGACCATTATAACGAAGGGGCCATGATTAGAAAGGGACCATTATAACGAAGGGGTAATGATTAAAAGGGGATCATTGTCAAGAAGGGGCCATGATTAGGAGGGACCATTATAACAAAGGGGCCATGATTAGGAAGGGACCATTATAGGTATGGGTCTCTGGGTATTAGTGGGATCAAGAGGTGAAATAGCCTAAGTTCTGAACCACATAAGGGACTACTCAGGAGGCCAGCGCTCCCTGTTTTAAGGTGACTATACAGAAGAAACTCGTGCAGCAAATAGTTTCTCTACCTCACACAAATAAACTAGATGGTATTGTATGAATAAGATAGCCGCCCAACACAAACAAGCAAAAATAAAAAAAAAACATACTCTTGCTTGTCCACACACACACACACACACACATACCATATATACACACACACGTGAGTTTCTCGTACAACGCTACATTCACATACACATGCATTAACAAACACACATACACATACATTGACACACACAAACACACATAGTGACACACACACACTCACATACACACACACATACACACACACACACACACACACACACACACACACACAGCGATGTTGTTTCCATTTTTGCTTGATTTGACTTAAGGGTTTCTAATTAGCCAGTAGCTATTCATTGGACATCACGTAAAAACACTTCACTGACATACGCTTGTGTCTCAACATCCCATCTGTCAACCTATCAACATGACTACGTAAACAATAATTCCTAAGAGAAGTGTATTGGGCCAAAAAACTAACTTCGTAACACGGGGAAACAGAATGATTTTTCTTAGATTCTTGAATTGTGTGAGGTGTAAGACAAGGATAACAAGTAACTAAATCTAAAACATCAACTGGGAATAAATTATAATTATACAGTACTTAGTGTCACTCGGTGGAGTCGGTACATCAGATATTGAGAGGAAGTAATACGTATGAACTCCTAAAGAACAGTAAATAGTCATTTCTACCACTAAGTATTTCAAATGTAATATTACGTGAGTGGTAGAGGTGAGGGGAGGGAGGAGGTTACCGTATAAATAAGATAAAGAAGTTTCCTGCGTTATTCTATATATGTATATACAGTATATTTTTTATTAAAAATTTCTAGTGCTTTCGTAGGTACAGTACCTTTGATTTGCTATGTTCTATATCTTAAATGAACACACACACACACACACACACACACACATATAATATATATATATATATATATATATATATATATATATATATATATATATATATATATATATATTTTATATATATATATATATATATATATATATATATATATATATATATATATATATATATATATATATATATATATATATATATATATATATATATATATATATATATATATATATATATAATAAGCATTTTTGCTGCAGTATTATGTTGAAATATCCCAATAATTGTATAGAAATGTGGAATTTTCACATCAAATTCATCAAGAATTAGCGGGCGACATTGAACATACAAGCAGCACCACAGTATAAAAGGGCTGCATGAAAAAAGGTACCGTACGTAACGTGTGGAAGGAAAAGACAAAATAAATCTTATCTTGCTGATAATTCCTCAAGCAGGGAGTTTCTTCTTGAGACACTTAAGTGGTCAACATATATGCCAGGAAGATCTGCAAACAAGTTGACTTGTATTTTTGTAATTGAAAGGTCGCTATATATATATATATATATAATCAAAGATGTGCACATTGTTATCATTATAAACGTAATAAAAGATGGGGGTAGCTACACTGATGACTTTAACTTTCCTCTTTTAACGGGGTCACATTTCAGAGCTTCTCACTATGAGCGCATAAAACTGGTTGGAGAAGCTTGGTGTAAGAAGTGTCGGTGTGTTGTACCTACCATCCTCGCCCTCGCGTACACACACACACACTCTCTCTCTCTCTCTCTCTCTCATAAGAACATAAGAACATAAGAATGGAGGAAACTGCAGCGGGCCTATTGGCCCATACTGGGCAGTCCCATTTAAACCCGACCCCTATCGTTCATATATCCATCCAACCTGTGTTTGAAGCTATCTAGTGTATTCGAGTTAATGATGATGTTTGGTAGCTTGTTCCATTGATCCACTACTCTATTTCCAAACCAATGTTTACCTATTTCGCACCTAAATCTAAATTTGTCTAATTTAAATTATTACGAGTTCGCTGCTGGTTGGATAGTTTGAGTACCTTTGTAATGGCACCTTTGTTATGTCATCTTTGTTTAGCCCTGACTTCCATTTATAAACCTCGATCATATCGCCTCTCACTCTACGTCTCTCTCTGTACTCAAGGTTCCTAATGCCCGGAATTAGTTTTGACATTCTCCTCAGGATTCTTTCTCGGGATTCTATATCCATTCTGTAGTATGGTGACCAAAATTGAACTGCATAATCCAAGTGAGGTCTCACAAGCGCAAGATATAGTTCTAGGATGACCTCGCTAGTCTCTTAACTAACACTCCTTTGTATGAACTCAAGTACTTTGTTAGCCTTGTTTCGAGCAAATACACATTGTTTACTTGGTTTAAGATTCCTACTTATCATTACTCCTAAATCTTTCTCACAGTCGGATTTCTCTAGAACATCTCTCTCTCTCTCTCTCTCTCTCTCTCTGTGTGTGTGTAACACACAAGAGGCCGAAGGTGACTATCAACAAGCTTCCAGTACTGTAACTCGACACGTTTAGGAAGAGACACTTGTTCGCTATCGTCTCACCAAACTCCCACCTAACACACTCCTCCCAATCTTGATACCTGGGATTATTATTATATATTTTTTTTAATCTGGGAAAATCTCAAGGAAAAAGTATCCAGGACTTATTAGCCACCTTATCAAGGTCAGATGGACACTGACCTTGAGAACATCCTGGGTCATAGGTCACGCCATCTGAATCGTTAGCTAATAAAGAAGAAGTGTCAATATATTAAAATTTATCCCATTCTTCGTGTTACTATGGATTATATATATATTGCACTGCACAAAGCAATATCTAAAACGATATAATACTTTTTTATGTAATAATCGAAAGAAAAACGATAAAGAAATTATTATACAGGAAGACATTGAACGTAAATAGGCTAAAAAAGATATTACCTTCAGTTATCCATGGCAAAGATTCATCTAAGTCTTTGCGTTTAAAAGTACAAATGTTTCTCGCGGGATTAAAATACTATAAAACCCAACATTCCGACTTGCTTTTAAAATGTGAAAATAGTGGCCATTGCCTATCTCTGGTCATTTACCTATGGACTTCGAAACATTTGGTCCATTTTGAAATTCAGTTACGATCTCTTCTCTTACAAAATAGTAAAGGCAACACCGTCGACAGTGAATGAGTAAAATAAACCCAAAATACTGTACCTTCGGAAACCAATGGAAATAGGGTGACTCAGAGATGCATTAAGAACTAAGTAAGGCGGAGTAGGATATGAAACAGGATGAAGCGGCCTGTGACTTATCAAAAAACCAGCGAAGAATTTTTTTTTTACAGGGCAGTGGAAAACCAGCGTCCAAAAATATTCAAGAAAACATGACTTTAACTGTGTGTTCCTCATGCTAGGACAGTTTCGATACTACATTGTCTAAATATGGTAGTCGACCAAATATTTCGTAAGATAATAAATGTATAGACTTCACTCATGCACCATCAACTTCTTTCGATAAATATAAAACTCATTAAGCTTGACTGAAATGTCGTAGAGGAATGTTAGGACCAGCTTATGAGATACGGAGGAATATCTGATATGAAACTGATCTATTAAGTCTAAAATACAATAGCTGCATTATACTTCCACAACTGACGATTCTATAATGCACTAAAATTACGAGAGAATTTTGTTGCCTCATGAACGTTTTCTACTAAACTAGGCGCCGGAGACTAGAATTAACTGATTAGCATAAAGTTGTATATATAAACTTAATTAGCAATTTTTATCTTAATAATACAGGATACTCATAATTACAATGATTACAAGTGAAATAACATAAATACCAACTGGCAAAAACACAAGAATTCACTAATTTTTTTATTAATAACTAAAAATCATAAGCAAATAAAGTATGCAGTTACACTTTATATAATAAGGAGCAAAAAAAAAAATCCCATTGAAAGGGAAAATTAATTCACTGACAGCACAGTACAAATCTGATATTTAAATTCCCATCATTGGACATGAGGAAATACTTAGTTCAGGATTCATTTCTTTCTGACATTAGACTGTGGATTATTATAGGAAGGGACTGTCAGAACGGGCCAGCTAATATCTTGTGAGCTGGCCTTCTTCAACAAGCCAAACGACTCACATGATTGTTGCCCCAATTACGGTAGTTGAAGTCTACGAATTTGGCGGGACAAGGATCAAATGACAACCCCAACTCTTCACACCTTGAGACCCTCCCATATAAGGAAAACCGGCTAATCTAACAGCCAGTCTGTACCAGAATTTCGTGTGGAACCCTTACAGGAGTCACTTGTGAACTTGTGTGATGTGGACCTGAGCAGCCAACCGAGTATTGACTGACATCTCCAAAGAATCTTAAGTATTCGTATCATTACTTCTAGTCTGGTATCACCCTAATTATATGTCTGGCCTTACTTGTGGCGTTGTGTTGTGTTGTGGTGTGTTGTGTTTAATGTTGAGCTTTGACCCCAGTTCTACAGTGTGTCGGGTGTTATTCCTACGTCCCTGTCTCGCTTACTGCTCTTTCTATTTACCGAGTTAAGATGTTAAGTTGATAATCATTCCTAGTTTATTGTAGGTTTAGTTCATGATAATTCCTTGTTTGTTGTTAAAAGTTAAATTCATGATAAGTAATTAAAGTTTGTCTTCTCTCTTGAGTTAACCTCTCGGTGTTTTGATAATTTTACTACAGTACTCTGCTGCCATGATAATCTAACCTAATCTGAATCAGTGGCCCATCTAAATTAATTGGTAATCATAAGCCTATTGCTCAACTGAGAACATTTCGGAATAAGTCAACAGAACTTGTTAGGTTTTATATGCTATGATTTGGGGGTATTTTTTACTCTATATATTTATATCAACCCTTAGAGTCTACGAACCTCACTTCATATTTACTTCACAAATGACTCCAGGCCATAACAGGATGATCCACTGAACCATTGAATTGAACAAAGTCGACAAAAGTAAAAGTAACATAATTCTGTAACTCCATACAACAGTGTTTTCTATCCGTAGTTCACTAAAACGTATCTTTAATAGACTTATGCTGCACATTTTCTCTTACTCGTATTTAATTTCATAACCAGAGAAAATGAATATTGCACAGGGGTCACTTCCCTAATGTCAGAAGTCTCCACCAAAATCACTTAATAATTATATAAGTCTAATTTCAGTGGCCGGATAGTTAAAAATATTTACATTGTTGTATCGTTTGAGAGGGAAACGTCATCGAATTAAAGTGTCTTAGAATTGCCTAAAATATCGGAAAAACATGGAAAATTTCACGCTTGGGAACTAAGTGTTGTTTTTTGTTTTCCTTTGTGGTTATTCGCATATATATTTTGGGTGAAACTTGCTGTATTTTCACTTACACCGTTTATTATTAGTATTGTATTAGTATTATTATACTTCTGCTAATGCTACCACTGCATCGTCATCCTACTCCTCCCACAGTCAGCAGTTCGTGATCACTAACTTCCTTCCTCTTTTACTTTTCCATTGTTTTGTTTTTGTTTTTCTCCTCGTTTCTCTCCTCGCCCTGGTTCTTCCTCTCCATAACAGGAAGTTAAGGAATTATAAGAGAAATAATCTACGATAATACAGGAGTGAAAAGAATCCTCGCCTTGTTCCTCTCTTCTTCTTCCTCCCCACCATTATGCGAATTCAGAGGCTTTCTTTAAAGCAACTTCGGGAAGTAGCAAAAACTTGTCAAGTTTCCCTCGGTGGCTAAAAACTGGTTGCCCCAAATTCCTGAGCGGAGGCTACGCGACCTCCCGGACTCCTTGGTTCACTAACACACCTAACGCTATACTGGTTCAGTATCAACTGTAACTCTTATCATCCGTTCAAGGTTTAGCTGTAAGGAGGGACTGGGAAATGGGTCTTATGGTCGAGTGTTGACAATAAAAAAAAAATACGTTCACAGTTCACACGAAGGTTAAGTCAAGGCCACGGGAACATAAGAGTCCACGTTGCCATATAATCCAGAGAATGCTATTAAATTTATACGAGACGGTCTACGGTCTGGGGGAAGGTATAGTTACGTCAAGAGGATATTACTTGTATATACCAAGTTGTTCTTGTAATAGTAAAGAGGTTAGCTTTATCTGTTTATTTGTTAATTGAAACATACACCCACAGTAATTCAAACATACACACACACAGAGTAACATATACACACTGTTCTGTTGACAGACGTGTTTGGAAAGCGAAGTCGTATAAGGAACATCAAATACCGGTGTGAATGAACTTCATCCTCACTAGTTGACATCTACACAGTATCTTTGTTCCATCTGAACTTGACCTTACTGAAGCAACCTAGCTGTCAGACCATAAACGAGATGCCGGTATGTACTGTACACTCAAATAAATAAACCGATGTATTAAAACGGTTTAAGTAGCACGATAATCCGTATTATATCTGAAGAAAAATACTAAATGACTGAGCAAGCCGACTTAAATTACATATCTAAATTGAAATAAATAGTGGGATCCAGATACTAAACACTTACGCTTTGTTTAATAAAAGAGCAAAGGAGTTTCACCAATAAAGCAATGTACTTCACGTACTACCTGTGATCTTTATACAGTACCTGTGTTAGCATGAAGACGAAATGATTTAACCTAACGTAGAGTCAGGCAGGTCATAGTAGCGTAGTCTATCTTATCATCAGGAGATAAGGACATATTTTATTCTAACAATACCCAAACTGAATGAGTCCAGACAGAATACTGATGCTTAAGGTAAAAATCCAAACACACATATATCGTACTTCGTGTGGATGATAATGCATTTTATTTAGAATTAATTTTGATTGGTAACTTCTATATCTCAGCTTGAATATTTACGAAATTATGAACAACTAACCAGAGATTTATTTTTAGTTTAAAGTCACTTGTTACGATTCAAAATCAGGATGTATCTACGTTTAAAAATGAGAGAGAGAACAACCAGGGTAAAGATACAAGCAGAAATGTCTCAGAGGTCAACATTTATGCACCAGAGGGACTACATACTCGAACGAATAAATTGTCTCTAGCCGCTCTCACTCCCACATTATCTTAGGAATGTCGAATCCAGTACACCGAGAGAGAATTAGTTGGAAAGAGAGAAAGGTAGATGGAAAGAGAGAGAGAGAGAGAGAGAGAGAGAGAGAGAGAGAGAGAGAGAGAGAGACTATGACGTTAAACATCCGGGTCACGCCGTGCCCAACAGCCGAGGCGAATTACAAGTCCCTATTGAAGACCTAAACAAAACGACAATGGTACGAACAACAACCGAGAATGTCGATGAAAGGTCGCGCGGCTAATGTGATATGTGGACAATGAGCCTCGTTTTTATTTTTTTTTATTTGTTGAATTCTTCTGGTACAGTTATAAAACTACTGTATTAGGACTATAAACATAAAACTGCAAAGATGTGGATACGGGACAAGCATCCTACTGAGAGACCGCGGGAGAAAGATGCAGTGTATTCGATGACCCTCAACTTTGTAGCGTTTTTTTTTTAATCTCATGTGATATTTATGTGTCAGCTGTAATATAAGAAACGACAATAGTGCCGGTACTGCTGTCACAGTTACTGAATGAGAAATTACCGAAGTTCGAATAGGGACCTTCAATACTCCTTTCTTATTTACAAGAACGTTGTTGTGGATCCCATGCAAACATTTTCGGTAATTTTATTTTGTTTTGTTATTTAATTTCTCACTTTACCAGCTTACTACCCATTCGGGTGGTTGGTGCATCCTTTGTTACTTTATTATAAACTTCATAACACCCTTCTCACATGTGCCCAGGCCATTATCATCAGAAATGTTATGACAAATTCGCGAAACTGTTGGCTACATTATAATTGGCAACAGAGTTAATCAAAAGTGCTTACAACAATGTTCCTAATATTATTGCGTTGGTGTATACTGTACATGTCTGTATTCATCGTTGTTGCAAACACTGTTAGTAGCTTTTGTCCTGAATGTTTACAACAATATTCTTAACACTGTTACGTTGGTGTGGACATGACTCTCAACACTGATGATAACACAGTCGTCATCACATTTTCCAAACAATGCTTGCGTTAGGTATGGGCACCACCCCAGTTGCGGCTTTGGTTTTCATGGTTCGTGTCGTCTGTTGTTTATAATTTAGAGCACCGTGGCGTCAAAGAAAACGGGATCATTATTGGGAAAGTTATCAAACAATCAGTACTCGGCTCACGTCCTCTCCTTAGCTGCAAGCTGGTGGTACACCAATATTTGTTATCATTTATTGGCAGATACTGCATGATTTATTATTCAATACTGTTTACTGTAATAGTAGATGATGTAAGCTACAGTAGATCGTTTTACAAGACGTTGTGTGCTGTATGCCTTGACGAAATAAGTCTTAATATTAGTATAATAACTTTTTTCCTGCATCTCCAGAATCATTAGCGTTTATCCTTATATAGTTCACAATGGAAGACTGCTACTGTATGGAGAGAAAGGGGGAGAGGTGGATCGGTGTAAATTATTGAAATAAAAAAGGAGACTGAGAAGCAGAAAGAATGAAGAATTGGAAGGTGAAGAAGAGAAAGATGCATGTAAGAGAGCGTAGAAGAAATTAGAGAGAACAGAAAGAGAAAAGAACGTCAATCAATAAAAAAAAAGCAGCAGCAGCACCCTCAGCAACAAAACCAATTAACAGCACCGTGAACACTTGCAATAACAACAAACTCCAGTGAGATGAAACTGATCTCCTCATCTCCCTACAGAGATAGTGCTAAAGGGGGATCTTCATATAGAGCGTCAACGAATAAGTACATACAGGCACTGAAAAAACTATCTGCTCTTGTGGGTGATCGATGAATTTCAGAATGAACACTACTGCGTCTCTTGTTGTCTCGGTAGAGTTGTCAAAATCCTTCGTCCGTTGTGTCATATTTCCCCAACACAGTTTTGTATTGATATTTTTTTGAGTGACTGTACACTTAACTGACTCTTTGTTCTCGAGTCCCACTGCGGAAATGCTTACTGAATTACGTAATTAAATCCATTACCAACAGCAAATAACAGCAGTACAGGTTTGTTTGTGTGTGTGTGTGTGTGTGTGTGTGTGTGTGTGTGTGTGTGTGTTTGTCGCCTAGGTGTCACACTCACACCTAGGAGATAACATCACAGAATATATCACACTGGGATGGCCTTCCAAACCTGTCGTTGTTTTTGTGTGATGAACTTTCTCTCGGTGAGTCATGACGGAGGAAGTCGAGTTCATCGCCTCTTTAAACACAATTTTTTCATTCCATTTTCAACATATTCTTAAAATGCTTAAAAATAAATCATAAGACGATGAAAGTTCTCTCGACTTTCATTATTTATTTTATTTAATATTTTAATGAATAAACAGTTTCATATATTTATTAACTCTATTTTACTTATTTAGTCATTTATTTATTCATTAAGGGGTTATTTTTTGTTTATTCATTTCCTCACTCGCTTCTTTGTTGATGATTCGATTCACTTACGATTACTTTTTCCTGCACTATATAAATCTTTTACCAAGTCATAATTTATGGTCATTTAGTTTAAGTTTATCTATAATGTTCCTTCAGTAAATTTTAAATTAGTGTTATGCAAAATATTTGTTACCCGAGAAGCAGAATCTCAAAACGTTGACGCTTTTCCTGACCAATGAACGATATCCCTCAATGTACTACAATTGAGATAAATATAAGTAATTGCAGTATTTTTCATTAATCTTTACAGTCACAAATAATATAACAGACAGGAAAAACCGGTGTTAATATTGATGTCATATTATTTCATTATCTATCAACAACAAAGATCTTTAAGGGCTTATTCTAGATAGGAAATACACTGGTTAACAATTAATATTCACGAGAAATAATACATCTCTTGTGCAATGAATCACAACGGTACGTCAGAATGGCTCCTGTAGATGCTTTCTGGGGTCACCTTTGCCCAATATTATATTGTATTATTTTTTTAAACGTTTATTTTAAGGGGTTTGTTTTTTATAAAGGATTTTTTCGTGGGATATGTTATTTTTCTCCTTTTTAGATGACCTTTTCAGAAAAAAATGACTATTTTTCTATACACTTTTATTTTACCTTTTTTCTACACACTTTCAATCGATTTTTCTAGTATATTTCTCTTATAAAACGTGTTTCTAGGGAAGATTTTTTCTTAGAGGTTCGTTTTTTTAAGGGGAAGCGGTTTATTTTACAGTACAGTATATCGAGAATATATTTTGTTTTTATAGGGGGGGGGGGCGTACATTACTATTAAGATTTCACCTAAATCCATAAACGACTCCTTGTCGCAAAAAAAAATCCCCCCCCGCTAATTACTGTTAATAAATAACCAAGCTGTACTGGAAGCCATGAACAACTGGGATTGAATTCTACTTATTTCGAATAACCATGTATATTTGGGATGAATATAGTGGCAGGGAGGTGTATGACAGGTAGGCTCCTTGTGTTGTGCTCTGGTGTTGGTGCTTCCCGTTGTAAATCGCACTATGCACACTCGCCTCGCTGGTGTAGGGTTAAAGACACCGTAACAGACTCTTAATTCAAGAGCTATTTTACCGTGTTTGACTAATCAAGTTTCGTTACTTCTAACATGAATTATAATATTTGCAGCAATCATAAATATTTCAATTATGTTTAGTTACCAACTCCACTCGAGAAATGAGCCGAGTTTCAGGGATCGAGTTAAGCCTCTTCCAGCCCTTCCCCAGCCTCACCCCAGCTCCCCCCCCCCCACCCCAGCACTCCCTCACTCTTCCCCAGCCCTCCTCCGCACCTCTGATAAGCTTGGTAAGTGGCACGCGAGCTATGTATATTCGAACCGGCAGCTGGACCCCTACAGGACGTGTTTTTATGAGTGTCGGGTAGGAGTCGTTGACCTGATCAGACGTGCGCAGCGACTGACCCATCTAAAGTTAAGTAGGAGAGTCAGTGGTGGTCAAGCAACTTCACATTACCAACACTCGGGCTTGTTACTGCGTCGCTCATCTTACCTGGCCCACTATGCTAACCTACACCTGACCTTCTAATAATCTTATAACAAATAAAGACACTTAATAACTTATACCATTAATTGATTCCTCACCTTAAAATAAAATGATAATCGTCTTTCCGGAGCCAGCTGGTATAATACGTTAAGCCAGGGTGTTCGTATTCATTCGTATCATTGACCAGATAAAGTTCTTTCTATTAACGTCTCAGCTGTAACATCTTCGGCTACATCAACCAGTCGATAAGTAAAAATTCTCACACAACTCAAATAACCCATCACAGTATCAGGTATGTGCCAGTAAAAAGTCGATAATGTAAAGGAATGTACCGATCACCTGGGGGAGAGAATCTTCAGGTAAATGTCCTCAAGCCTTCACATCTCGGGAATACCATCATGTACAGTACAGATGACACACTTACGCCTCCTATCATTACATAAGTTATAATGGTAACTATATTTCACGCGATTTACAAAGTAGGTTAACATATCTGGAGAGTTATCAGTGCCCAGTTGCTTGGTCTCGTTTTTATAGCTGCTGTTCACTAATGTCTTCCTGCTTCCTTCTCTTACTATGGAAAATTTATGTTCGCTGATATTATTTGTATCTTTTTATTTTGTTTACGCATTTAACTTTTATTTTTTTATTCAGTAATTTATTCCGTATTTCGTTCCCTGCTATAATTTTTTCTGATGTGTTCTCCATTTATTTCGTTCATGTACTGTATATAAGTTTGTTAATTGTTGTTTTTTCTCTGCATTTCGTAAATCGATTATTTTCATTTTTTCAGTCTTTTCCTTTTTGTTCATTTCGTTCATTGATATATCTTGTTTATTCTCTTACTAGTATAACTTTTCTCTTTACATTTCGTTCACTGGTTTGGCTTTTTTATATTCATTGGTAAGATATTTTCGTTGTATTACATTTGTATCAGTCAAAAGGATAGTCTTTTTCTTTTAATTTCGTTCACTGATAAGCATTTATTTATTTCAATGATTGATATTATACGCCTTTCAGTTTATTTCGTCGCTTGAATAACGTTTTTTTTTTTCACTCGCTGGTAAAACTTTTTCCTTTTCTAATAATTCATTTTTATTTTGTTTATTTGAGAAACTTTCCATTCTGTTTTATTCACTGATAAATAATTTATCCCTTTTCTTCGTTCAGTGTCGATTTCTTTCATATAGTTCTTTCACTGATGCCTTTCTTTTTATTTCATTTTTGGTAGTAATTTTTCTCAATATTCCGTTTTCTGATACAATACATTCCATTTTTTTTCAAATATATAAATATATATTTTTTATTTATTTATTTTTATTTTTGATGATGGGTATGTCCTTATTTTTATGTTGTAATTCTTCAATTTATTTATACTTAATTTTACTGTGAGATTTATACTGTAATTAACCCTATATGAAGCACAGCTACTTAAAAAGCCTCTGAATGAACTACCGTACTACAGTGTTGTTCCCAAAGTTAATATACGACTTACTTTCTCAGCTCTTATTATCATTCTATTGTTTTCTTCTTTTTATATTTGTTTTCATTCTCTGTTGTTATTAATACCACCTCCAACAACATCTCTCATCTTTCTTCCTCTTCACCCTTCACTCCCCAATCCCGTTATCTGCCAATCTCCACCCTCCACTCTTCCTCATTCTCCACTTTCCCCTTATCCTCATCCTGATTATCTACCTTTTTCTCGTCCTCATTCTTCATCTCCTCCAACCTCTTTCCACTTTTTCTTTGTTCTCACTAACACTCTCAGTTTCCCTCTTAATCACTACCACTCTCCCTCTTCCCCTCATCTCACTTTACTTCTCGACCTTTTTCCCATTCTCACTCTTTCTCATCTCGTCGTCACTCTCACTATCTATCTACCTATCCCTCATTCTCACTTTCACTGCCACTTTCTCTCAGCCGGATACACCACTAAACCAAAGCCGCTTACAGTCACCACAGGGCAAGCCGTGGTGAGGAACACTTTGTGGTGTGAGCCAAAAAATGTACAGGTATGTGAATTCTTGTGCTCTGGTCCCTGACACAGGTGGGACTGCTTTGGGTTGAACTTGGTGGACAGGAACTTCATTAGGGGAAAAAATAAATTGGTTGACAGGAAATTTTTAGGTGATAGGAAGGTGTTTGGTGGGTAGGAACATGTTTGGTCGAGTATAGGAACTCGTTTGGTAGGAAGGAAGTTGTCTGGTGGGAAGGATTTTGCTTGGTTGGGGAGGAACTTAGTCTTGCACTAGATCTTGCTTAGAATACAGGCTCTTGGGGGCTCGTAGACTAAAGAGTTCTGTGTGGGTTTGGAATCTCGTTTAAAGATGAACCCTCGTAGACAATAAACACTTTCTCTTATCATGAGATAATGTAATTTATGCCCTTTTGAGTCTCTAAATGTACTAATACATCTTAGACAGTCAATTAATATTGTTTTTAAATCAAACAAAACTCTAATTCATGATAACCAGTTTAAATATTTCTTTTCTGAACTTTTA
Source organism: Homarus americanus (assembly GCF_018991925.1). Classification (NCBI taxonomy): domain Eukaryota; kingdom Metazoa; phylum Arthropoda; class Malacostraca; order Decapoda; family Nephropidae; genus Homarus; species Homarus americanus. Next base: position 3,948,708 of record NW_024749779.1, read on the forward strand.
TATGCAAAAAGTTTTCAAATTATTCACATGTTAATTTTTCTTACATATGAATTAAATCTAAGTTCTTCTCATAGATATTCGTTAAGATATTTTGTTTTCCAATCTTAGAGTATTAGAAGGTTTTAAAGTATCATGTATAAGCTTCATATGGGAAGTAATTGCTTAAGCTGTTTCTTCCTATTGGCGACAGTGTATGTTCGTGAGGGAGTCAGGGACGCAGTACGGGGAAGTAGACAAGTGTGCCGCGTCGTCGGGTTTCTCTGCCTCTGGCTATACAACTTGCAGATTATCACCCAACGTCGCGATTGAAATTTTTGTGCGTTAATAGACTTCTGATACCTGGGGCCTCTTGTCTTTGAAACTCGATTTATCTTAAAGCGTTTCACCTCGGTATAAAAGTACGTGAAAAAACGGCTGATCTTTTATCTGTAAATGAATGCTACCAAAGCAAGTGGGTCATTGGAGTGACTTGTGCACAATTTATCCTGAGTGCCACTTCAAATATCACAGGGGTGAAATTAAATTAAAATGCATTGATATCCACATCATGTTTCTGCTGTCGTGTGATATAATGTTACACCTGAATTTATTGGTATTACTATGAATAAATGTATAAATGCATCGCCGTACATGTAACTCTCAGACTAAAAAGATTTTATCCTGAAAAAAATTATGCAAATTATTCTGAGCTATAAGATAGATTCACGGAAGATCGCTATATTACGAGAGCGTTGTGAGAATAGTGTTTACATTGTTAGTGTCTGGGTGAGTCTTGATCCACACGGATATGAACGTCTTGGAGAATTATAGTTTGTTAGATATTTTTATTTGTTTGTTAATTATTCTCTTTTCTGCAATATTTATAACATACGGTGGAATCAAATTGCCAAGTGTTTTTTATTATAATTTGAACCATAGAACTGAACTACTACTGACGGTTCTCGGCGCCAAATTCGTCCAGAAGAATCCTTTAGATGTAAACCAACAACCATCGAACACAAACATCTCGGTGATCAGGAACATGATCTCAAATGGTATCGCAAATAGTATATTACAATCTCTCTAATATGGTTTAGCCTGTATTTACTCCTTGTTATAGTTTATCACAACCTATAGAAAAAATGAGAACATTGAGGAAAGACACCGACTTCAGTCATTTGCATTCACTTTGCCGCCTTAGACATCAGGACAATATTTATTTGTATGTGTATTCAGTTTCGTGTGTTCCTCCTCACGTCCAGCCTCACGATCAGTGGTTGTGCTTCTCCTCACACATGAAACGAGACAGCTATAGATTTCTATATACCTGTACTTTATAGTTGAAATGATTGTGAATAAGTTTAATACTACTGTTATGTGTAACTCTAGTAGGTGTTAGGTGAATGTCAATCATATCTAAGCTAATGCATCATCTTGATGACATTGTCAGAGCGTGAAATTTGCTGTACCTGAATTGTGCTGATTTTTCTGAATGAACTTTCTAATTCCGGTTCTGTAAAACAGGTAAAGTCTATCTTGACAGTCCTCCCTACTGATCATCGCTATTTCATCAATAGCTTTTCAACAAGGCATTGAAATTTTGATATAAAAACCACGTAAATGAAGTTTAAAGAAAGAAAATGTGAAAGTTCTTGTCCAATGGTAAGATTTGGTAACGAAAAAAAGCAGTTGAAAGTTGTAAGCCATTTACTACATCCGGTGGCATTTGATCACGCATTTCAGGAGAAAGTCGTCTTTTTATATTTAGTGAAACTGAAGCTTTTGTTAAGACACGACCGACAATTCCTTAAGGAGGATCCACCCGATAGGAATAATAATACGTTGAGATATTTTTCTTGTCATTATGAAAACGATAAATTGTAACCATGGTAACAATGACAGTGGTGGGTCGTCGTCTTGGTAACAGTGATTGAGATGTTGTCATGGTAACAGTGATTTTTGTGGGGGAAGTGGTTATGGTAACAATAACAGTAATGGGGCGTGGTCATGGTAACAATAACAGTAATGGGGCGTGGTCATGGTAACAATAACAGTAATGGGGCGTGGTCATGGTAACAATAACAGTAATGGGCGTGGTCAGTAACAATAACAGTAATGGGCGTGGTCATGGTAACAATAACAGTAATGGGGCGTGGTCATGGTAACAATAACAGTAATGGTAACACGTAATGGGCGTGGTCATGGTAACAATAACAGTAATGGGCGTGGCAGTGGTCATGGTAACAATAACAGTAATGGGGCGGTAATGGTAACAATAACAGTAATGGGGCGTAGGTACAATAATAATGGTACAGTAATGGGGTCAATAACAGTAATGGGCGGTCATAGTAACAATAACAGTAATGGGGCGTGGTAATGGTAACAATAACAGTAATGGGGCGTGGTCATGGTAACAATAACAGTAATGGGGCGTGGTCATGGTAACAATAACAGTAATGGGGCGTGGTAATGGTAACAATAATAGGTATATTTTTTTCTAACCATATCATCACACAATCATTTTAGGCGTCATATTCATATGTAAGAGTTGACGATCATTCCCCCTCCACGCAAAACATTCTCGGGGTGTCTCAAACAATCCAACCAGAATTATATCTCTCCGGGGACCAGCTTTCAATTTCAATTCACACATCCATCCTAGTCTCTACATCACCCGGGACTTCCTTACTTAGATAATACCCATTAATGCCTCTAACATTCTCACTCAAACTTGACTATATGATCAATTTATATGATTTTTTTTTTTTTAATTACCAGTTTGCTTCTGATGTCTGCTAAAAGTGTCCACGTTTCTGGTCCGGTCAATAAAACTCACTGTATACTCGCATTACCTTATATTTATACTACAGGTAGAAATTAGTATTCCTCTTTACCAGATAATTAATATTATACCTCCTGACCTACTGGGTGCACTCTTAAGACTCCTGTTTCTCTTGCATATGATACAAATACTCTTTTCAATCATCGAGGTCTCCCTTGTGGTAAATAGAGTCCCACATTTTAGTCGGGCATTCATTCTCATTCCTTCTAGTTCATACTTATCAGGTATTATGCCAGACGCTTAACAACGTCACAAGTGTAAAAAAAATTATAATTTTGTTCACAGCTGCCTCAACTTGCTTCCAAAATTAGTAGCTTAAATTGTTAATTCCTTTTGGTATCTCTTCTGAACTTAATTGGTGGTACAAATCTTCTATAGACTTCTGCCCACTTCCCGTTCACTTCTGCTGCCGTAAACGTAATCTTAATGGGTTCACTTTTCATATTTCTGTTTCATTAATTTTCTCTTGTTCGGTTTATTTATTTTATCTCCTCGTGTATTATTCATAGATATTATCTTTTCCTTGTCAATATATTTTTTTTTTAATTTCATTGTGATGTTTTCATTGCTTCGCTGCTTCTGACCGACTTGCTTCTCCCATTCATTTTCTTTACAATTTTCACTTGTGATTTAGTCAGTTTTAGCTGGTCACTCTTTTCTCCTGAAAGTTTTAAACTTTTTTTTTTCGTTCATTCCATTGCTAATTTTTTTTATTAATTTCCTACACTGCAAATTTTTACTGGTACAGTATTCAATTTTAAATTTTGTTTGTCTTTCTTTTCAACATCCCTAAATCTCATATAATTCTTTATATATATTTATATTATATTGGGTTGATATTCATATACGAAATTGGCTTGGGTGATGCTTAAGCCATGAGTTTCCAATTATCATCTTCCTCTCTTTACAAACGTCAACTCTCTTTTTATTACCCTCTTCTGGTTCTTTCCTCTTCCCTTCCTTCGAATTTAAAGTCTCCATTATAACTGAATATTCATGGACATCACAATTTCTTTTGCATTCCTTAAGTCTTCATAAAACTTTTCTAAAACCTCCTCCTCACTAGTATTTGTTGATTCATTAAAACATAACTCACTTCCCCTGTCCAACTTTCTTTTCCTATCCAATTCTTTAAAATTTTCATTTGTGTTCAGAATATCATCTTCGTTAAATAATACAATAATAATGCAGGAGTGTATTTTAGTAAAAAATTCCGAATACACAATCGGGTTTCAACAAGTGAAATTCTTGCAACCTGAACAAAAGTCTTGGAGCTGCAGTCTAGTCATCTGGTGATGTTTAATTCTAATAAATTCACATACGATAAAGTGATACGATTAAGTCATTATTAGTAACAGTATAGTCAGCACCAAAATCTCGTTAAAAATTCTTCAAAACAAAAGATCTTAAACCCACATACCACCTGTACAGTCACCAGTAGTTCATTAGCTCACGTGTGCTAGTTGTAGAGCCGCATATGTTGGCATAACAAAAAAGACACTTAAAGAAACTCATCCACGAGCACGTACGTCGCTTGGTTCGTACAGGCCTATTAATCATCCGTGACTTCGCCCACCAACATGACCACCCGTTCGTATGCGCAGACTTTTCAGTTCTCGATAAGACCAGAAATTAAGCATAACAGAGGACTGACCGGGCCGGGCGTTGAGACGTTCTAGAATCTAGTGTGCACAGGCCGGAGTTGGAGGAAGATCAGGTCAGGCATGCAGTATAGTACCTATGTATTTATATAATGTAAGACTAAACACGATCCTGGGGAATATACTTCAATAGGAAAAATTACCGAATGTGTTTTGAACTATAAAATTAAACTAATGTTGAATTTACGGTGAAACTTTTTCAAAAGTTTAGTTATACTCTTTTGAAATCTCATGACTGTGTCTACCTGCATTCTCAAATAAGTTTATATAAATTAACTTTATTTATCGTGACTTACGGAGAGGTTTATCGTTATAGTAAATTAATTAATGAGTTACCTATGTACTGTACAAATCAGAAAATTACACATTGGAAACCGTTGGGCAACAGAATAATTTAAATATACTGTACTACAATTGTTGATGTAGTTTATAATAGAGAAAATTTAACACTCAGACGTAGCTGAACAAGTGAGAATGTTCCATTAGAAGTGCAAGGGAGTAGCAGATGAGGATACTGTTAGTGTAGTGAAAGTTACTTTGCGAAAAACAGAAGTTTTAAAATTATTAACTTGTCTCCCAGTGGCAATATCTGGAAGCGATAACTTTCCAATCTAGTCTGGTTTGACTGTCAAATTGGTGTTTTTATGTTGCTAATTCATATGAACCAGAAAGGAAGTATTGTGCGTAGACGATTTAAAGAGCTAGACCTGTCGGCAGCCTGTCTTTTATAATACAAAGGTTTATAGTAAAGCGATGATTTTGAAGGCAGGGTTATTGGTTGTGTGTGATAAAACAATAATCACAACACTTACCATTATAACGCGTCTTAAAAGCTCTGATTTATTTAAACCATTAAAGGTTAGAACTTACCGTTTTTAGCGAAAAAATTTCATTTTTGTTTAAACGTTCGAGAAGTTTTAGACGAATTGATTCTCTCAACCTTTGTGTGATACTTTTTCAGAGGCTTCGACTTTAAAAAAAATCCTCAAGTCTTTCTCAATCGTTCATCTATTGTGAAGCAGGAGAGATTTGGTCACGTCCACTGCTTCTCGTCACAAGTCCACTAAGCTCTATGCCATAGATTCACGACATAGAGTCTATGGTGTGTCGTGAATCTTTGTTTTCGTATGAGGGTGGTGTTATCGTTCTTGTCTTAAAAACTGTAATGTGTCAGTCATATTTTGTCAACATTCTGTTACCTAAAGCTAGATTTGGGTTAGATATAAATCGAGTCCTCGCCTTTTTGTGAATTAAGTGTCTATAATAAAAAATGTCTGAAAGAACTCCCAGTCGTAAAACGACATTAATAACTGTAAACAAACCAGTCCCACCGATTTCTGACAAAAAGACGCTACTCAAGGTTAACTTGGTGTATGTAGTGATGTCTGGCGCCGCCCTCTAGGTGTAGACAACATTCCTTCACCTTCTTCTGCCCCCTCCCCACACCCAGCCCCGGGAGGAACCTCTAAAGTCTCAACGAAAAAATAAAAATAAATAAAATTAAACTTCATCAAAGTTCGTTCTGCTGCACACACAAACACACCTGATGTTGTTGTAGATTAAGTAAACTATATCATTAGCGATTTATTAATAACACCGCAGCCATAAGCTGAAAATATACAAATTACATAAATGGTACACATGGTGACAGGTAACGAGTTATATAACAAGACATTTCAGCAAAGTTACAGTACAAAGGTGAGAGTAGCAAGGAATGTACTCAAAAGTTTTCTACGAGTTATAGATAATTTTTACAATGGTTGGAATGAGTTGTTCTCATTACGATAGGAATTTGGTCGTATGGGCTGGATGCAGAGGATTGTGTAGTAGCTTCGTCTCAAACTGACAGATGAGGTTGAGGTGATGATCATAGAGAACTTAGAGGGTCAGCGTGATGAGCACCTCTTGATATGTGGAGTAGGAGTGGAAGAGAATAGTGTTTCACGCCCTCTTCTGCATTCCCTCTTGGAATCTTCTTCGTGTAGATTTTAAGAAAGAAGACCAGGCAGGAAAAACATAGGTGAGCTTAGGAAATATGAATGTTGTGTAAACACTGAAGAGCTCAGGCGCGGGAACTCCAAGGGACTTGAAACGACGGAGGATGTGGAGATGTTAGCTCAATGCTTTGACGGTTGTACAGACATTTGCTTTCCAATTCATTTTGCTATCTGCAGTGAGGCAGAGGAGCTTGGTGGAATCCACAACCTGGAGTGTTAAGGCCCATTGTGATAGAGGGAGGTAGCATATGGTAGTAAGAAAGGTTGATGTGCATAAGTATGGCTTTGGTATGGTAGATGGTGACATAGTTGTTGATGGCCCAAACTTGGAGACTGTCCAGTATATTCTGTTGTTGGGAGCCGACTTGCTCACACTGATGCCAACAATGGAGTCGGCGACATATTTCCAGCAAGAGGTAATATCAGGGCATTGTTGATGAGGATAAAGAAATAGAATGGTCCCATCTTGGTGTCTTGGGGGACGCGTGGACGGACGCCGCAAGTGAGTGACTGAAAAGTGGAGACAGTCCTTCGGAATCGTACACCCTGGCGTCGGACACTAAGGTTGAAATTACCAAGAGATGCATATATGTGGCAGTGTCATTATAAGAGTACTATATATATATATTTTCAAAACCAAGGAAATATTTTAGGTTCGCCTTTATGAACTTTGGGGAAAATCTGATAAAACAAAGATGCCGCACTAAACCACCACACAACGCCATCCAGTAACTTGAGTTTGAATGCGTAACATTGGATCTCTATTGTTCAGATGATCGGATACCTGGGAATTGCTCGTTAATTATTCCTTAAGGCTCTTTTAGGTCAAACCGTCACTGTGAAGGAACTACAGATACATTGTTCCTGTATTATTGATAGTTTGAATAACATATTTTGTAACCAAAACTACGCTGGAGAACATTTTCGTAAAAACTCAAATATCATTCATGTTTGCCTGAACACTCACAAATAAAACCATAGTCTTAATAACTGTTGAAGATACCTGCAATCTTAGAGTTATCAATTTTTGCTTAAAAAAATAAATAAAAAATGCGCTGACACGGGACAAATTTGAGTGAAAATATCTCGGATGCGACCTTCAGGGTGTGGAGGTTAAGAAGGTCGAGGGTGGAGTGTGGAGAAAGTTACACAGGACAACGAACGAAAGGATGTGCTGGAGAAACTTAAGGGTTAGTTGACCTAAATGAAGCCCTTATAAAGAAAAAGTAGGATAATGAGGAATCCAAGGGTGATTTACTACACCCATAAAAGAGTTTGGGGGTACAATTATGAGTAAGTCCGGGTAAAACTAACTAGCTTAATAATAAGTAGGCATAGTATGGAGTCGTATGAATGATTATTGTAAATATATTGATGATAAGAGAAAAGGAAGGATAATTGTTGAGAAATTTATTAAGGAATATAAGTAAGAATAAGAACTTGCAGGGTAAGCCGAAGGAAAGTGTGACGTGTGTGTGCGCGCGTCTATTAAGAAAATAAATAATTTTCCTTGGTGTAACATGTTATCTGAAACGTTGTGAAAAAAGTTCGAGAGACCGTTTGAAAAAAGAGGCAGTAAAAGTTGTGTTTTAAACGCCATACAAATGCAGCTTCATTCAGCGCGTATATAAACAGTGTAGACTTACAAACGATAGCAAAGTCATTCAACAAAGAAGATCTCAAGACAGCCGATCAAGGTTTCCTTTAACTTTCTTTCGTAACACTTGAATTAACATTCAACTTAAGTTATATTATCATAGAATCTGAAGCGTGTCCGTATGTGTGTGTATGCCCTCCCTACACACACACACATATGTTACCTCCAGCCACAAAGGTTTCTCCATGTTGGCTTGTGTGTGTGTGTGTGTGTGTGTGTGTGTGTGTGTGTCTCACGTGTCCCCAGCAGGAGGATGGAGAGAAAGAGAGAGATGGGGGTGGGGATGGTGACGACCTGGCTGGCTTTCTCTGAAATTACGAGGGCACCTCAGCTTTCCTTGTTTGCTCGGCAGCTGTGTCGTAATCCGAGCGAGCGAGAACACCAAGCTATGAGAGCCGTGACGATCCAGAGGTGCTGTCAGTGATAGCAAGTCTGAGTACCCGTGGGGAGAGGGTGTGACTCAACTAAGTTCTCGTAAAGAGGAGGTCTCTCGTATAAATACTCGTAAGGAGAAAGTCTCTCAGTCTCTCATGTAAGGATGATTTCTCTCGTCTAAATATTTGTTCTTAGGCAACGGAACTTCCCAGATGACGCCATTGTTCACAAGCAGGGTTGATGTACAGGTTCTGATACATTGTATTGATACTTGACAGAGTCTTAAAAATTCTTATATTTATAGCTAGCAACTTCAGTACGTCTTTCAAAGCTGCCATAAGAAGTGAATTAAAATGGATTTCCAAAAGTAGATACAGATGAAAGTTTTGGCTGTCAACGATCCCTATTAGGAAAGAATTTTAGGTCAACTACGAAGGAAAATATGAATGTACAGTCCACTTCACTAGCGCGTTTACAGGCACTCGTTATAAAAAACATTCCACAAATCATAATCCTTAAGATATTTGTTTTAATAATGTTTTAATTTGATTCCATAGTATGTTTACTATTGCGAGTTTCCTTCTGTCGAATGTAAACAAACACAGCGCTGCCACCCCGCACAAAACCTGACAAACCCCTGTAAACGCACTAGTGAAGGGGACTGTACCTAAATCTGTAGTTGGTGACGTGAAGGAGGCCGTGAGCAATGGTGGCCTCGGTGCATCCCTTTGTTCCGTAGAATTAAGATTCGGCGAACTGTAACCCCTTTGACTATGGTATCCACCTTCACCAATTAGAGACTGCATTTGCCCAAGGCATAACCCATTTTGTGATAAATCTAGTAACACTTACAATGTCAAATTTTATTTGCAAATACAATCATATAATTATTCGACTAAAAAAAATTCAAGTAGCTATGAGTGTATATCAGTGCGTCACAGCAAAAAGTAGATCAATACGGTTTTGATATCCTCGCCTGCGGCTCCTGAGAGACTCGCAAGACAAAGTAAAGTGAATAATGTTATCAACAGAATCCCTGCTGTTGTTCAATGCCCAGCACAAAGAGGACCTAAATTCCCTTCGATGGATCTAGCAGGCACTTACACCGACTCATAATGTTCCAACAGAAGAACGGTACACAGTTGGTGAGGGTTTCCGCATATTTTTCTTATCTGGATACATCTCATCTTCCCTACATCACAACCGCTGGAAGTGGTCCAGTTTCTTTCAAGGTGACCTGGAAGAGAAAGACGCGTGGTGTTCTTCCCTCGTGATGTTGTCTCTTTCTGGTATGCTCGGAGACTCTTTGTTGTGAGGGTGATGTGAGGATAATTCATGGCAGCTACCATAGACTGCAGGCCAACCAATTATCTTTTCCAGTATCTTGGAGTAAAAAATCCAGAAGAGACATTCCTTTTGCATGCTTGGCTCGGGTCTTTCAGTTGAAAAGATCAAGGAATTCCAACATGTAATCTACTGGGATTGACTGTCTCACTTTATATGCCTTTGCAAATAATAAAGTCAATCTGTTTTGCAATCTGTCACCTTTACTTCGCCACCCGTAAACTTAGGTGCCCTGAACTTGTTTCTAACATAATAATCCTCGTGGAAATTACCGAGAATTAAAATTTGTATAGAACCAGAATGACTGAATCCTGTAGCATAAATTGGTGCAGTGATTTAAGATAATTACCTCCATCTATTACAGTATATCTTTCGGCTCTGTGATTCGTGGTCTCGGGGAGTGATTAGCCAAACTTCCCTTAATGATTTATAATAATCAAAGGTTAACTCCAAATTAACTACTCTACACTGTAAAGGGGTTATATATACCTCATCAGAAAGCGACTTGGGAGTGTTTAGGTAAAAGAGAACTGTATAGAAGTAAAACGTGTGGGAGTATCGATACGGAGGATGGGAATATGAATCATAATGTCACATCAGCGTATCATTTGGTGTTCTCGTTTATATCCATTGAAAGATTTAACATGAAACTTACCGCCGAGAAACTTTTAATGGAATCTCAGTTATCTTTGTGGTGTTCTAATAAAGGATCAATTAATCTTAGTGTATTATTTAGCTGGGATTGTAACTCTTGGACACAACCAGTAGTCGTATCATTTGTATTAATGATAAGTAGTTCCAGTTCTAAACATTCTCTCTCTCTCTCTCTCTCTCTCATACACACTGACAAAATTATCCCACTACACAAAGAACAAATTAATTTCTTTTCAGCAGCGTATGGTGTGCTGGTGTCCGGGCAGAGAGAGAGAGAGAGTACGTTTCTCTCCTCATGAATGTACCGTTACACCTTGAGTGACTGGTTTATTAGGTTGTGTTGTGTTACTGTTGTTTGCTATCCCACACTCACCCACGACTCCTCCTCGGTAAGTATAACAAAACTCCATCGATGTAAAAGTTGCCCTTCCAACTTCACAACTAACGATAGGATTTAGTCATTCATACAACTGGTATATTGAAACAAAACATCAAAACATTCATATACTGTGGATGTAGATTATGGAGTAAACATTACAAAAAGAAACATTGCTGGATTTTGTAAACTACTATATCTTGGTATGAAAAGTTTTTGAAAGCAATCTCAACTTTGTAAAAGAGATACACATACTGTACAGTGTCAGGTTAAAAATGAATCGAAGACTGTATTTATGATGGCACCTTATGTTACACCTGTTGCCAAAAAGACTATGCCCTTAACAACTCGGTCAAAGGTCAAATAATTTTCTTTATTTTACTACTCAAATACCTCACCCATCAAACATCTTTGGTCTAGGTCAAAACTAAGCCAAAAATCCTAACCAAACCTATCCAACCTATAATAACTTAAGCTAGCAAAATATGTCCAAATAAAACTACCCTAATCTAACATAACCTACATTAACCTAACCTACTCTAACCCAGATTTGCCTAACTTTTTTAATCAATACCTCATTACCACATGGCTACCTTCATCTTGACCTCACTCCTCCTAGATCAATAAATGAGATCACAGAAATGATAGAAGCATATTACAGTTCAAAAATATATTTTATTGTTCACGCAACTCTGGTTCTACAGTTATTATAAACAAAATAAAGAACACAAACAACATCTAAATAATCGGTGAGATGGACGGGATTCCTTTGCTGCAGCCAGATGTCCGATCTAGGGCTTGGTAGTGGATAGTGTCCCTTTGGCATCAGATGACACATTCAGTCTGTTCCGGTTCTTTGTTTTCACTTGGAGGAAGCCGATAAAAAACTGGACTCGCACAAGTATGACATTGAAAACCCAGTCAAAAGTTCCAGCGCCCGCTTCACAATAACTGGGTACTTTATATATGCACTCCAATAGGATAAATTACCCCTAATTTGGGAACCAATTCTCAAAAATATTTACGTATCCCTTTAAAGGCGTTTTCATCTTTGTTTTATCCATAGTCTATACTTGTACAGCACGTGAGGGAGAATGACCCTTTCGACTCTCACTGACCATCACCACGACCTCATCTGCAAATTTGGTAAGAAGCTTCTACACCATCCTCGACACCGGCTCCTACTACCACCTGAGATCCCTAGCCCGAGAATTGCTGTTCGACACCACAACCGCATCCAGCCCATACGTGCACGAACTGATCGCTATAAGAACAGCCCAGTCCCAACCATTGTAAAAATTATCAATAACTTGTAATAAACCAGTGTACTCACTCCCAGTAAATACTACTTCTTGCACTGTCACAATGTTGAAATGCACTGTAGTTTGAGCTTTTCCCCATCTAGTTATTATATATCTTATTTGTATCACTTATGTTACTTGTATATTATTTATAATTCGAAACCCATTCCCCAAATATGTAACTGTATATTTTCAGCCTTCTGGCTGCCAAGCTCTTTCAATAAACCGTTAATTATTATTATTATTATTATTATTATTAATATGGAGTACTGGAGGGGAGATGGAGTAGGACAGGCAACGAGGGAATACGGAAGAAGACTAATAAATGAGAAAATTTGTAATGGAGACAGAGATAAAAGCTACAGACAGACGGACAGGCACATAGACAAACAAACAGACACAGAAAACGCGACTGTTACACAGACAGTGTAGGAAGTCACCTCATTTTCTATTTTTACTCATGGCATCATCTAGGCAAAGCTAAGGGCCTGAGAGCTAAGAGTCTGGGAACTGAGGGCCTAATAGTTTAAGTTTTGAGAGCTGAGGTCACGCCTACTTGGAAAGTCTTACACCTGGGTTTCAATTGTCACCAGGAAGTGAAACGAGTGAGCAACAATGTGTGTTTACATCAGCAGGAAGAGAAATGTGCGCTAATGAACTCTGTTTTTAAACTCCATTAGAGAAAGAAATGAATGGTACATACATATTTATACTCTTAAGTGATTCCAGGTTGAAAAACGCCCACTAAAACAAGACAGAACCTCTCTTATGTTCCACACTTAGAATAAATTGGATAAAGAGTTAATGAAATACGTCTGGTAAAAGAAATTTAAGCATAAAAGAATAACGGAGCTAACACCATTACAGAAGATGTAATGGAAGCTTTCCTACACGCATATTTTAGATATCATTAAGAAGAGAAATAGAATCGAAATTATTACGTTTTAAGCCTCATAAGGAAGTACTATTCGGGAATTTCAGGTTTAGGTGTACTCTATGCTTTAAAAGACACCAGGATAAATTATGCACGGTAAAAACAGTCTAGTTTCTACCTCAGTTTCTAAATGGTGTGCTACAGTTATAGAAGAGCCGTGTTAGCCAAAGGCAAGATGATGCAGATTACCTCAAGTCATGTTAAACGTAACGCAAACACGAGGGGTGACCAGCATACTCCCAGATGAACCTCGTTTTCTCTAGCTCGAAAAAATTACAAAATCAAAGAGCCCATCTTGTTAAAATTGTGAAAGTGAAAAATAAGAACGAATAAAAAGAGTGAGAAACAAAGAGACAGAGACAGAGAGAGACGGGGAGAGAGAGACAGAGAGAAAGAGAGAGAGAGAGAGATAATTTATAAAAAAAAAAGCTTTACAAATTACTTACTACTTTAAGCGATGATAATAGCCATTAACATTATGTAAGCATTGTTGTAATGCACAGTAGTCACTTAAAGCATGACAGTGTTTACACATAGGATAGAAGAGGGATGGTGAAGGAATAGTGATGGTGGTGAAGGAGTGGTAGTGGTGAAAATGAGGTGTTGTAGTTAGGAAATGGTTGTGGTGAAGGAATGAAAGTGATGAAGAAGTGATGAGAATGTTGAGGTGGTGGTGAAAGAGTGGTGGTGGTGGTGGTGATGATTGTGTTGATGAGGGAGTAGTGGTGGTGATGGGATGGTAGTGATGACGTATTAGTATTGCGATCATAATACTGGGAAGGAGGATGGCAGTGAGGTGGGGAGAGTAACACTGTGTAATAGAGGATGAGAGATGATGAAAGTAAATCAGTCAGACAGTGATGGTGATTGGTGGTGAAAGAAAGAGGATGACGGAGGGAGGCAGTGGGGGAGAGAAGTCATACGAAAGGAGGGAGGCAGTGAGGGTAGATTCGGGGTCGTGGTGTGGGTCCCCCATCCCCTACCAACAGAGGTCCGGGGTCGTGGTTTGGGTCGCGTCCGGAGAAAGTTCAGAGGCGAGGTTTGTGGTATCCTGGAGGAGGTGGAGGGTCCCAGTGGGTGACCCGGGGGGCGGGTAGGCAGGAAGAAAGAGGGAGAGAAAAGTAGGTAGAGTAAGTCATGAGAGACAGATTGACAGACAGAGACTGACTTTGTTGCTCAACATTACAAGTCCCCTCTGCAACATAGCGGTGACAATTAGTCGAACATCTTATACAAAAACTTTTATTGTACATTATTGCCTTAAAAACATCTAGATTCGTGCAAGTCTTGTTGAACAGAGACGATTTCTGTGTAATGAGAAAGACAAAAAAAGGGGCCACCTTGTCTGACATTTTTCCATGTAATCTAAAAATAGGTTTAAGATACTTTGCCTAACAATTTTTGGCTAAGACACATACACGTGCTCAAGCAGACAGAGATTGGCTGGTCCACACAGACAGTCAGACACTCAGACAGGTCGAAGAGCAAGTTTCAAAAGATCCGCTCTAGAAAATAATCGACCCGAACCAGAACACGATACACTTCGCCATTAAACGACAGAGGTAGCGAGAAAAACTTCCCTGGCTGGAGAAATATCACAGCTGAGTTGGTTCCTTACACCCACTTTCTTTAGCGCGCCTCTTCTAGAAGCGGATATTACTAGTATGTAGTCTTTCTCTCATTATAGCCACGAGCGTCCAAGATACAGCTCACCCCGGAGACTGACCCACCCTCCACCCCCTCTCCTTCCGTCCCTCACCCCTCCCTGTCTCTACCAATCCCCGTAATCCGACAGGCGACGTCAGAAGACAGTGACGTTGTTGGACACGCACGGTCGCACGCCCAACGTGATCACTATCTAACGGGAAGGCGCAGTGAAATCTCTAGTAACATTTTACTTGTGTAAAGGGTAGGACCAAAATCTCCGGATACGCTTAAAAGATTTATTTGTAAATCAGTAAAACTGCTAAATGAACTTTTATTTTTTTATAACCAAATAAAAGCGAATTTTATTACAGAAGAAAAACAGCAGCTTTTTAATAGAACTGTAAAAATAAAGTGTTTTCAATAATTTTGTTGACGCCCTCCAAACATTTTCGTGCTGTCTTTGTCCAAATTTAGTGTCATTGAGAAAATTTCTAATAAATGGCCTCTTAAACCAAGAACGTGAAGCTTCATGAGAATCCCAGTTCACCAAGTCACGTCGTAGACTTTTTATATATCTAAAAAAATGTCAATCAATAACAGTCTTGCCTTAGTAGCCTTGTGAATATCAGATTCCAGCCTTACTAAATGGTCTAGTGTGCTCCTGCCGTGGCGGAAACAACTTTGCTGAGCGTTTAGTAATTTCGTTTTCTAAGAGGAACATTAACCTACGTTTAATCATCCTTTCCATAACTTTGCATAGACAATTCGTAAGCGCTATAGGTCGGAACAAACTTGGATTCGTCGGGTCGTCACCCCTTTTTTGGAATATATACGACATGCACAAATCCTCAAGAGACTGGGAATGCCCTTGACGTCCATATCTCATTGAAAACCCCTTACCACCCTTATCAGGTCAGCCCTGCTCAGGTGCAGTAGCATGTCGTAGGCCTGTGTAATCCCATTCGGTCCAAGTCTGGTTCTTTTGCAGATTTTCAAAGCACGATCGAGTTCATCTCAGAAAAACTAACGGTTTAACACGATCTCTATCTGAGGAAGTCGCTCCTGAACGTAAAAAGCGAAGCCTCTTCCATTATCTTCCCCGTGTGGCGTATAGTTCCTGAAGTCCTGCTCAGTCCTCTGACACCTTAGGATACACCATCGCTCTTACTAGAGAACCGAAGGGAGAATGTACCCCTAAGTAGGCAAATAATTAGCTTTACTGTAAAATGATAAATGTGTTGCTTTGATAAATTATTCCTAGATATCTAAAGTAGGATGTCAATAACCTACTGACTATATATATTTTTTTATATACAGAAACACCGTAATTCATATATAACGAAAAAATCTAAATATTATTATAACAGACGGAAATTTTATGGATAATATTTTATTATTAATACTTTCAGCATAATTTGGAATATTGTATCACATTAGTCCTATGCCCGTGTGACCATAAAATGTGGCATGTTCAGCATTCTCATGATAGCTCCTGAAGGGTCAATGATCTCAGAACTTTGTAAAACATTCCTAGAAGGCTAGTAATATATATATATATATATATATATATATATATATATATATATATATATATATATATATATATATATATATATATATATATATATATATATATATATATATATATGGCATCTGGTATTTGCATACATATACAAGCTGAGGGTGAAACCAGACTAAGAAAGCGAGTGCTTTTGAAAGCTATGGCGAGTTAGGGAGTCCCCACCCTTGGGAAGACCAGCAAGAGAAAGAGAGAATACGGGGATATGGTACTACTAAACCCAGATAAAGCCGATTACAATATATCCAATCTTATCCACAAAAACATAAGTGAAAGCAGCGCCAGGAAGTACAGCATGACTATGTATGCCTGAGAGCGAAGAGAAAGCGAGAGAGTCGTAAGGAGTGAAAGGAGATATTGAGGACATACAAAGTAGAATGAGATATGGACAGCGGGGTGGAAAGTGGTGCAGTCGTGTCTTTAAGAACCTGATAGACTCCTACAGGTAATGGGAGCCGTAAACCATAGTTAACCAAAAGACTGATATAATCGACTTATATAAGGCATATGGTGGAGGACTATATAAAATAGAAAGGCAGAGAAAATTGTGGATCGAAGAATAGCTAAAAGAGGGAGGTAAAGAGATGAAGTTTAACACACACACACACAGTAGATGGCCATGGTTATAAGAAAGCGAGACGCGATAGAAAAGGTGCTAAAAAAAACTGGGACGTGTAGCCAGAATTAAGGCTGACAGGAGTAAAACAGGTAGCGGTTAATGACCTCTTTATGGCACCTCACTCCAGTAGCGGCCCCTGATAACGTTACCGTAACGGAATGTGTGTGTGGGAGAGAGAGAGAGAGAGAGAGAGAGAGAGAGAGAGAGAGAGAGAAAGAGTTCGCTTACCTCTATAAAGACTTGATGATGCTGACATGACTGTGTTGCTTATCAGGTAGGAATTTGATAATAAAGTAAAGGTGATTACTGTGATAATAATTACCAAAGCGCTGGAAGTTCACTTACTAAGATCTTATTGTAAGCTTCTGAGAGCATATCTATGACAATTGGAATTTTACGGATGACATGACATTGTTTTTGAGAAAGAGTCATCACCACAAGACATGTAATAATTTATAAAGGTGGGATATCGAGCATTACTTACTAAAAGTTTTGTGATGATGATGATCATAATATATACAGTTCATTGTACCATTACCAAAAGAATACAACATTCAAACATCAACTTAAGGTTAACAGTTCATTATAAGAGAATGTTTTATTTGGGGATACTAATAATAATAACAATAGCTGAATGAAAAAAAAAAAAAAAGGTTCTCACTGACACAGGATTAATCGATTCTTATAAGTTATTAATCTTCAGTTATTTCTCATTTTTTCTTTCCTGGTTGCATCACTCTGACTTTAAACACTAATTCTAATTCACTTACTAACTCGGTCCCTCAATCACTTGGTCACAAAAAAATATTGGTTAACAACGACCAGCCCGCGCTGACTCGGCTAATTACTGCATCTATCTCCCTTGTTTTACTAATTCTTAGGAGGTATTAGGAGCTCACTGGGGATATGTGATATCTTATTTATTGACTTATTTATGTACAATGCAAAGTCATCGTGAATAATTCATTTGTGCATTTATTTCTCATCTGTACATTCCCTATTGATTTATTCATGTATTTATTAATTTATTTATCTATCATTCATTTACGTTTTTTATAGATTTATAACTTCACTCAAATATTTATTCATTTTCTTATACCATCAATTTGTCCTGAATTGGCTTGGATATAAGCTTCTTAAACAATAGATAAGGATGAGCAGTGACTTGGGGTAGACGCAAACATAAAACTTAAGGCGGTATGTGTGTGTGTGTGTGTGTATGTTTATGGTGTACTTATGGGTTATAATCGCCTCAAAACATTTTATACTGAGTTTTAAGTTCATGCTACTTCATGTCTTTACCTACATATACAGTATACACACAGAATCCTAAACCAGTACCGAGCCAACATTGAACCCCTGATATGACTCCTCAAATCAAGGAAGTCAGTTGATTAGTGTAGATTGTGAATGGAGCCACACTGAGTTAATGGTAAGGTGTTATACAGGAAAGATAATGGTATGATTTATGGTGGGATAGAGTGCAAAGGCCGAGTGGATGCAACACTTATCTCTTGTCCTAAGGGCCGCTGGTTCAAACCTGGGGCACTCCCAATCCAACCTGCTGTAAATAAGTATCTAACTTTATAAAGTTTGAGAAGTGAAAGCGATCGAGTGCAGTTCTGGCCACTTTGTTTCCTTGTTATGACTAATAAGATTCATGGTGAGTCATGTAAAGTAATAGTGAACCGCTACATGACTGGCGACTTGTGGGAGATTCTTGGTGAAATATTGTAGAATAACTGTAAAATACACCCAGTTAATATTGACATGGTAAACTAATAGTGACTTATGGTAAAATAGACTAATGGTTACTTGTGGAACACTAATGATGATTTAAAGTATACAAAAAACAAACTGTATGAACGTAATTGTGACAATGTAGTAGATAAATAATACATAATCCCATGGAGAAATTAAAATACGAAAACCTTAATTTTGGGTGAGTGAATGGGACAGTGAGACGCAGTAGGCGATGCATAGGAAGCGTGTACAGTCCTCGATAAAGATATACGACTGAGCTGCAAGTCACGGGCCTCATATCCTACATCAAATTCCCCCACAGTGACCGCCAGGGAGCCGCTATATCCCACCTTCCACCTGATACTAACACTGTGTTCGACTTTCTCATCTGAGGGAACAAACCCAGAGCGTTAAAACGCCTTTATTTATCTGAATAAAACTGGTTGTAATCCTCAGGATCCACTAAAAAACAATATTGGCAAGCATTTCCTGGGAGGCTATTGGCTGCGGGTTTATGACCGGTTGAAGGAGCCAGCTGATTGGTTACCCACTGACCCAGATGGCACAGGGGGTCAGGTGTCGTTAAGAATTGTTTGTTTCAAAGCTTTATCTTGTATAATATATCCTTATCATCCATTTTGTAAGTATTTAATTTAATAAAGTTAATATAAACGACAGTATTAACTCAAAACAAAGGAATGAAATGTGAAAGTTGTGTTGAGTTGGACGGCAGCCCCGCGATCTGAAGCGCTGCGAACGCTTTCGACACAACAAAGACGGTTTGGCAACCCAGGTCACACAGTTTATAAAGGGAAGATCATATTCACCAGCGGATCAGTTTTGCTGTGTCCTTCACCTTGTGTTCTTTCGTATTTGAAGGCTGCACAACAAGCCTGAGCCTCCGAACTTGTCTCTACTGCGTCTAGGTTGTTCCGTGAGGTTCTTGGAAATTACTGAACAAAATGATCCATGTAAGTGTGTGTTTGGCTGTATAATCCAGTGTTTGTTGTAACAATGGAGGTTGTCGGTGATATTGTGATGCTCTATACAGTAGTTAATGCACTAACTGATAACAGGAATATGTCGGAGTGTTCTCAGCTGTGAAAGATGAGCTTGACTAATACTGTATATGGATACGAAAGTGAAGTAAAGAGAAAGCATCTCGACTCCTCGCGTCCCAATTGTATTGGAAGTTAGACGCCTGTAACATAGATCGTTCACTTGAGCACCATGTATATACTTTATCTGAAAACGAAGTAAAAATGTGATCTGTAAATTTGTAAAGAATTATTTTGGGGGCGAATTGTCGACTTTATTCTAGATTCCGATTTAACATTTGTTCTGCGGCGCATTTCAGTTTAATCTCGATTAAGAAAAATAATAAGAGTTTGTCGGTTATATATATCACGGTACCATAAAGACAGGTTATCACACGTACTCTGTAAAGCTGTACAGTACCTGAGGCACAATAGGTAGCATACAGCGTGAACATGAACTTAGATGACGTAATAGTCATACACATTGCTCTGTATAAGAGTTTATGCGATTGATTTGAAGGTAAGAACAGCAAGCGAGTACAGCAAACTCCGCAACTCTAGGCATCACTGAGACACCTGACCCTCGCTCCAGTTGGCGCGTCTGTAAATGGGAATCGTGACATACTTGCTCTACACAGCGTAATAATAACCAAAGAATATTATTTACTGAGGAAGCAAATATCACTACTGGGTGATGTACTGGAAGAGAAACTAGTAGCGGCTCAACCACCTCGGTACGTCATTTTTCGACAAGCTCCTGACGCAGAGGATTTCGGTAATCAGAACTTACTGAAATAATTTCAAGAGTTAAAATATACAACACTGATTTTGATATTGAACGTCTAAACGCATAATTTCGTGTTCCTTGTAACTCTGCAGTAATCAACACACCTTATCAATTTTCACGAAATATTTTCAAGTTCAACATTTGCAAAAAGTGCAGAGCCGTTTCAACAGCTGATATTATACAGAATCTTAAGTATCACATGATTCTTGCTCCTTTGATAATCTCTCCTAAAATAATTAGGCTTAAACTTGCCTTGAATTACCTTAAAATTCTGGTTCCTTGCCGACCAGAAGTACTGTGCAATCCTAGACGCTATGCAGTACATTCTGTGCTCGCCAGATGACCTTGAGGGACTGCTGGATCTTAGAGGTTCTGCTGACTCACGTTGTGAAGTCGTATGATCAGTGCTGGTCACACAAACCTTTATTTAACTGAAAGTATCGCCCATTTCTAGTTTTCAGCGAATTTTCAAGTAAGGTTAATATCTCAAAACTCGGCATATGTCGCCAGTAAAGAAGATTTACAAAAAATTTGGAGAAATATATTCAACAAGACTCCACATACCGAAAGTCGAAATCGTGAATGCTCTCGACCATCCCGGTTAAAATATTCGGACCCTGTATAATGACCACACTTGGAGGGCCAGACGATAGGTCACACAGCCTGTTTCAGAGGTAAATTAAAATCCGGCCGCCTAGAATTGAAAGGTTCAGCTTTACTTATAGAATAGTTTAATTATATTATGTACAAGATGAACCAAGATAATAGATTGTATTTTCATCCATATTTGCATTAACACATAGAACAAGTTTCATAATAGTATTTCAGACTAAGACAAAAATATTATTGATAAGTTCTCCTCAGCTGCAACAATGTGTGCAGTCTAAGTTTGATTTAGTTTACTATGTTTCCCGTCCAACTATAAAATAGAAGCATTGTTGTCTTTATTTGTTATATACACATTACTTTTACGTAAGAAATGAGAGTCATGTATCATGTATTTCTGGTCGAGAAGCAGTTAGTTTCACATTGGCTCAGTGGATTTTCGTGACACAATTTAGGTAGTGATTAGTTCAACCTCTAAACCCGAGCCAGAACACAACACCGTCAGCAGCACAGTAGGTTAGCCTTCACAAGGTCCGCGTATAAACCAGTTCCTCCACCAGCGTTCATCTCCAACATGACTCAAAACCAGCAGGCTTTGGTCCGCTGCCAAGGCGAACAACCTACATCCAGTCCTCAACTAGACGAGGCCCGAGAAAACATTGACCTCCTTAATACGCCCAGCAGGGCTATGGGCCAGCAGGTCGCTGACCCACACTTGGCCGCCAGCCCACCTCTTAACACGCTAACCTGAGGCTGGTCTTCAAAGTGTGGCTGTGCATGAAGTATTCGCTAAGAGGTGCTCCTCTTCCGAGCGAATCATTGTTAAAATATTATAACTTTACATATCGTTCAGAAAACGGGACTCGACTTTCTCACTCCACTACCTTCATCATATATTACATTCTTACACCTCAACTGCTCTTGTCAATCTCAATATTACACAGGTAATGAAGAAATCAATAGCTTCACGATACATAATTATACATGAATAAACAAGTGAAATTAGCTTTTTAATTCTCACCAACACTGAATAAAAGAGTTTGTCCAAAGAGTGAACTTAATGTCACCTTAAAAAAGGAAAGTCAGATCACTGATATTCCATAATTTTTGTTTATGCCTGTCACGATATAGGGATAATTACCGGCTAGTGATAACTTCTATGAATATATCTTTTGGAAACTTTTCACTGCGTACATATATATATGCAAGTATATCACTGTAAGTGCGCGTGATCTAGGTATATGCTGATAGCCACAAGGAAAGAAGAAGACACGAAGTTCCCAAGCGCTTTCGAGTAATTCACGTCTTCAGGGGTGAGTACAGACTAAGGAGAAGTACACAACAAGGTGTATATATACAGAGGAGGGTGAGATCAGGTCCACGATGGTCAGGTAATGACCCTACTAATCTTTAAATAGCACCGCAATGGTCGGTAGCCAGGTCAGAGGGTAAGGTGACCCAACCTTCTCACCTGGTTACAAGTCTTCTTAATTACAAAATTGTCCAGTTTGTACATGCCATTACTCAAATTCATGTTGAATGCTTCGGTATGTTTAATGAGACTAGATTCTATGATGTTCCTACAGTCAATTGAATTACAAGGTAATATTGAGGAGGCATTATCCCAGTGTTAGGACGGGCCAGGAATCCACGAGCCCATGACTGTGACCGGGGAACGCCACCTCTGGACCACCAGGATACTGAAAGCAGTCCTAGACTCTTTTATATTTCACACAAAGCCTGTTCAACGAGCTTATGGCGCCGTGAACCTCTAATGGAGACTACCCATATCACTTAAGTGGTCAGAGTAACGTGTTGATTGTATGTAGAAGTCCGCGTGTTTATTGGGCTAATGAAATATATATATATATATATATATATATATATATATATATATATATATATATATATATATATATATATATATATATATATATATATATATATATATATATATATATATATATATATATATATATATATATATATATATATATATATATATATATATATATATATATATATATATGTGTGTGTGTGTATGTGTGTGTAAATCATCAGCCTCCGTGTGTTAGTGACCCCATTGTTCAAGGTAACACGGATGTATCATGACCCGGGCAGGAACTGAAAGGAAGTTCCCACCGCAGTTCATGACAGACTGACAGATACTGCTCAGGGTCAGTGACTTAGTCACTGACACAGTCGTCTCCTAGAGAAAGCTTCCTGGCGTGAGCTATGTTATGGAAATGAAGTGGATGTGAAATCAGCTTGTGGAGTAAATGAAAGTGGGTCTCATAGGCATAACTGCCCGTTAGGAACAGTGTGGATACAACACAAAGTATAATACTAAGCCTTCGGTACACAAGGAGACAGCATGGCCGGTACTGCACTCACTTCCCCAAGTTGCAAACTTAGTTACCCAATTACAGCTGGGTGAACTGGGAGCCCTCGGGAATATAACCACCGGCCCCTGGAACAGGAGAGAGCTGTACCCACTTAACCGCCGCACTCCATATGGAATAAATAGGTTTGGACAAAAAAGTTAAGCGTCTTCCAACAAACGAATAAGCTCATTTCACGTTTAACAGTAGCCTTGGCTTGTTCTGCCCTCCTTCCCGCCTAATTCTTTTCTACAACGCATGAGTCCTCGTGGACCGTGTCCTCGAAATCTGGTGCCCTACTGTGAGTGAGACAGTAGTTGGTAGGACGGTCCGGGTAGTGTGGGGGACGTGACCCAAATCTTGGAGACGCCGCCTCATCCTGTGTGTCGACACACTGCCAGGGGCTCACTCCTCCCCCATTCCTGACTTCTACCCTCACGTTGCTCCTAAGGAAAGTTGTCAGAAAAGTGGGACAGGGGCTTAGATTTGAGAGGCGTAGTTGGGTAAAGGATTGCTTTTAAGGTATCCTTATTCGTCAGTAATAGGCAAGATAATAATTAGTTTTTTCTCTGTCTTTATGAAATGTTTAAAAAACCTTCATAGGACAGCGGCTAGTGGTGGCGCTCTAGTACAATACTGGAAGGTTCTCATGTCTTAGCATCCATACACTCACACAAACGGGAAAAGAATACACTTATTTATAGAACCGAAAATCAAAATCATATCACTATTGGGTAAATCTGTAAATAATAACACATGTTATTCAATGTAGGTCATGATACTATGTCATGATCATCTATTGACAATAAATCATGGCGGATTGCATGTACTCTGAATCATGAGAGAGTTTAAGGGCTGTGTTTCCTGACAAATATCTATTGGTTCTAAGAGGAAACACCTGGAATCAATGCCAGGTAAATCTTCAAGCAGGATGCTGCCTAGACTAGGACCGTGGCCGTTAAAATGCGGAAGAAACACAACAGGCGTAAAAAAAATACCCTCTCTCTCTCTCTGTTTCTACAATAACTGTGCTGCCATGAAAGTGTTTTAAAGAAACTCTACTCATTCATAGGGTATAAAGTATTTACTGTTAACGGAATTATGTTGAACACAATCTGGGGTATAGATTTTATTCAAATAAGAGAACTAAATTCAAACATTTAGATATTTCAGAATTTACTAAAATCAGGATCAGTGAGATGAACGCATTATTCCCAACGTGAATTTCTGTGTTACCTTTGTAGCTTTCATTGAACTGGACATATAGAAATTGTGAAAACGTTAGATGTGTGTTGATTGTTTTTCTATTGTGGAGCTGTACTTTCGTCTTTGGGTAGTTTAGAAGACTGATAGTTTGAAATAATAATTATTATTATTATTACTGCGTTGTTCACATTTTCAATTAATCTTCTGCCGATTCTAAATATACAACATTGACAACATATCCAACATTACGGATTGGTGAACGAAAGAATTTTGTGCTCGGGTGACATAAACTATCACTAAACTCAGAGCGCAGCAGGCTGAGGATAATGTTCACATCCAGTGTTTCTCAAATAATTGTAGGTCTATTCTCGTACTAACAAGAAATGTGATAACTTATGCAACTCTCAATTACTTTAGGATAAAAATTACATTAAAACAAAGTTCGAATCCACAGATACTAGATGAGTCTTCTGAGCCCTAGTTTAAGGTGAAAAATTTAATGTATTGATATTAAGATTCTGAACTCGGTCTGCTGCCATCTGCGTGTTGCGCTCCACCACACGCTCACACCGGTGGAGCAAAGCCACTTATGTGAAGGAGTGGAGGGAGCCACCCCCCCACCACACCACATTTCTACCTGGACAGGGGTGGGGGGTGTGGGGTCGTAGCCTGGGGGGAGTTCACACACCCGGCTGGCTACTTACTTTCTCTTCTATTTGTGGAGTTAACTTTCTCTAGACTTTCTCTGCCCAACTGGATTCTTTCCTGTATTACAAACTCTCTCTTTTCATTACACATTCACATGCGCATATATATATATATATATATATATATATATATATATATATATATATATATATATATATATATATATATATATATATATATATATATATATATATATATATATATATATATATATATATATATATATATATATATATATATATATATATATATATATATATATATATATAATGGAAAAGTGGACAAGATAAATCTCGATAAAATCACACAAGAAAGGAGAAACAGTGAAGCACTTAATTTTCGTCTTCAGAGGCAACTGAATTTACAGGGACTGAGAGGTTTATATACAAAGGGTGACCTTACAAAATATCATGACAGGTCAATAACATGGGATCCACTCATCCACACACCACCTCCACACGAAAGGAGAGATTATCAAAATGTGCGACGTAACAAGTCAAGTCAAGGTGGGTCAAAAACATGAGATCCACTAGTCATCTTACCTACATCTACCTCAAATGCTTTCAAATTATTTATTACTTGGGCCACTGAGAAATAAATTTATGTAACATATCAGTTTTGTACTGACCATCACACTCGGCTGCAACTAGAATTTTATTTTATTTAGTTCGAGAATTTTTCTTATACTGCATCTAATAATTCCTGTGTTGAATAATCGTTGTAGAAGGTCTTTGTTTCCTCCTTGATGTATAAAGAACAATAAATGGTGATAACATCTTATATCTTCCCATCATTTCTTCCTCCCTTGATTCACATCTACTTGTCAAGACAACTCTCAATATTTTGACCTCTTTATTTTCTAATTCAAATAGTTGGCGGTTCTATTTTCTTGTAATACCAAAATGAACAGCTTCAGGGGCTCTAACTGAGTACAACATAGTCAAGGGCTAGTGAACGAAGGTAACTGAAGAGGTTAAGAGGTACCCACATTGTTCACCTTGGTAAAGACAGAAATATTTACATGATAGAAAGAATTTCTTTCTACCTGGTAACAAAACAAATTGCTGTGTCTAGTGAGTTGCTTGTCTGCTTAGAAAAGAGAGAGCTGGAATGAAATCGGAGGCAGGTTGATACGAGAAAATCACAAAAACTTGACACGCGGGTGACAAAAAAAAATACAGGCTAGCCTATACAGAAATGACCCACTTTCTTCAGCGCATCACAATGCTATTTACACTGAAGCTGCCGATTCATCCTCGTTGCTGTTATAATATTATTACTGCGCATCAGCAACAAAGGTTACCCAAGAGAGCTAAACGGATACGTTCTCTTCAATGACTCGCTTTCATAATAATAGAAAACAAAAAAATTTAAAATATTTTTTGGGGAAACTTAAATAATTTAAAGAACACTGACCCTTATGTACAAGTATTTTCCATTTAGTAATTATATACTTTATGAGAGGTTTGCATGATACTGCAAATCAAGCAATAATTAAGCTCAGTAAGAAGTAAATTGAAATAGTTTGGTACTTTTGAAACATGTAATAATTAATTTTAAGTATATAATAATATTCTTCTACTAAGGGCGTAGCTTAAAGGGTAGGAGGAGTGAGGGCAACTGCAGCTCATGATCGGAAAATATATCTGGTCCAGTCGGAAATCTAGAACTGTTTGTAAAATTAAAATTGCGATAAAGGAGAGAGGGAGATAATTCTCGGGATTGTTGCTCTAGAATACTCATTAAAGAAATAATAATATTATTATTAGTTTTTAGTTCAATATGTCACACTTTAATGCTGTTGTCCAGTCTATTCATTAGTAATGAATTAGCCTCTACTAGCGAATTTAGGTCAATAATATTCATTTAGACAGAGCCCATCCACCTTCCCCGTACCATAGACTTTTTCTGTAATCGTGCCTCTGCATCTGCTTACTTCCCTGTTTCTTTTGCATTCAATTTTTCTCTTCTAATTCTTTCTTATTTGTCCTCTTTTCGCCCATCCTCTCTCCCTTTCATGCTTATATTTCTACCTCTCATGGCGCACTTTTTTGTATTGTTCCTCACAACTTGATGGGTAGTGTTTCTCCTCCCACCTCAGCTTTCTTAAGGGGAAGTTTAACCCAAAGTTTTTTGTAACAGTCTTCAAGTCTCCACTCACTGAATAGCTTCCGTTTTCAAACTCAAATTGGAGGCGAATTTCTTGGTTCCTCTGAACTCCAGCACTCTTATTATTTTCATTTAAGGGAACTTGGTATTCTGAACGTTCTTCATATTTATTTTACTCATTGCTGACATCAGCACCTAAATTTGATCGTTTGACTGTTGCTGTTTTGCTTCTCCATTCGAAATTATCAAAATCTGGAGAACTCCAAAAGAACCACTTTATAGGGTTAGTATCCTACATAGTTAAAATTATGAGAGACAGGTTGACGTAGAACGAAATTTTTCACCGTCTTAATGACAATTACAGTCGGGTAGAACTGTATGCTAAAATTATTTCTCCTGACCACCACCACCACCTTGCCGAGGTAGACTAAAATACCTTGTAAAGTAGAAACTGTCATAGTCATAATGGTTAATGTTTTTCTATATTTAAAGTTCACTTCTTTTGAGAGTACCCAACATTTAGGAAAGATAGCCAACAATAAGAAGCTAACTAACCCACCGAGAGCATGTTTTCACCTGTCAGCTCCACCAGTGATACCGAAAGCAGTTGACCATCGTTTCCATTGAAGAGTTTCTGTATGTCTTGATCACCCTTGTCTGTATCATTAAGTTACTAGGCGACGTTCTCCATCTCAAGGTTATATAGGAAACTTTTTTTTAACTTTCTTCTTGACTCGTACTCAGATATTTATTGATAGGTTTCAAGTTATATACAAAATATCCTCTTTCGTAACATAAATATTGTGATTATGGTAATTGAAAGTGGTGCATTATATCATATTTGGTTTCAGACATTTCATGAATATCACAATAAAACCGGCAATTTAATTTCCTTTCTCAAACAGCAAAGATATCCAGGGAATTTTGAATTGGGTTTCAAATAACTACAGAACGTCTCCAGACAAGTGTTCAGATTCTTCCTATTTGATAACATCGCAGATGTCGGTCATGGGAAAAATTTGTGTCCTTGATTATATGTTCAAAGTCCGCGTGTTATATGGACTAAAAATGAAGTACATATGGTACCTCGTGTTTCATACCAGCTGGATTCGGTAAAATGCTACTGACATCCACATAAGCAGCACGGGCAGTTCCCAATGGGAGGTTCACGGCGCCATCAGCTCGATGAACAGGCTTTGTGTGAAATATAACACAGTTTAGAACTGCTTTTAGTGCTCTTGTGGTATGGTCGGTAACGCTACCTAGTCCCACGCAGTAGGTCGAGGGTTTGAGTCCTGGCTGGTGAGGTAGTTGATTATATGTTCAAAGTCCGCGTGTTATATGGACTAAAAATGAAATATATATATATATATATATATATATATATATATATATATATATATATATATATATATATATATATATATATATACGTGTGTGGTTCAGTAGTATGGTGTTCTACGTACTTAAGTCATTTTACATCATATATCTTCATCATGCAATCTCTCATTTTCTCCAGAGGAGACTGCTGGTGGTCGCGGGCGTTCTGGCGTACCTGGGCGTGGGAGTAATGACAGTAGACCCACCCGTCAACCCCTGGCAGGCCATCAACCCCGCGCTTGGAGAGAACACTCCCTATGACGCCCTTCAGACTAACCCAGATGTCGAACCAACCTACGCTGAGACCGACAGTAACACCGACCTGACACCTGAAGAAGAGGCACTTATCTCCGAATTACCCTTTAAGTTACCTTTCAAGATGGACAAGAAACAGTTGGCTGTGGCTATGAAGCTCCTGAAGGCGGCGATCAAACCCGTCATCAAGAGCAAGACGCTGCGAGAGACGGTGGCTTACCTGGACGCTCTGTTTGGCTTTTATAGCGAAGATTTGGAAGCACAGATGTACATGACCCTCCTGCTGGACTCTCTGCAGGACATGTACGAGGGCAAGGAGGCAGCTCAGTTGCACAAGTTAATGAAGGGCTTTTTCACTGACATTACCGGTGACGAGGTGAGTAAACTCCTGGGCGGTGAAGAGGCTGGTCGAGTGGTGGTGAAGCAAGTTGGGGTTCTGGTGAAGCAAGTTAGGGTTCTGGTGACGCAAGTTAGGGTTCTGGTGAGGCAAGTCAAGTGGTGATAAGGCTAGCTGAGTGATGGAGGAGAAAGGGAGAAATGATAGAGAAAAGAGATTGGTTGGTGTAGCCAATGAAGGAACGATGGAACAATTATTGGATTGATGGTAGAGGATATCAGAGGTTGCTGGAATAACTAAAGTAGCAGCGGAATGCCTTCAGTGAACAACCGGTATATAGATAAAATAGTAGGCAAGTGATGGTATAAAACGCTGGTAAGACTATTTACTTGAGCACAGTGGCGGAGATTACAAGGAGTTGGAAAAGGGATTACAGACCTTAGTTAGTAGTGGTAGTAAGTATGGCAAGAAAATGACAGCTTGACAGTTGTAGTGTCACTTGTCCATTCTTAACCAGGTCGGAGTTATACCATGATAAGGTTATATCTCGTTTAAGTGTGTCAGTCAAACTTGTTGGTCATCAAACCTATGACAGAAACATATCTATAGTATTTACATATTACGGTACAATTAAGTTACTAAGTACCAAAATCTTCTTATACTTTGATACCACAATGCAAACATTGTAACTCGCCTCCACCACAGACACACACGTCATAATTGCTTTACTTGGCAGGCTACCGCTCGCTCCATCGACGACATGTGGAGGTCAACACTGGAGCTGATGTACGACCCCGTCAAGGATTACTTCTTCCGCCCTGTCAACAACTACCTGGTGGAGCCGATCAGCAGCGCCGTCTCTGGCTTCGCTGAGCGTATCGGCAAATGGATGGGTGGCAACAGCAACACGAAACACTACGTCAATGTGCAGTATCCTGAGTCTTACTCCAGGTGACGACTACTCGTGTGTGGGGGGGGAGGGGGAGGATTTTTTTTACTAACGATTGTGCACTTATTTGTTAAGAGACGGAATGCTGATCCTTGGGGTTCTTTTGTGTTAGAGAGACTCAGGTGTATGGGTGAATGTTTGAGTGCCATACTGTGCTCGTGTGGACGCATGAGTTCGTACTATATATGTATTGTTTACATGTCATATGTGCTAGTATTTGTGTGTATTTTTATGTTCAAATATCTGTGTATGCATGTGCATGGAGATCTGTGTGTTCTTATGAATATACGAGTATATACTGTCTTTGTCACTTCTCAGAAATTCAGCCGCTTGTGGTAATGTTCACCTATACAGGAACAAACTCCTTCAGTAACTTCACTTAAGCCATACCGAGATGCTCATCATTAATAAGAGATGACATTAACTTCATACAGGTTTATAGAGGTGGATGATGTGTACAGTTACCCACAGGTACGGTACAGTGTTCCATGAGCAGAAGAGTAAAAGATGTCGAATCATCTTCATAATTATTTAATTAATTTATTACACCCCAGGGGGCGACAAGCCTAGTCACAAGACCATGCGTCATACACTAAATACACTGGCACTCGTGTCTCGCAGGACACACTATGACTTGTGATATGGAGATATTTGTGGTGAGTTGAAGACAATGGGAGTGAGCACCCACCAAAGCGTGGGTAGCGTACGAGAATTATATCCAGATTATTACGTATAAGTAGGTGGTGACATATAGTGGTCAGTGACTCTTCCTGTGGTCGGAGGTCCCTGACAGGGGAACAGTCAAGGCAATAGTGTTGAAGGGTGTTAGCGTTGGGACAGTTACAGAGTTTACAGGAAGAGAAGTGCGGATCATCCCCCACCTCAGGTACTTGCCAGATAGGTCTGTATCCTAACCTAATGCGTGCAGAGACAACATCATGCCTGCTTACCATAAGTCCACATCGACGATACTTATGTGGATACGGAAGAAAATGATCATAGTGTTGGATAGATACACTCTCAGCCCGTTCACTATCCCTGCGATGGGTTGTAGGGAGGAGAGCAGCTGAACGTATTCTCTTTCGGTAACAGGAGAGAGGGTGTAACCCCATCACCAGGGAGGGCCAGTCCACAGGCATTCTTAGCTAGAAGGTCAACAGTGTCATTGTTTGCTATTCCTACATGAGATGGAATCCACAAAAAATGGATAACAAAAGAATTATCATAGGCTACAGCTTCATCTTAATAAACAAAATTACAATATAATTGTATGTCATTCACTTTGAGTTACACATAAAACCAGTGAGTTTTGTAAACATTTACAGGTAACCCCCATCGCTTTGTTTCACACGGCTGTGTACATCATTCCAGCCAATTGGTTCAGAGGGGATGCTGTTGATCATCGCAGAAGTATTATATACATCAGTCGTCTAGATTCTAGAGAATAATGGATTTGGTTCACAGGTGGAGCGAAACGGTGAGTTCTTACGCCAACCGACTGTCAGACTGGACTGCTCAGGCTCGTCAAGGTCTGGAGATGGCTGCCAGGATGCTGGAGGCACAGGACATGGCTCGCTCCTGCTCTGGTAACTGTCAAACCCAAGTAGCCGCCGATGACAGCACCCACGCTCTCAAGGTAAGACGAGGAACACGGTATAGAGTGGAAGGGTGAGAAACAGTGTGGAGTGGAAGGGTGATGGACACGGCATAAAAGTGAAAGGGTGAGGAACACACACACACACACACACACACACACACACACACGTGCGCGCGCGCTCAAGCACAAACACACAAACACACGGAGGGTAACGGTGTGTAGTGTGACGCGCCTGGTGGAAGATTGGTCCGGCAGTAAAGGAGAGAACGGGGGAGGGGGGTGATATACTGGGACGGGATGTGTACTGCTGTGTTCTCGCATGATATGACATAGTTTCTTTAAGTTATATTAAATTCCTCACATTGAATGATAATTTAAACACCCCTAAAATGCTTAAGTAAAATAAATCTAAATTAAATAGATACGTTAAACTAATATTACCTAAGATGTTTGTTAAACTCTAAATAATTTACAATAATTAAACAAAATAGCCTATAATATAAATAATATAGAAACTTTAGTGCATGAAATTAATTATTTTTAAGTTTCAGCTCTGAAAACCCTTTCTTCCTCTACAAATTTAATTAGACACTTTTATGAGCTTTAATTAAAACGCCAGCTTTTCATAAACGTATTTCAGTCTCCTTAAGACCCACAGTCTTGTGAGATGTGTGAAATCTGCCACCGCCTAGTGTGGCCTCAGAAGTAGTTTATTGGTAATGAACTGTCAATAAGAAATAGTTGATGTAGATAATAACTATTTAAACACTATCCTTTTTCATTTAGTCCATATAGCACGCGGACTTTCAACATATAATCAACGACCTCACCAGCCAGGACTCAAACCCTCGACCTTATGCGTGTAACCAGGGATTGCTACCACCTTGCCACAAGGACACTAAAGGCAATCCTAGACTTTGTTATATTTCACACAAAGCCTGTTCATCGAGCTGGTGGTGCCTTGATAGCAATCCCTGGTCACACGCATAAGGTCGAGGGTTCGAGTCCTGGCTGGTGAGGTCGTTGATTATATATATATATATATATATATATATATATATATATTTATTTATTTATTTATATTTATATTTATATTTATATTTATATTTATATTTCATTAGCCCAATAAAGCACGCGGACTTCTACATACAATCAACACCTCAACCCGCCAGGATTCGAACCCACGGCCCACGAGCCCATGATAGAGGTAGTGTTCCCCGGTCACAGTCATGGGCTCGTGGGCCGTGGGCTCGAATCCTGGCGGGTTGAGGTGTTGATTGTATATACAGGGTGTCCCATAAATTTCCATACATAGGAAAAATAAATTTCATATGAAAATCCATTTTTATTTATATAATATGCTCTACATGACTACCATTCTGTTGAAAACACTCTTCAACGCGTGTCCTCCACTGCTGAAGAACACGTTCAAGCACAGCTGGAGTTATGCTTGTAATGGCGTTGGTGATACGTTGTATGGAAACTTGTGGGACACCCTGTATATATATATATATATATATATATATATATATATATATATATATATATATATATATATATATATATATATATATATATATATATATATATATATATATATATATATATATTAGGAATGTTCTTTGAAATTAAAGATTTCATTAAAAGCCCTTCTTAAACTCCCATTCCAGGTCTTTTAAACAAAATTATTAAACATTAACTAATATTTGTTTACAATACCTTGGCCTTCGAGAGCCAACGGGTGAGTATGTCGAGGAATCAACTCCCAGGATGTCTTTAGGTAGCTTCCTGTGCTCTACCACTCCCACACGACAACAACTACACTCTACTCCCAGCATCACCGACTGCCTCACTCAAGCAGCTTCTGATGCTGGTGTGGACTCAACACTTCCATCCTCTTTCTTCCAGAGACAAATATTTCTTCATTATCTTTCCATTTCCACCTTGTTGTCTGTCCATTTCTGTAGGCTCAACTGGTTCTCATTCTTCATCATTAGTGAAGCCAAACTTCCAGGACTTATACATTACATTATGGAAGCAGTGTAAGGCGGCTGTCACAGCATAGAATTAAATTATTACCATGACAGGTATTGGACCTGACGTGGCTGGCGTGGTTGAGCGGAGGTCTCTTGCTGGTGCTGGCCGCAGGTATAGTCGCTCCCGCAATTGCAATTCCCTTGGGAATCGCAATTCCCCTGGGCATTGATGGCACGGGTTTCACGGGAACTGGCACTGGTTTCACGGGTACTGGCACTGGTTTTACTTCGCCTGTGTTCGTGCCTGTGCCCGGAGTTGCACCAACACCCGGATTTGGGACTGCACCTGCATTTGCGACCGCAGGTGGACCCGCATTTGCAACAGTAGGCGGACCTGCATTTCCAACAGCAGGAGGACCTGGAGCCGGACCTGCATTTCCAACAGCAGGCGGACCTGGAGCCGGACCTGCATTTCCAACAGCAGGCGGACCTGGAGTCGGACCTGCTTTTTCAACAGCAGGAGGACCTGGAGCCGGACCTGCATTTCCAACAGCAGGCGGACCTGGAGCCGGACCTGCATTTTCAACAGCAGGCGGACCTGGAGTCGGACCTGCTTTTTCAACAGCAGGAGGACCTGGAGCCGGACCTGCATTTCCAACAGCAGGCGGACCTGGAGCCGGACCTGCATTTCCAACAGCAGGCGGACCTGGAGCCGGACCTGCATTTCCAACAGCAGGCAGACCTGGAGTCGGACCTACATTTCCAACAGCTGGAGGACCTGGAGCCGGACCTGCATTTGTGACTGCAGGAAGAATTGGACGCAGTCCTGCATTTATGACTGCAGGCAGGCATATATCATCACAAGAAAACGGAGATTCTGGACTTCCTGTGGTCTCTAACACTCAGCCTCACAAAACCCATCCTTCCCTCTCCCCCTACGACCATCTCAGCCACACTGTTGAGACTGATTATTCCAATTTGGAATCAAGGTGTGTTTAACACAAGCCCCTCCAACCTACCTCCTTGCATCCTGAATATGATATCCTAACACCACAAGTTGTCTCACTCCTGTTGCTCCATACCCACCAAGCTTCTCTCCCTTTTTCCCAATAATCAACTGACCTGTATATATTTATATCTCTATCTCGCATTCTCTTTCACCCATTCAATTTTACTAAGTTTATTCTCATCTGTCTTCACATATCCAAGATAATTCGAATTTACGTTCAGTTTTCCTCCATAGTTTCGTAAGTCAAAATAAGTTCAGTTCAGGTCACATCATAGGCCAGCCAAACTGAAAATCCCCTTCCATAAACAAGCTTTAGTTCACATTGTATACTTCCGTTTTGGTCCCATTTATTCTTTTCTCACTTGCAACATACCAACAACACCCAAACTACTCCCCAGTGCAAGAGTTTAACCCAAGCAATACGTATCTTAAAAAAAAAAAAACATTTAATAAAAGACTTTAAAGCCTGTTTGTAAAATGAAAAGAAAAACCAATAGCAGAACATTGACCTTTGTTTTTGACATCAATATTCTTTACTTCTACCTCCACCCAAGTGTGAGGTTTTTTTTTTAGTTCTCATCTTCTTATCCCTGATCATATCTAATCTTATTATTGACTTTTCTCAATTTCTTTCATCTTTTTTCCTGATGTCACCACATCCTGTTCCTAGTTTCGCACATCCTGCATCCTGTCCCAGTATTTGCATAGTTGCCAGTACTTGTGTTTAATTGTGTAGTCTGTGTTTCGCACCTTTGCCATGATGGGTTGTCGAGGAAATGACATCTCTATCTCAGATAACATGATTTGTGACCTCAGATCAGCAGCATCAGTGACCCTCATATGATCAGTGACCTAATATGCTTCAGTCAAGATCAAAGGAAGAACTATAGATCAGAACAGGTGACCAAACACCTCTACTTTCTCGACACCCTCACATGGCCTTGGCTAGTAAATGCCAATGTTCACCGTATGTCCGTTTATCTCTTTGTCTGTCTGTCTCGGTCTGTGTCTACCAGTTACAGTAGTCTGTTTATCATTGTTTGTCCGTCTAGCTCGCCTCATTTAGTTGTATTTGTTTCTCTATCTCTGTCCCATCTACCGGTACATGCATATATCCTACTTATGACTGTAAAAATCGTTCTAGTATTCAATCTATATGTCAATCTTTCTTTACATCTATATAACTATCTATACATCTTCTCCATCTGTCCTCTTTCTTATGAATAATCTATCTTCATATCTGTTTATTTGTGGATCTGACTATATACCTAACTGTCAATTTCTATACTTATCCATTAAATTCTTCCTTTATCAAACTATCCTCCATTCTCTTTATTTATCGATCTATCCACTGAACTAACTATTTGTATCTTCATTTCAAAACTCGAAAATTAGCTCTACCTCTGGTTTTTGTCTTAGCTCTCTCCTCTTGCCCTTGTGAGCCCCAGGAGCCATTCTTTAAGCTGTTATAAAACGGGATCTTGTTCACGACTCCGGATGGACTGACATGAAGAACTAACTCCGACCACTGAACTGACTGACCAAACCACCAGCATACATCGAACCATTTCCCGACTCCTCGACCTCTGACCGACCGAACCCTTGTGACTTGTGAAATAAGCAGAGACTGTCGATACTGTCTGACTGTCTTCAGGACGAATTTTTTGCTCCTCAAATTTAGCTTGTAATATTTCAAAGCGGTGTTAGAGATATTATGAAAAATGAGGTTTGTTCTAAATCAAAGCACGTATCGGGTTATTCATTATCAACTACCGTGCATGTGTCCTAAAGATGGACCCACGAACATCAATATCAGACCACAACTGACTCAACGCATCCAATGGTACACTGTTGATGGTTGTTGTTATCTTGTTTCAGAGACTGCAATCTGACCACCCCCTTAGAGCAAACAATTGGCATTCACTCACTCTCATAGAAAAAAAGTCGATTAGCTTCAAATCCAGCGACTTTGGCACGCTATTTTAATTCAACGATCAGGGTTTTGTCTTTGGAAAGTTTCTCCTGGTTCCCTTCAGTTTTTCATACAGCGTTGTGATTCTCTTACAAGCTGGCGTTTCCTTCAAATACACACACTTGAAATTTACAGTGAAAAGTGTTAAGGGATATAAGTTAAGCAAATCACAACAAACACCGTACTTTCTCTTGGGTAGTCAATGCACACTCGCTCCTGGGGGTGAAAGTCTTAAGTATCGTGTTTTACCTTAAAGCAAACCTCGTTATTTCATCTCTCACCTATGACTAAATATTACATGTTAAATTCACTAAGACTATTGGTGGAAACTGACGATGACGACACTGATAGACGTAGCTGCCTTTATCTCTTTTTATCAAATTTTCTTCAGTTTTTGGATTAGCAATTCTTGTTTCAATTTGAACAATAGTTACAGACTTTATTATATAGTTATGTATTACTTCTCTTGACTGTTTCATATCTTTCTGGTAGTCAAAGACCAGCTGTGATCTTCATCAAAGTTGTATTGACTGACAGACATTAACACTCACGATCACTTGAGGCCGTGGCTGCCGCCGACTTTCGTGTTAACTGTCTCAGCCAACGACGTGACACTGTGACACGACTGATAACCAGCCATACCTGACTGTACCAAATGACTATTATTTCTTTAGTAACTGTGCTCTACTGACTGACCACTCATTCACAAAGACTTATGTACCGCTGCAAACAAAATCCTTCGACACCTCTGGCATTATCTGGCATTTACTTTGGGGTCACATAAGTAAGGAAGATTGGCATTCTATCATTTATTATCGAATTCACTGACTGAGACAACATTTAGATCACCGTGTCATCACCACCTTAACACCATACTGTAGTATCACAAACGCACTTACATAAAATTAAGAGAATATTTCAATATTCTACTGACAAGAGTCAACATAAAATTTTAATAAAGATATGACGTTGATACCACAAAGAAATGTATTTCACATTTGCGTATAGACATTTAGTGTGATGTCTCTGATAACAATACATTTTTACATTTATAACATGAAACCCAAAGTAAATCATGTTTGACTATAATTAACCAAGAGAGATAGTCAAATGGAGACTCTTTAACCACTCAGGTAATCGAAGTTTTTTTTTCAAGTTAACCAAATTTTTATAGTAAATAATAGTGAGCTTTGTCTAATTAAGTGTGGCCACCTTGATCTATGTGCTCTGCTCTCAGCCGCTTGTATCATTTCGAAAAATAAGTCACTACGTCCAGACCATCATCACCCAGTCTACACACAAACTCACATAAGCCAAGCAATTACTGCACTAGTTTACCTTCTATAGTCTTTCTCTGTCAGTCAATGTTATGTTTTACTGCTTCACTTTTTTTTAATACCTAACAAAGTTTACCAATCCAATTTGAGTACTTGTGAGTTCCTTTGTTCGTTGTTTGTGCGTTAGTTTTAGTTCGTGTTGATGTGTGCCTTGTCCGTCCTGTGTATCGTTTGTGCTCT
The DNA here is from genome assembly GCF_018991925.1 of Homarus americanus. Classification (NCBI taxonomy): domain Eukaryota; kingdom Metazoa; phylum Arthropoda; class Malacostraca; order Decapoda; family Nephropidae; genus Homarus; species Homarus americanus. The sequence goes on from NW_024749779.1 coordinate 3,987,242, forward strand.
TCCTTGTCTCGACTTTTGTTTGTGATATTTTGGCTTGGTGTTAGTTTTTAACGTCCCTGTCCAGCGGCTGATTGTGTAAGTTTAACTTTTCTTTATCTATGTAAATATATTAGTGAAGTAGTATGTACGACTATGTTTTAAGGTGATAATCTGAAGAAAAAAATTATAACGAACAAATCATCACAAATCCGTGTTTCTAAGAATGCACTCATACCTACACATAAACATATATCAATTGGCATACACACACACACACACACACACACACACACACACACACACACATGAAAACATATTGCTTGGAAGAGGACAAAATAACATGCAAAAATATTCCTATTTGTGGTAGCACAATGGTTTTCTGATGTGTTCCACACTGCGACCTACTTTCATATGAGCTGTAACTTGAAGCGGAATTCATTCATTGACGTACAGACCTAGTAACAAATACCAGCCCACATTGCAGGTAGCTTACAGAAGAACTGCCACAGGATAATTTCTAAATTTTTGTGAAGCAGCCACATTGTTGTGGAAGTCTTATTGTTAAACAAAATTGCATTTTCTTACCTTTACAGTAACAGAATGAAAGTAAGATTTCAATTCATTAGACTTCTCTTAATATACAGTATATACAGTATATACAGTATATATATATATATATATATATATATATATATATATATATATATATATATATATATATATATATATATATATATATATATATATGAAGTAAATCACTGTAGGTGCGGTGATCTAGGTATATGTACAGGAAAGAAGAAAACACGAAAGCGCTTGGGAACTTCGTGTTTTCTTCTTTCTTGTGGTTATCAGCATATATATATATATATATATATATATATATATATATATATATATATATATATATATATATATATATATATATATATATTAGGTCAGGTATGATTAGGTTACTGTAGGTTAAGTAGGTAAGTAATGGTGTGCTTCATTAAAAATTTTCTTATGTTTTACAAATATCCTATTTAGCGCGATATTGTACGTATATAAAATTTTTTAATATTTCGATTATTACCTATACGTAGCCTTGTTGCATATTACTGTATGTGTTAAACTTTCCGTGTCTATTGCCTGTATATCGTGGTGTTATGTGACGTGCAATAATCATCTGTTACTCCTGTATGTGTTTGTAAATCTGTTTTCGTCTTTGTCTTGTAAGTATGTTTGTGTACAGTATGTCGACGTCGCTGTTATTATAGCTTATTGCACGACTGTTGTACTTTATACTTCAAAGTACACGTTTTACTGACTTAAACACACGGATAGACAAGTACACCCGTGCATACACACGTTGGCAAAATGAAAACAGACACACATACATCCTAACGTAACAAGTTATCAAACACACTTACACAGTCACAACTTGTGTATACAGTGTGTGTGTGTGTGTGTGTACATATAGATCACACAATTGTCTGACGAATATAAAAAATTTAGGACAAATCCCAAAATTAACAGTTGCATTTACCCAGTTACACACTCGTCAATGCCGTGTAAAACTACCATGATGTTCAACATTACAACAACATTATGCATGAGGTAAGGGTAGGGAGGTGTCTGCGATCTCCCTGAAGCCTCTACTCTCTACATACCTCACCGCCGGAAGACAACTCCATAACCTAACAATAACCATAAGCTGCCAGAGTGGTGGTGCAGTTGCCGGGGTTTTACCTCGTGCTTGCAGCACACTGCTTGGCTCTAACACTCGAGTTACTACCACCTACACCTACATGCTGAAGTATCATGTTAAGAACTCATGTGCCGTTTGTGTAAGTGCATGAGGAATAGTGGGGTTGTGGTCACACCACAGGCTAAGTTCACTGTATATATTATGCTTTGTGATCAATTTGCAAAAATGTACATAACGTTTTATTAATACTATCTCTAGTTTTGAACATAAAATATTATGCTTCTATATTCTTGAATGAATGAGTTATTAATTTTTTTTTTTTTTTACAAAATTAAGGCTTTTATAAACCAGTATATATAAACGCATTATAAGAAATGATATATAAATTCACTTGACATTCACTTTAGTGATACATAATACCAGTTGTAAACTAAAAGCCACATCTTATATTTATTATATTTTATCAATATAGATTAATGCTGTTGTTGATGATAAATTATTATTTCTGAGCTTTCTTTTTTTTACAGTAACACCCACGTTAAGTTTGGCGACAACGATGTCTACAAGTACTACACCAAACACAGGTCTCCGTGAAGCAGCGCGCCCGCTCCATCTCCCCACGTGGAGTGAACCCAAATAATTATCATCTCGTAGTCACAGCCTCTGGTGAGGTTCCAGCTGGTTCTGGAATACTTACATCTCTTTACAATCAAAGCCTAAAATTTCTAAAGTTACCATATCCTACAAACATGTAGAAAAGCCTTAAGACTTTCACATAATGAGTCTAACAATGGTTCAATGACCCTTAATTTGATTAACACAACATTTCAAATTATTGTATTTAAATTTCAAGATGGATGTCGAATTTTGCTTTTGGTATTCACCTCATTTCTCTCTCATCTTTTGTCCCGTTATCAATTTTTGCCGGGTAAATTTAGTCTTCGTTATTTTTGTTTTTATTAATGGTCATTATTTGACGCTAAATCCCTCTCATTTACAATAGTTTAAGCTTAATTGAACCACTGGCCAGCTTTTCTTGCATAGCTGCAGGTTTCAGCTCACCTTTCTTCTCTCGATTTTTGCAATCATCGTCCCTTTCAGTTAATCAGACTATCAGAATGTGAGGTGATACATTGAATCAAATCTTACACTTACCGTTACTGCCACCGTTTGTTTGCTGTTGTCAAGATAGAGAGAAGCTTATCCTTGTGCAGCGTTTATCTTTATCTTTACCTCATTAGATATTTTGAGCAACTTTGATTGTGGGAGTTGAAGATCACTATTCTTCAGAAGTGCCCAGATGTATGTAGCTCTTTAGAATTAAGACCGTAGTTACTTAATTGACACAAGACTGATTTTTCAAGTCTTTCTCATACTATAAATACAAACATATAGTAATATATACATAAACACACACACACACACACACACACACACACACACATATATATATATATATATATATATATATATATATATATATATATATATATATATATATATATATATATATATATATATATATATATATATATGTGTGTGTGTGTGTGTGTGTGTGTGTGTGTGTGAACTCGACTTCCTGAGACCTTCTTAAAACGGGTGACGATTATTCTCCACTACTCACATGACAGATAAGAAGACCAAAGACTATTAAAATTAATACTATTGATATATTACACTACTGAGTGAGTCGCTGTTTCACCTTGACATATTCACAGTACTTTATTTTCTTCCAGGACGTGTAAGTTTACTTTTATCATCAGATTAGATGTTCTGCACACATTGTACAATACTATATGTATACACTGGCTTATACAATTAGGTATAAGCTTAGCTCCATGCATAATTGTATACATAGATGATAATTATACAACATGTTTATTAAGTGTTCCCTGGTGATAGATGCTCATGTTGAATAACATGCTGAACATAGAAATTACTAATCAATATTTGCTATTATTTATTCATATCATATTTATTTCATGGCCCCACTTCTAATTGATTTATCTACACGAGTGGACGAGCGACGCTCTTGATGTTGTTAGTGAATGTCAGTAATGTATATAGATGTTAAGTTGAATTTTACAATAAACTGTTATTTGTTTGGGTTGTTATTTCACTGATGACCTTCAATGGACAATATAATTTATCAGAACAACTTGGTAAACGTTATATTTCCCATATTACTGAATTTTAGTATTTTGTAAAAATGAGTCTAATAGGTGAGGATACAGCACACAAAGAGGATTTTTTTCTTTTTAATACAGTTGTCTAAAAGTTCCTTTACCCCCTGTGGTGACGTTTCCGTGCATGTGACAGAGTAGCATTGGTAGAGTAAACTTATGAATGAATCTGTGAGTCCTGTAACAATGGAGTTGATTAGTGGAAAAGAATCCTAGACATTATATATATATATATATATATATATATATATATATATATATATATATATATATATATATATATATATATATATATATATATATATATATATATATATATATATATATATATATATATAAAACAGTAACAAGTTATAAAAATGATATAGTGAGGAAAAAGAAAAACAAATGCATTATGTTCCAATCACTTTTATTTGTTTTTTCACCAATGTTTAAATAAATGCAATACTATTTCTAAATCACCAAATATGGTAAACCAATAAGGAAATAAATTTACTTATATATCGTAATGCATATGTATAGATTATAGCTATATCAGTAACTCTGTGCTTAACCAAGTAAGATTTAGTGTAAATCTATTTATACTGAAAAATGCATATACTGTAATTATGTCACATGATAGCCTAGTCTCGTCTACCACTGAATTTATTCCAATCCAAACTTGAGGCATCATAAAGTAGGAATTGACTTAAAAATAATATACTTTTGGAAATGCCTCTGATAGTTGTTTACCGATAACAAAAATAATGAGAATAATGTAAAAGGGGGAAAACAGGTTAGAAGAAGGCGATGGGAAGGGTGAAGAAGAAGAGGAAGGATAATATTGGAATGATGAAGAGAAGCCACCACCAGTCACTCTGAGTGTTCAACACAACCATTGCCGACCTTCTAGGCTACACTGATGTAACCTCCGTACGATAAAACAAAGCATAATAACATTTGAGAACTTATAACTTAACTATATATTAAGTAATATAATCCAGCCTCAATATATTACTATAAACCTTAACTGAAAGTAAATAACAACTATATTACGTAATAGTACACAAATATAGCCTCAAGATGTGACAAACTGACCAATATATAACACGATCTCTCGGTACACCTGATAAGGAATGGTCTTCATTCCACTCGTATTTTAGGCTCAAAGAGCCAACACTTCATTTTTTGGAGAGTTTCCTTTCACGGAGATGAGGCCAACATCCTGAGCTCATCACCTTGACGTGTGTGTGTGTGTGTGTGTGTGTGTGACCATTCATCCAGTGAAACAAATACCGAGTGATATTTGGATCCTCTCTCGTTCCAAGGTGGTCACAATTAGAGACCTTCACTCTGGTTTATGCTTACTGACGAATAATGCAATGTGAAAAATGTAATTTTAGCAATTTTCTACGTCATATTCGTTATATGTATATGTTATTAATATATGTACCAGTATTAATAGATACTGATGTAATTGATATATAGGAAGCACGTACAGTATATATATATATATATATATATATATATATATATATATATATATATATATATATATATATATATATATATATATATATATATATATATATATATATATATATAATGGGATTGTATATACGTCAAGCTGTTTTCATCAAATACTTCTCACTTAAAGTTACAATCGTTCGTCTCATCCGCCAATATATTTTTTTTCAGAAAGTACTTGTGTTAATATCGTTCACTCACAGACCAATGAGTCCCGCGGTTATGCATCGCTGGCCGAGCGACTTCACGAATTGTAAAACATACTTTTGTCACTTGACTCTGATATTTCTTCTCTGATTTTCAGATCTCAGGAAATCTTGTGCTTTCCTTCGACTGTTAGACTGGCAAGATGAAGAGTCTTTGACAATCAACAAGACTCACCTCTTGCACTTCTACTAGTTGTAACCTCAATGACAAAAGAATCAACTCTATGACTCCAAACTTAAACAAATCTAATAAATTTCTTTTCTCTCAAGATACCAGATTCAAAATATGCCCAAAACACGATGCAATAAACGAAGTGGTGAATATCGCTTGATGCGTCTTAACAAGTGTCAAGGTTATTAAGATATTCAGTCATATTACACATATAATAAACAAAATATAAGAGACAAAGTAACCAATAAAAGAGCCTCAAGGATGATGATTCATTCGTCATGTTGTTGATGTCACACAGTATCCAGCGAGAATGTGTGTATTATTGACGCATCTCTTATTACATAAATCTGTTTGATACTGGACGTTGTTTATTGAAGCCACATCCTGGATATGCCACTAAAATCATAATTCTAAAATAGTGTTATCATTTTATAAGTTCTTTACTTCTTACTCAGGGATACAGCCCAAGAAGAGATAATATATTTATGGGAGAAGCGAGAGTTATTTCCAAAGATTTGTTAATGTAATTGGTGTAAATAACATCATATTCAGTTGTTCTTGGTGGAATATTGTTCCTAGTTTAGTTTATTGTCATATAATTTAACCTCACGACGGGTACATCTTAAGGATCCTCTCAGTCCTCCAGGTTTTCCTATACAAGTCACAGGAAGGATTGTGGATTACTGTGACTTGATTATTAAAAAAAATTCTTAAAGACCACAGCTTTCACTGTAAGAGAAACTATACATTCATATAGATCATTTACTCCTCTGTTGTGAACTATTAGCCATCATTCGTTCTGTTCTGTATTATCTGAACTCAGTATTGAATTCACTTTTTTTTGCTGTGTTGATAGCTTTCAAACATTATGTATGTATGTATGTATGTATGTATGTATGTATGTATATATCAGTATAGACGTACACATTTTGTGCACGTTGGTAACGATCACTTGAGCTTTGTCATTTCACTCGCACCTGTGTGAAGCTGACATTAGCCACCAGCTTTCACCTAATTAGCTTTATTGATAATAACCACTTCGAACCAGAAAAGTCACACTTGTGGTAATAAACACTTACATTAACCAAGGCATTTATTGTTACATTGCGAGCTAATAAAATTTCACAGTTAAAACTAAGTACATTGTGTACAACTTTCAATTAATTACCAAAGATTAAAACTGACAAGTCTGTGTTAACTCTTATAAAGCAATTTGCTGTTGTTAGGCTATTTAAAGTAAAAATCAACCTTCTTGTTCCTTGGCCATCCTCGCGCCTTGAGATATAAATATATTTAAAATATGTTGATCAAGGCAAAGCAAAATCGCATTTTCATTGTCGTATTTGTCTTTATTACAGTAAATGATTGATGTCATGGCGAGGAGGTGTACTGAAAGTATCTTGGGTTGGTAGGTGTCCAAAGAATATTTTTCAATTTTAAACAGTAATAGCATGCAAGGAAAATATGGAAACTAATGACAGCAACTGTTTTGTAAACTAAACTTTCTAACGTAACTTTTTAGATGTTTTTATTTACGGTTATACGTGAGTACAAATAATGTATGTCACATTTGTTGGTCTAAATATATGACACATCTGCAGTGTATCCCTTACAAATATTTTATAAACCAAGATTATATGAATTGATTTCTATTATAGTAGAGTAAACAGGGCGGCACCTGACACCTGACCCTGGCAAGGACAGTAATATTTTAAGTGATTACACACCAGAATTTAGGCCCCTGTAGTGCCAGGATCTGTAAATCATGTATTAAAATGATTTAAATGTAATGGATGGGTCTTTATAGTAATGAAAACAACTTAGATACGAATCTTAATATTCCATACATCTAGTAGGGCAACCTCAGATAGTCGGTAGTGTCACCATTATCTAAGTCTTGCTCAAACTCCTTGCGTTTTAACAGTATCTGGGATGTAGATCGACCAAGCCTGATGGAGGGTCCCCGAGTGGCTGAATTACCATTGGCCTTGACCAATAGGCGCGCTGGATGGTTCCTGGGCATGGCCTGGATGTCGACACTCGCATGGTCAGTATTGGCAGGTTCAAGAATGGTATCATCCATTGAGAGGTTTCCGTGGGTCTCTCGAGCCATTCGCAGATAATCAGGAAGGGTGAAGTAGTGTCCAAGTCTTGCGTCTTCGAGCGTAGGTTCTTCTTCTGGCGCACTGTTGTGGTCTCTGAGGAAACAAGTAAACAATGATATTATGGTCAAAGTATTCGAAACTGTATCTAAAGTGAACCGGTGTTTAACCGTCAGGACAAGATAAAGTGATTAGGTATACCAGTTAGTGACTTGAAAACCAACAAGCAGATCACCTCCCAAAGAAGAGAATAAGCATCATATGAGTAGAGGAATGACAAACAATATTAACAATTACTTAATTATGCCCTTTTATCGACTTTCGTTACATCCTTTTGCAGTGACTCCGTAAAATCATCTCTAACCTTCACAGTCTCCCTCACACTACGCTTCTACCTCCAGGTGAGAAGGTGACTATGTTCTAGTCTGTCCCTTTCTCTCTTTCCCAACAACCACCTCAGCCTTTAGTCACCTCTCGTCTCTCTCCCCGTCCACACATCCTCACACCTCACTCACCCCCCCCCTACAAGACCCCCGCCCCCCCACCCACCTCTCTCCAGAAGAACCACTGGAGTAAGGTGGCAGGAGGTGTGCTGGAGCGGTGTTGACGGACAGCTGAGAGCTTCCCCCTCGTGATCACTTGTTTTCCTCGCGAGTGTGTACAGTGTAAACAACCAGGGGAGGCAGTATGTAAATAATCTCTAGATGTAAGATATAAACAACTTGGGAATGTAGTATGTAGTGAGCCCGGAGGTGCAGACAAAAAGTGGGTACAGTTCCTCACCCTAGGATATAAGGCGCAAACAATCAAAATTAATAATATATGAAAAAATAGTTGGTGTGAAATGTAATAAACGTAAACAAAGGAGGATATGTATTAATCAAAGGTATAGAATGCAATAAATTTTAAAATGTAGATGAATAAGTATCGTGTGAACACCCTAATTATTATGATCTATTCTATGGAGTGACCCATGCATAAAACATAGTAGACTGTTGACACCACAAGTCTGTGTGTGTGGTAAAGGGAGTATATTTCCCTACAGACGGCAGAGAGACAATAGCAGTCTTTGGTGTAAACATAGAGGAGCAGTATATAACCTTCGGGGTTTCCAACTGCAGTTCCATTTCATGCTTCCTTTTCTATTATCTAAATTTTCATATGTAAACTGTTTTGTTTTATTTTTGGACCCTGTAATAGTTACGCACAACACAGTTTGTAAATTGCAAATGGCCTCAAAATGCCCATGATATTGGCCAGATTTCAATTAAAGAAAATAGCTTTGCTCGCCATGTTCCGCCACCCACAATTTCTTGGAATCCTCCCCCCCCCCCTATATTTGAAACAGAGCAAATTATACCATGTGATTAAATAATTCTTAACAACTGTAGGAAACATTGTTGTATGAGTGTGTCCTCGGGCGTTGGAGATAACCGAGTGATAATTATTGGTGAATAGTGTGATCACGGGAGATAGATGAAGAGGGGTGAGAGGAAGAGAGGCAAGAAGGTCAGGAAATGTTGTATAAAGCGAGAGATGGATTATGGGAGCGTAGGAGATATCTAAAAACTTGGGCAAGAAGATTAGTAGATGTGAAGTGATGGGCTGAAGGAGAGGGAAGAGACAGTACGGGAAGAATCTTAGACAAAAATGAATTAAGAGAAAGTGTAAGGACAGAACGTGAGAGGGAGAACATAAGACAAGAGTTTCGTGCCTCGATATAGACACGGGCAACGCGGGTGAGGGGTACAGTACATACCTGACGGCGCGCTTGGCGGTGAAGAGGGTGAAGGAGCATCGGCAGCCACCCACCATGCCGTTGAAACCCGTGGTGCGACAGAACATCTGGCAGTCGAAACGCTTGGCGAGGGAGGGCTGGGGTGTTGCCAGCAGGAGGAGTAGGGCAGCCGCTACCACTACTGCGGGAGTCATGGCTGGAGAACACATGGACGGCCGCATCCGGAGGTGAGGTTGAGGTTCCTGGTGGCCAAGGAGAGGCACTGTGTTAGTTATTTTGTGGGAGTAAGTACGAGGTGATCACCTGTCAAGTTCGAGTATCTGTCCTCTCTTTAACATAAGTGCTACTTGAGGGACAACTTGTATAAAATTTACTGATCTTAAAAGCAGATGCTGTTGCTTGTTTTGAAGAAAATGGGGTAAGTTGACACAGATATAGAGTGAGACAGTGTATCCTGCAAAACACAGTTACGGTCTCGTTATATGGACAAACATTGTTCAATTTCTGAGGCTGCTCTAAATGTGCAAAAAACTAAACGATACAACAATTCAGTACTGTACTCCGTGTTATCCCTCCCTTCATGTCCCCGACGGCTCCCATCACTTACCCTCAACGTTTATACTCTGTGTAAACAACTCATCTTATAGTATAAAGATGGTTTGGTATTAAGCTTACCGCATGACCACAATTAGTCCATATATAATAGAGTTTTGATTGTAGTATTGTGGAGATGGTAATTTATTTCTGGAAAATAACTGTTTTAACCTTTGTCGGTTTTCATGGTGATTTCCTATCTCGTATATATACGTAGTTCAGGTGAGGGTGACACTCGTGCATAGTCATACACTCTCACAGACGAGCGGGTCTTTAAAGGTACAGCTTATTTCCATACTAATAATAACCTAGTGTATGGTGTTTGTGGGGATTTTAATTTGCATGGAAAAAAATAAAGACAACTTGTGGAGGAACCATGAAAATGTAGTATTTTCCAGAATATTATAACTTAAAAATTTTGCATATTTTTTAGATAAGGAAATAAAATAAAACATTAATAAAATGGTGCACAAATATCAGGTAAATATAATGGGGGGACGCGTCACTCAGGTGTGGAGCCGCCCACCGAGAGACGTTGCTCATTAACACTTAATTAGAGGAAGTTGTTGTTTCTAAATGAACTAAATATATAATATGCGTCGTGCTTAACTTAAATTATTTTCTATATTTTCATTCCCAGCTTCAAAAAAAAATGTTGAGTAGCCATAGTTTGCTCTGCTCCGCCCGTTTATATGTTCGTTTGTCGGTCTGTTTATCCCCACAAGGTGGATAGCCCAGCTGCTATCAAATCTCCTACTTTATTTCCCACTTCCTAACTTTACCTTCCTCCTACACCGTCTCCCATCATCAGAGCAAACGGCTGTCTTCTCTCCATCTCATCTTCATCATATTCGTCTATTTGTCTTGGAAGCAAAATGATCCATTCTTTCTCATTGAAATTTCCTAAAACTTCTAGTTCAGTTCTGCTTTATGCAAATTCTATAATGTATAATGAAATAATAGTAATGGTGTAAACAAACATTCATGATAAAAATTAAACTTCCACTTAGAACATCTCGAGTATAATGCGCTGTGTTTGTGTGTGTCAAACGACGTAATCCAACAGTTTCTTATGATGTAAAGTTTACGTGTGTGCCAACGATGAATCTTTAATTAATGTTGCCCTCAGGAACCCTTACGGCAAGAGTAACAGGTTGTTCTGCATACATGATATACAAGCTCTTGAAAAGGTATTTGTATTATATAGGTCTGTACACGCATACAAATAGGTACAGTACATATAATTTACACGTTTACTTAGACACACACTCTGGCAAGATCTATCATATAGTAGGGGAGAAGAGGTTACCGAGTAAAGGTTTTAGAAAAGGAAGCTTGAGTCAGTGTGTGAGGAGGGAGGGAGAGGAGGGAAGGGTTCAGCTCTGCCTCACAGTGATCCCTCAAAGATCCTTACCCCTCACAACACCCTCCCACCACATCTTCCCAACACGCCCTTCTTAGCGCCCCCACCCCTCTTCCTTCCCCCTCCCACCACATCTTCCCAACACGCCCTTCTTAGCGCCCCCACCCCTCTTCCTTCCCCCTCCCACCACATCTTCCCAACACGCCCTTCTTAGCCCCCCCTCTTCCCCCTCCACCACATCTTCCAACACGCCATTCTTAGCACCCTCCTTCTTCCTTCCCCCCCCCACCCATCTTACGCCCTTCTTAGCGCCCCCCCCACCCCTCTTCCTTCCCCATGAACCTGAGAGGCTTAAAATTTTATTCGAGTGTATGTGTGTGTGTTTCTGTGCTTGTGTCAATAATACATATTTTCAAGTGAAGTTGAAGTTTCTGATCTCTCTCTCTCTCTCTCTCTCTCTCTCTCAACTGATGATGTCTTATCCGGAAAACCCATTAGAGGATTACCGAGTATGTCAGGTTGAGACGGAGCCGCTCTACATCAACACTGTCATTTGAAATAGTCAGTTTCTCTCTAACTACGAGTTTGTTTTTATTCTCTCTCTCTAAAACATTAATATACAAAGGTAATAAAGAACAGCTGGAAGAGTCGGTGAAGGAACTGCAGGTGCTTGTGTGTGTGTTTGTGTGAGAGAGAGAGAGAGAGAGAGCAGAAAAATGCACAATACAAAAAGTGTCTGTAAATGCAGGAGAGTTAAGGGCTGTATACCTAAAGAGTCTATGATAATGAAACGTGAATAAACATCCAGATGATTGAGAGAATTAAGAAACCTGAATAAATAAAGGGAGTACCGAGCGTGGTCCCCCTTAAGACAATGTTGAGATGGGCACAAGTATAGTAGCTGAAGAGTTGAGAAATGTACACAAGGGTGACTCATAGTACAATGTTACAAAAAGTAGTGTAGTCGAGGCATATGTAAGGGTGTGAACGATAAGATAGATAATGGTGAGAATATAAAATGGTGTTTTGTTTATACACTTATAGCGAGAAGCTGACTATTATTTCGATCCCTACAAACTTTTGATTTGCACTGGATAATCAATCATTTTACTTCTTTATCTGTTAAGTTATTTATACATGGGTAAACTGGCTGTATGAACGAGTGTCCGAAGTAAGAACAAGTGAGGAAGACTGATACGGTTATGAAGATTTTTACCTTGATTAATAAAATTATATTGATTTGATCAGGACACAGCCACGCCAGTACATTATTTTATCCACTTTCCTATTCTAGATATTAATAAAAAAAAATCCTTATTGCACTGTCAACTACAAAGTCTAAGGCACGTAGGAATAAAGAGTGTTAATGCTCTTGTATGATGCTTTTCACTTCTTAAAAAAAATCACGTGAAAAAAGAGAAAAAGAATAAATATCTTACATTAATATCACAAAACACACCAATTGTTCATACTTACTTTTACACAACATTATGAGGTGAAAAAAGTCGACCACTGTTTATCTGATATAGAAGGAAAGTGTCCCTCCCACAGTACAACACTGGCATTGATATCTCGCCTGGCATTTTATCTTATACTCTTATTATAATATAGTTACTTGTGTACTAGTCATACAAACTGTACTGTATAAAGTGTATATCATTAAAATCTGTAAACTCATACAAAGTGATACATACGAGTCCACGTGTAGACACAGAAGGAAAGTTTATCGGTCAATACAATCACTGTTAATAAAGTGTTACAGAGACAACCATTCAGAGCCTGGAAGAGAGTGGGAGAAAGAGAAAATTATAACACATTTACCGACTTCGCTCTCCGAAATGGTTTGATGTTTTCTCCTTCCCTCGGAATCATTGAAAGCGCAGAGAATTACCATTGTGTCAATGAATACATTAAACAAAGGTAGTAACGAGGATAATTAAGTTACCAGTATGTTTTTGTATCCTAGTACAGTATTTGTAATAGTCTGGCAAACCCATAAACTGCACCTCAGTGTTTGGCCAAATTTTGCATTCTGTAAATCTGAACACTGAATTCCTGTGATGGACGTTGTCTACTCTGAGTACAGTAGATTCGTTACGCTTTTGGCTAGTCTCTACACACATTGCACTCTGACTCACCGAATTTGGGACAATGGTCACCAAGATGGTATGTGACCAGTGTTAAGCACCGTTGGACTGGGTGGGTTGATCGCCAGCACAAAGAAAATTTGGCCAGTGGGAGAGGAACTCGCAAAGACAGACTTAGTCACTTGTGAGCCAGTAATTGTCAGTAATTGCTATCAGTGCTATTATTGTTATATTATTTTTCTACACACACACACTAATAAATAGAAATGTTTGCCCCTCGTGTAACGAGGATGGCCGGCACAAAGGCCACCTACAGGTAGGTGTGAATTTGTTTAAGGTGTAGAAGCCATCACCAACACAACAACCATACCCTAAGTTAACGAGCTGTATGACCCAGTGTCAAGGAATAGTCCGAGAAGACCGGACTACTCGCCAACTGCACTGGCTAACCATTACCCCGGAACACGATCTGCAAATCGATTAATATCCAAGTTCCAAAGTACTGCTGGGTAGACAAAGGCAAATGGCGTAAAGAAATTTGCCCCTAGTCTCACCATGCCCGGGGATCGAACCCGGGTCCGCTCGCTTGCAAGGCGAGAATGTTGATAATTGCACCACAGGTAGCACACACACACACTATATATATATATATATATATATATATATATATATATATATATATATATATATATATATATATATATATATATATATATATATATATATATAAGTGAGCGTCTACCATCACTACCACCACACCCACTACCATCATCACTAGCAACACGTCACGAAACAAATGAATGGGGCGGTAAAAAGTCATAAACAGGTAACTCATTAAACATGAAAAAGCTACAGCAATAAAGTTCAGGTCAAGAGACAAGCTGAGGCGACCTTCCTTCCTTCCTTACGCCTGGGACACTGGTGCCACATCCATCAGTCACCACGCCCTCAGCCCCCCGATCATCAAGGCTCGGGAAGACAACATGTGGCATCGTTACGTCTTACACTCGTGTCACATTTCTCACTGTTCATGTTCTTCATGTTCTTTTCTTTTGGTAACTACGGGTGTGAATGAGAAATATGGCACCCTTGAGGAAGACAAGAGTATCTTATCTGTCCCTTTAACCCTACACTGACCACGAGCTACACTGATGCGGCAACATTATCTCTTCGCTAGAACTCACAAGGTAAAGAATTCGTACCATTTGCAAGATCTTGAAATATCCATCCATTATTTTTATTGTACTTCTCTTTCTTTTCACATCAAAATAAAGTGAAAAATCTCCTGGGATCATCATTTATAACGCGTCTCTGTCTGACAGCGGTAAAGGGGAACGTAATAGACGTTTATAAGAAGTTCAATAAATAAATAACTGGTTAAACAAAACAAAATAAGATCTAGAAAGAGACACAATCCCCTAAAGCTTAACATTACTCTTGAGAGAAACAAAGTGAAACATAAGGTGTACCGCTTTATTTACACACTGGCCGGCTCCTTGTGTTAGTAAGAGGAGCCAACAGTGAAACTCTTGTACTTCTACCACTTCACTACATAATTCGTCTCCGCTACGTGCAGGCTTAGTTCGGTCCTCTGTTGCTGGTGTTGTTTAATTATACTAACTCGCTAAGGTTTTTTAAGTTCACATTATTAAGTACTTTTCTATAGAGGATAATAATTTTTAAGGATCAGAAAAGATTATACTTCCGACACTTTTTAACCACGAATTTATTGTAATCACCGGAACGAAGGCAAGTTAAAAGGAAGATGATTATTTTTGGTTTAATCTACCCTGCAGTACATTAGTCTCAGGGCGATTTTTCACTAATACCTAACCGCTTTATGCAGTAATTGACATTATCTTAACATTCTGAGGCGTTGGTCACTGGCTGCAATAAACCACGTATGAAAAACTTTCCTTACTCGAGAGAAGCATCCATCAGGCAAGCCAAGAATGGCGTCAGTGGCTGCCATTATATCCTTTGATGTAATTACTATGAGGCGATTATGCCCTTTGAAAATATTAAGTGTAAAAAGGAGTATAATTTTACCACAAACAAAGGCAACATAGTCATTTTTTTATGCAGTTGATCAATTCTGGTATCAAATCCTCTCCTTTATGTTTCAGTATTAAAGCATACATATATAGTTATATCTCCTGGTACTCAGCTGTAGTTCACCGTAAAACTCTTAATCAAGCATAATTTTTCTGTCCAAATGTTGCGTTCAGCTTCACACGCTCTCCTCCACCACACGCTCCAATACCTGATAACAACCCACGATTTTACGGCACGAGGAAAGAGTAAAGGAAAAATGGATGAAGCATTGAAAAACTGGGAGAACGTGAATGAACAAAAGTGGAAGAGAGAGGGGAAAAAGAAGATGAGAGTGACAGGGAAAAAAAGGAGAGAAATGAACAAGACAGAACTATGCAGAAAGAGAAAGCGAAAGAGAGAGAGAAGGAAGGATAAAAAAATATGATGAGACAGGGAGGTTCAATAACAGCTCCATATATTCACTTGGCCTCTTTTCCACCCTCCACCGTCCTGCCCGTCATGAATATTTCATCTAAAATTCAGATACCAGCCTTAGCTCCCTCTAACACCGAGACTCGACCAGGCACGAAATTAAAGCCTTAAAGAATGAGGCAGAAATTTGAAGAGGAAAAGAAAAAGTTACCCTGTCACTGTATCAAGAGGCATGGAAAGAATGCTAAAAGGAACAATTCATTCTGTGTATGTTCAGCTGAACTCAGTGTGGTAACAGACGTTCAGGAAAAAATGTAGCATGGATCAATTGCCAAGAACTGTGGATATGATTCAGGGATAAAAGAATAATTACTCGAACATAGCTACTGTCTGGTAGTCACAGAGATCTTGTTGAACAATATACAGCGTGTAATGAATGCTTTTGAATGTCATAATTATTAGAAATTCTATGCACATTCGGTATGATATCAAATTATTTCGTTGAAAATGTATGTTGCAAAATTAGCCGAGCTCTATTACGTGGTTTGTTTATCTGTCTGTTATTTATGCACCTCTGCCATTTTTTTCCCAGGGCTAGAGACCGCTCGAGGAAAGGGAGTAAATAATATGGAGAATGGCGTGGACAGCGACAAATCTGCTCACATCCTGAACTTAAAATCGTAATGTAAAAGTGAATCGTATCGTCCACATTCGTTCACAGCACTTCATCTCCACTCACAATAGCATTCGTATAACATAATGATTAAAATTTCGATATAACAAAGCAGTTTTACATAAGCAGTTCTTCAAAGACGGAGTCCTCCGTCTCCTGGGCTCCACAAGCTGAAGGAACAAAGAAACACAACTAGGTCTGGGCCAGAGCCAGTAGACAGAGCATCATATTGCTGTTTCATCAACTAATGTGTTGACGCTCTTTATCAGACACTCTTTCTCATTTCTTTATTTCATAATTGTTCGGCCAACAAGAGACACCCAGTGCTCATAGGGGAACCTTCACCCTTAATTTGTAACTTAGAAATAAATTAATAAAAATTAGTGATTTAAGCCAGGTAACTTTATCGTATTTTGAATAATCTTGGGACTAGTTCTCAGCGCGCTGCTTCTCACCTCTCCCGCTCTCCGAAATCTCGTTCTATATTTATTGTTGACTGTCAGTCCGTTCTCTTAGCCACTTAACTCAAGTGCTGTAACGAAATTTCTTCCAAAATTACCATTGTTGTTTCATAAACAGTGTTTGCGAGTATGTTTCAACAGAGGCCCGTACAGTACCAAGGTATACATATTACAAACTCCATTAGCAGTGACTCAGAGGGAAGTCCTTTGTGTACCCCGAGACGTCTGAAATACCAAGAATATTCCTAAAGTAACTGGATTAGAATCGTAGGTCAGCTGGGCGGTACCACCAACTAAACAACACGGTTCTTTGTCAGTGCATACCATAGTATTTGGGTATTAAAGTGAAATGTAGAAATACTAGTCATGAAAGTTAATTAAATTTATTTTTGCGTCTCGACAATACACTATGTTGCAAGAAAAAAAAGAACAAATTCAGAATCTCATACAAATTATCTTTCCACTACATGGTATTTTGTTGTATATAAACATATTACAGTTTGCTCTTGTACACTTTCCTTTACACTTCACCCATCACCTCCTTTGCCTTTAACTTTAACTAACAAAGTCCTTTTTTTTTTACATATCAAGGTTAATTCTACTTAAGAAATGATGTAGTTTTAGTGTAATCGTACAATAATAAGATAAGATTCGTCATTGTATATTATAAATTTGCTCCTTTCTGGCTCGCATTTCCTACCCCTCTCAACCTGTACTGGTCGGAGTGGGAAAATCCGACAACAGTTTTCAAGCGGTTACATCTTGAACATGACCAACGCGTAATAACATTCATATGCTGGGAAAAAACCTCAGCGTTTCCAGATCACAGTAAAATATTAGACTTTTGAGAGAAAACTAAGAGCAGCAATGGTTTACGTATTAATAAACATGAGTGATAAGGTGATCAGTAAGTTCACAGGTAATGCACACAACACAGCCACGAGTACAATATATGAAGTAGCCATAACTGTAAATTAGAAAACTTAAAAACTTTCATTACTTGATGATAATTATAATAAATATAAAACCTCAATATTAATATATCGTTAATATGGAGACAATATCCAAACACCCCCAAGTCAACCGTCAACTTGAAAAAATGTTCCTCGGTCGCTGACGCTCACGCCCTGATAACACTTTTTATCGAGAAGAATGTTGTCGCCGCCGCCTCCTCCACGTTGTTGACTTTGATCTGTTTTTTTGGCCACTGTGGAGATAACCTGGTTAGGAACTCCGCCCCGACACCTGTGTTTGAACTGTTAATGACTTTTACATGGTCGGAATTTGCTTAATTTAGAATTTTGCTTGACACAAGTCTGGCTGGGAACGGTGAAGCTGATTAAATGTTGGAATTATGTTCTAAGTGGTGTTGACTTTGACAGTGGTCCTGGGTTTGAGAGAGAGAGAGAGAGAGAGAGAAACAAAGCGAAAATGCAAAAGAAAATTAAGATGAGAGAAGAGAGCCAGCAAGAATATGAGAGAGATGGGAAATGAGATAAGTGAGAGAAATATTGCAATATACACACTCATGATCAGTTTATCATAGTCCTCTACTCAAGTGCGACTCTAACTGATGCGCTGCCAGTACACCTTTACGCACTGATATGTAGTACTCGTCTGCCTGAACTTATTCAACAAAACTCACTCACTATTCATCACCTATAAATATAAACACAGTACAAATTTTATAACATTTGAATTAATATCTTTGTTCTATTCAATATAGTAAATAACCTGAACTAAATTCTCGGAAACTCTGATGACACAGTGACTGCTAACGCCAATTATCAATTGACGATGTACAGTATGTACACACACACACACACAATAAAAGGCATTTGTGTGGCTCATGTATAGTATTTCTGGTCATTAGGGGAAGTTAACGATAAAGGAGTTTGTGGTCTGTGAGCAGCATTATCACAACACCACCACTAGCAAGTGATACTCCCTTGAGAATTTATACGTTAAAGTATCAATTATTTATGAGTGGATGATGAAAACATTACATAATTGTTTCTATTAAACTTTAAAATATCTAGAAATAGATCTGTAAACAGATATGTAAATGGATGTACAGTTGTAGCCAAAACTGTCGACTCTTGGTAATATCTGGCATCACTAAGCGGCCACTTATACGAATGGCATATAGCTGGTGAGCGTTACTAACCATCACACTATGTCAGGACAACAATATGAAAAAAAATACCCTATAAAACAAAGACAAATTTGAGTGTATGGATTTTCCTCAACTATAATAGAATTGTGTCAGTAACTATGATATTATGACGGAATGTGTGGCCATGAGAAAACCCGACCTTATGTAAATTAAATACTCAACTATATTAAAACAAAAATTGCAAGATACAGGTCGTGAGAGAAAGCTTAGTGAGGAGAAAACAGCTACGGAAACAAAAGATTGATGAAGAGAAGGACGTAGATACCACTAAAGAAAGAGAGAGAGAGAGAGAGAGAGAGAGAGAGAGAGAGAGAGAGAGAGAGAGAGAGAGAGCATCAGGAAATACTTTATAGGATATGCTGGAATAAATACCACGTAAGCCTAGGGAAATAATAAGAAATCAATAGACTGATATACAGAATACTTAAAAATGATAACCTAGCATATAAAATGTGAAAAGTTAAGTTGTTGTTACACCCTCAGATGCGGGGACGGTACTTTGATTGATCGATCGAAACGGATGTCATAAAACGATGAATTTAGGAGTGTATATTACCAATGCATGTAAGACACTACTAAAATTCTCCAGAACACACACCTTCCATACTCTGCTCCACGTGCTCTGAGAACTCTGTATAGATCGATTATAAAGTAATTCTCTGTCTTTCAACTATCTTAGGATGTCCTTTAAAAGAGAACGTCCGTGAATAGCCATCCCTCTACCTCCATAAGAAGTCTCTACAACAGCTGCTGGTATTGATTGTGTATTTTCCCAGCTGATGACTTCGGTAATGGTGAGCCACAAGGCGAGGATGGAAGGACTATCACATCTATAATGACGGTTTGTGCAGTTCTGGGCGTCGCATATGAATGAATGACTAACAAGGGAACATTTGATGTTCAACAAATATATAATCCATGAATGAATTATCAGTAAGTTTGTTGTAGAAGTATAAAATGATATAAATAATATTCGTCACGTAAACATGAAACCACTATAATGACAGCTTAACAGTAATATTCTAGTTATGACACAAACAAAAGGTTACTGTTAAAAACTGAACGCTATTAGTAACTAGAAATGACGAGCTGGAGTGTAATCTATATTTGTTTTTAATCATAATAAATCTTGATTTCTTCTTGATATTATAAGCATTTAATGTGTTTACTTTAGATCTCTCCTATCCACTTTCGCTGCTTTCCTTAAGATACCACGTCTAAGTTATTTAATTTTCACTTAAAACTCTTAACGCTAGTATGAAATATTTAAATAAAACTACAGTAATATTGCAGCTGTTAACTAAATTCACATAAATATCTATTCGTTTACAATAAAAAATTTCATAAAATGAAGATCACGAGGAAATGCAGTAATTGACCCCATTTTTATATGAATAATTTTTAACGCAAGAGAAGAAAATGTAAAATGAGTTAACAATCCAGTGTAAGTTCTGTTTACTGCTGCCAATAAGGAGAACGTAGATACCGTACACTGTATCCTAAGCGTGTGATACACAGGAAGCAACGCGGCCGACACTGTTCTCGACCACCTTCACTTATCTTACTGGGTAAACTGGGAGTGTCCTGAGATCGAACCAGGGACTCTTAGGATTGTAGGTGAGCGCTGCATCCACTCGGCCGTCGCACTTCTTAACAACAACATGCTCGAAGTTGCTTACGATAATCATCCTTAAAGAGATATTCAAAACCTATCAGAAACTAAGGAAGGAAATCGTTTATAGTTAATGGCAATCACAAGACACTGGCTGCAAGAATTAGACATACAAGACTTCACCGCGCTCAGTTCAGCACTGAGATAACACGACACTTACAGCTATACTTTAGATTCCACAGTGACCAACATCTCGTACTATGGCTTACTTATAACTCCTGTTAATTACCATGATGCAATGACAGCACACTCGGCTAACTACCATGATCGATAAAGAACAACCCCTCCCAATGAACTGTTTAGCTAATTGCCGTGCCTCTTTAACAACCCTTCAACTAACTACCAAGGCCAATAAACAACCTTTACACGGTTTACAATACACATTAACTACAATAGTTCAGTAACAACTCCTCCCGTTAACTACAAAGACACATTAAAAACCTTTTTTCGCTTACTTCTAATAACTCTTCGACAAACCCTTCTCAGGCTCACTAACCACTAACCAGCCCCGGTACTAACCAAGCGTGTAAGTATGTGTATAAAAGCCCCAGTTTAGGGATGAATGGAGCTCCCAGGGGCCACCAGAATAGAGGCAGCCCGACTATAGAAACCTTGAGCGTCTGGGGCCGGGGAGTTCCTCAACCTGGGTTCTTCTTTACCGTGTTGGTGTACCGCAGCCCTTGTCTACATGTTACTAGTTTTGTATATCACAGGCTTATTATACATGTTTCTTGGCAAATTGATATAATACAGAATTATATTTGTCGACTGTAGTGTTTGTCTACAACTACGGAAAGTTATTGTATTGAATTATTTTTGTGTCCCCATTATTATTAAGCAAATCACTATGGCACAGAATTTCTCTTTCCATACCGCAGTCCTTAGCCATATTACCGGTCATATGTGGATATCGCTCTCACTTACTAAGTATTGTGGAGTAAATCTGTGTTGCCTACTATAATCTGTGTCCATATGTTAATAGGTATATGTGACTGTGTGTGCTCTATATGATTGAGGTTCTCCATTATAATATATGAATATACATAGTTACTCACTATAAACAAACATGTATCAACTACTTTTTACAGTTTTATATTCATGAGTGCTTTTAACAACTAATGTAGGACCAATTACATTCTTCGCTAGTGTGTGTGTGTGTGTGTGTATGTGTGTGTGTGTGTGTGTATGTGTGTGTGTGTGTGTGTGTGTGTGTGTGTGTGTGTGTGTGTGTTTCATATATTCTTTCGTTAATATTTACTGCTGTAAACAACATACGAGGATGCTTTCATAAAGAATACCTTTTCTACATCTATACCCTTTTAAAATAATCTATATATAGATAAAATATTTGGTTCAATTAACAAGAGTGTGGCACAGGCAGCGAACGATAGCAAAGTAATAAAGTGACTCATGTGAAATACTTTATGATTTCTATATCCATTTCTGTCAATGAATATAAAAAATAGATAGTCAATATGAATTAACATGGATGTTTCATATACCAAATCAGTCTTACATAATTTTATGAGTTGAATCTCTAATACATAAGGATTATAATGCCATGGGATAAACTGACTGATGTATGTGTTGGAGCACCCAGGCTGGTGTCACCCTGGCGAGATAATGCCAAGTCCTTCACCGAATAGGTTTGGTCATTAACATATTCCTTATCCCCTCCAGCACAACACTGTATTCCGGTTTTACAAATGTTAGTGTAATATATATATTTTTATATATGAACTAACTCACTCACTTAAGCTGTAGTTACAAGATGGCTGTACTGTGCTTTACTTAAGTGTTCAGTTTTATTCCTAGTTAAAGGAAAACGATAAACGTCGGCCTGTGTGAGACACCAAATCTAAATTTCGAATTAATTCAGCATAAAGAATATCAATGTTCTCGCTAAGATCTGGAGACTCTTCGAAGTATTTCTCCCATACAATTATTTACATTAAGCTGAACGAGCAACATTAATATAGTTTCATGACGCACCCGAGAGTCTTACTCGCTTAAAACTCATCGGTAATAACAGAGGTAAGAGCTATTACCTGTATCAACCTGGAGTCTCGGAGGTTTATACTTTAGACGTTCTCCCATAATTGAGGATAAATCTACCTGCAGCCGTCTTAGTACAGTTTCGATATCACTTTGGACCCCGTCTTTACGTTGATGTGTAAGAGATTCAGTTCCTTATAGTACCGGTACCGTATCTCTGGTTAGGGTGACACTTAACGCAAGCGTCTCTGAATATCTGCGTCCTGGACTACGACACCTTGAGAGGAACCAACACTGCACTGATGTCTTTATCTTACACAACTTCCTTACCATTCATTCTACGGTAATATATACTTTGAATGTTGACGATTTCCACTTTATTCATTGTATTTCTTGTTACATAGCTTATGACAAATCCCTTATTATTTAACATACTTTTAAAACCTATTCATATTATACTCCTCATCCTTTTAACATACATATACATATCAGCCAATGTCTTTAACTGCATTTGTTTATTTTTGCTAATATTGTTGTTCCAGTTTCATTAATACATTTAAATATATTACACTATAATTTACAAATATAATTGTACTTCCATCACTGAATTAGCTGCTGTTTCCTTGTAAGCTGTAAAATTACTAACGAATATAATTTTATTAAGTGAAGCTAATCTCATTATATAGGCAGAGTCCGAGATATGTTGTTACACCGAGGGGATCCCACACCAGGGCCAGGGAGGTGCTGTAACAAGAAGCAACTAACACAACTCGACACATCTCGTCACAGGATGAAAACAGTTATCGTCTTTCAAGCGTGTATACATTTTATCCAAACTGAAGGGCATCTTATATTTTCTTGACCAGGAGAGCGTAGAGTAAATATCATCAATCCTGAATGATAGATACTAAAAGCGAATGACTCCAGTTGTATCTGAAACCCGACCAAAGAAAAATAAACCTATGTAACCTGACCTAGAGATAACTTAGGTTCGAGTTTTTATAAATCCAGTTCACACTGACGATTCCTTTTGTTTATCCTGGGTGTAAAATTCCCAGTCGGCCGCCCTCTTAACACACATTTAGCTAATAAGTCATATTCTCAAGGGAGGGGAGAGGAAGAGGGTGAGGGGGGGGGGCGTTCTACTGGGGAAGGAGGGAGGGAGGAAAAGTTGGTGGATGTTAGAAAGGGAGGCTAGTGCAAAGAGAGGGAAGGGAAGAAAACTGGAAGGGACTTAAAAGGGATGTGAGGGAAGGAGAGGGGAGGAGAGAGATGGGAAGAGGAGTAGGAGGTAGATGGAGGGGAGGGGATGGAGGGGGAGGCGTTGGTTGGGGGGGTAAGAACAATCAATACCTTCACTTAATATTCCCGAGGCAGTGTTGTATGTTGGCCGATGCGCTGACATTACTACGCTGACACCATGATGCTGACACTGACACTATGTTGATGACACACTACACTTGACACCACGACGCTGACACCATGATGCTGACACTGACACTATATTGATGACACACTACACTTGACACCACGACGCTGACACCACGACGCTGACACTACTATGCTGACACTTTTAAATATGAGTTATGTTTTGTGATGGATCTACCTTCTAAATTATTATCCTGTTGCACGAGAACCAAAAGTGTCTTGTGGCATGTATTGTATTATAATATTCTTGGATGTTCTTATAAAGGTACGTTGATGTGAGCATTATGAGTATTTTACGAGTATTGTGAGCCTCTATGATATATTCTTTAACCGATTTTTTTAAGAGTATAGTAATCCAATAACCACTTTTATTAATAGATGTAGATCGTGTTTCAAATCCACTCATTTATAAGACCCCAGGAGAGAGGTTCGGGACACAGGCCTTCAGGTACACCGTCAGTAGTATGTAAAAAAATAATGCTCGGTAATGGACTTTTTTTTTGTATGTTATCTGTTACACAAACTAGGTATCTCCTTCTGATGTCATATTTTAGTTATAAATGAGATTATTAGCTGACAATCTGTTTTATAAACGATTTGTGTAAAGTATTTATTTACACCCGGGTGAACTGGGGATGTCCTGAACACAAACCAACGACCGCAAAGGGCAGAAGGCGAGTGATGTATCCACTTGACCGCCTTACATTACGAGTTCTACATTGTATACATATCAGTTCTGTATTGTTAATGAAGAAGATGAAATTAATTTAAGATGATGTAATTCGACTGTAGCGCGTTGGTAATGAGGTGATGACAGTGATGGTGGTGGTAATGAGGATGGTGATGCTGAAAGTGATTATTAAGATATTGTTGTCATTACTGTTGTTGCTGTTGGTAGTGGTGGTAGAAGTGGTGGTAGAAGTAGTGGTAGAAGTGGTGGTGGTGGTAGTAGTAGTAAAGTAGATGGTGGTGATGGAGGTGGCGGCGATATTGATGAAAGTAGTAGTGATGCTGATGGTGAGGAGAGAGAGAGAGAGAGAGAGAGAGAGAGAGAGAGAGAGAGAGAGAGAGAGATGGGGGAGGGGTAGAGGCAGTGTTGATAAGGATATTAATGGTGTAATAGAGGTAGTGACGGGAGTGATGGTGGTAATAAAACTGTCGGCACTGTCTCGATAATGTTATTGTTCGATGGGGGATTTAGATGGCATAGGCATAGGGAGTATTGATCAACGGCTGGAAGACAAAGGAATGTCTTAGTAATCCTCTTGGTATTACTCATAGCAATCACAAGACTTCATAACACAATGGTACAATGGCTGATGATAATATCCTAGACCTCGTGAATTAATTAAATGACAACAAAATAACAACGACGGAAGATTTGACAAAGGAAAAAAAACAACAACAGAATATCATGTTAGAATCAGTGTATATAAAGAAAGGAAATTACGAAGTCCTTTATAGAATAGATCATGACAAGTAGGCAGGCATCTCTATCAGCCATCCCTCTCTCAGCCATCCCTCTCTCAGTCATCCCACTCTCAGCCATCCCACTCTCAGCCATCCCACTCTCAGTCATCCCACTCTCAGCCATCCCTCTCTCAGTCATCCCACTCTCAGCCATCCCACTCTCAGCCATCCCTCAGTCTCTCGGGTTGAAGGGAAGTCCCACCTCTAACTTCCATCTCTCCATCACACTTGTTAAGGAGTCATCACAGGTTATCACAACTTCCCGGTCTTCCGCCTCTCTCAATTTTGCTCTTGGTGATGCAGTGATGTGTGTTCTTGTACCTAGTGATGTTGTTCTACTTGTTGATAGTGGGGTCTCTCTCTCTCTCTCTCTCTCTCTCTCTCTCTCTCTCTCTCTCTCTCTCTCTCTCTCTCAACCAGAAATCATCATGAGCACGTCTCTTTTTAAACACAATTTGACGCCATGGTAAGTAGACTCGACCCAATGTTTACTCCGACGTCTCAAGCATGTTTGGGTTACAAATGTCGAGGTGACGTTCTCTGGGGCTCAGCTGAACAGGGCATAAGAGGCCAGTTGGTCACCTGTTTGTAAACACTCAAAGAGGAGTTGCTAGGCTCTTGGGGTTGAGTGCCATAGACTGACAGGGTGCCAACGACTTCATGTTGTGTTGTGTTTTGTTTCGTCTTTATCTCGTCCAGTTGGAATAGTTGTTCTGTGTGTGTGTTTTTTTTGTTTATTATTATTAACTGATACAACGTTTAACAGTAGGCGAGGTGATATTGGTTGTTGTTGTAGTAGTAGTAGTAGTAGTAGAAAAAATATCACTGCCACAGTTACTACAGCTACTAATACTGTTACTCTAGTACTACTAATAATATCATATTAATAAGTCATAATAATAACGTTACGACTCATTCCAGACAAAAGCATTATTAATTAAACCTCTCACTCAGCTTACCGTTCATAATTATGCTGCTGTGAGTGTTATTATCACTTCTGTTATAACCATAAAGGCATCACAATAACGAGTAAGAACTTAATGGATTTACTGATGCTTCACGTTAAAAACATCAGCCATAAAACCTGGGAGATCGATTTTCTTTATATGCACAGAAAAACAACTAAATACTACAAGACATTCATGCCATTGTAATATCTGGCAGAGCAAAGGTTTGGAGAGCTGAATAGGCGGAACGTTTACTAGTGTTCAAGACAATAAGCTCCAGACTTAGCTACGGTTAGCCTTCTTTTCCCAGGGTGTGGATGAAAGGTTTTGACAATTTGAAGTGGCAGCTCACGCGACACCTGGGGACAGACTGGGAGTAAAAGGTGTAGCGCTCTCCATTGTTACTCGATATTTTTTTTTTTAGTGGGAGAAGAAGAATGAGGTTGTGATGTTGAATATAATACCGAGAGAGAGGAAATGAAATGTAAGCAAATATATATTGTTGTGGTTTACTGCGCCAGAGAAAACTGAACAAGAACTAGATGAATGTTTTTAATTAGAAAAGTCAGCATAAGGAAACACATTTATGCATTTAGGAACTCAGGTCTACCTTTATAATTGTCAAAAGTCAATATAAAACACGGGAATGTTCGTTGAGACGTATTGGAGATGGCAAGATAAAAAAGAAGAAAACAGATATTACTCAAATGTTTATGAGAGAAATGGGAAAACCAATGTTCAAAACGTATTAAAAAAAACCCACCCACACTAGACTACACCCTCCTCCTCCTCCTCCTCCTCCTCCTCCTCCTCCTCCTCCTCCTCTACTCGACGTTCGCCACTGCTTGTCAACACTCCATCATCTAAACCCCACAGATAAATTATTCTCCTTTCTTTCATCCCCTGACAATGTAATTCTCCTCTTTACTTACTCTTCAGGTGTAAGCCATACAGACATCATCTAACATTCATAAATTAATAGTATTATCTTCAAATGTTTGTAAGGTAAGCCCCCGTTTGTATTCTAACATCACTAACCTGAAATTAATGGAATCAATAAAAGTCTTGGCAGAGTCCCTGGCGTAGTGGAGCCGCTAAAAAAAATTAATAACAACGACAGAAGGAAATCGGCTTTACAATTAAAAAAAAAATCGCCTGACTTAAACAAAAGAGATACCAACCTAAAAACAACAATTACAAAATATAACCAGACAAACATCCAGGTGTAACGAAAGAAGAAATTGCAAAACATCATTAAGAAGTACCTGTGTTAGGAAAGACCGAGTCAAAGGGTAAACATGTGGAGGGTCTTGATTGCTCCGTCAAACCTTTGAAGTCTCGGGGGTGGCGCAAGGAACCTGGGGAGGAGGAGGAAGAGGGACCGGAGGAAGAGGAACCTGGGGAAGAGGAACGTGAGGAAGAGGAACCTGAGGAAGAGGGACATGAGGAAGAGGGACACGAGAAAGCGGGACACGAGGAAGAGGGACCTAAGGAAAAGGAACCTGGGGAAGAGAAACCTGGGGAAGAGGAACCTGAGGAAGAGGGACCTAAGGAAAAGGAACCTAAGGAAGAGGAGCCTGAGGAAGAGGAAC
The DNA here is from genome assembly GCF_018991925.1 of Homarus americanus. Classification (NCBI taxonomy): domain Eukaryota; kingdom Metazoa; phylum Arthropoda; class Malacostraca; order Decapoda; family Nephropidae; genus Homarus; species Homarus americanus. The sequence goes on from NW_024749779.1 coordinate 4,015,739, forward strand.
TAAGATAAAGAAGGAGCCAGGAAGGACCGTGAGACTGGCAGGTAAAGAGGACACAAGGCACATGGGTGAGTGAGTCTTAATAAGCTTATATAAACTTATTTTATCGTTATCATTAAAACTACCACAATCATAAGCTATTATTCGCGATCCTGCAATGATATATGCCACGGATGTAATGACCCAGTAATGGTAGTTTGTACAGGGCGATTTCATATGATTTCCAATGTTCATAGATTTTTTTGTATGTAGATATTTATGAAAAAAAACTTGATGAAATGTTTGTAAGAAAAGTATTGGGGTTAAGCAAAATACTGCACTGTTGTTGGTTTGTTTTGGTACCAGACTTAATCATTGTTTTTTTTTCATTCTTTACTGTCATTAGCGTGAATAAACAACAACATGACTTACATACCTGAGACTTCATACATAGAGTAAAAGAATAAAGTCGTTCTTACTCAACGGGGAAAAAATCCATTTTACGAACCTTTACTGAGAAGAAGTTTATGACACTAGTCGATGCATCAGTGAACGTTTCCCAAAACTGACAACCTGAGCGTGTAATTGGTCGTGTGGACTCACAGTAGGTGAATCAGGCGGAGGAAAGAGACTTTACACGTATATTTATTTTTTGGTTTTCACTCATGTTGAGGGAGAGGAAAGTGAGGCTTGTTTGTTTACCTGTGAACAACGGGGATAGAGGGAGGCAAAGGGTGGAAGTAATGGATAAAGCGTGAGAGAAAGAGGCAGGGAATGATGCTAAAATGAAAGGGGGAAGAAGAGAGAGAGGGAGGTTAGTTTAGTTTAACAAATTTATTGGTTTAAGGCGGGAGGACTGTCACTTTACATCTTTACTTTGTACCCCGCGATTCAGTTACGTCCTGAAAATAAGATCTTTCTCGGGTAAAGGATGATCATGTTATCGGTAAAGAAGACGGTAATCCTCGGTCTATCGCCCTCAGAGTTATATTGGAGGCCGTAACGTGTTATGTTGTGACACTCAACAAACAGGGACCTCCTCCGCCCACACTTACAAATCCAACATCAACATCCCTTGAGATTTTTTGGCTTATATTCGTCGTACAGTGTATAGCGTGCGTTTGGAATATATATTGTTTGATACACTGCATAAATTATGCATACCATCACAAATCATTCACACACACATATATCACTCGACATAATATATATATATATATATATATATATATATATATATATATATATATATATATATATATATATATATATATATATATATATATATATATATCTGTGTGTGTGCATATATGAAATTTATTTGTAGTATAATGCACACAATCATTACCATATACAGTATATTTCATAAAAACTTACCATACACGATATATACGGTGAACTGTACACCTTGCCTATCATATATCGTGCATGTGTTTACCAAGGCGATTAACGTATTAAGGATATTGTGTTGTAAGTTGAACAGCGCCAGTACCTGTATATTGTGTTACAAGGTGGAGAGTGCCAGTACTGTACCTGTGTACTGTGGTGCAGGGTGGCGTGTGCTAGTACTGTACCTGTGTACTGTGGGGTAGGGTGGCATGTGCTAGTACTGTACCTGTGTACTGTGGGGTATGGTGGCGTGTGCTAGTACTGTACCTGTGTACTGTGGGGTAGGGTGGCGTGTGCTAGTACTGTACCTGTGTACTGTGGGGTATGGTGGCGTGTGCTAGTACTGTACCTGTGTACTGTGGGGTAGGGTGGCGTGTGCTAGTACTGTACCTGTGTACTGTGGGGTATGGTGGCGTGTGCTAGTACTGTACCTGTGTACTGTGGGGTAGGGTGGCGTGTGCTAGTACTGTACCTGTGTACTGTGGGGTATGGTGGCGTGTGCTAGTACTGTACCTGTGTACTGTGGGGTAGGGTGGCGTGTGCTAGTACTGTACCTGTGTACTGTGGGGTATGGTGGCGTGTGCTAGTACTGTACCTGTGTACTGTGGGGTAGGGTGGCGTGTGCTAGTACTGTACCTGTGTACTGTGGGGTATGGTGGCGTGTGCTAGTACTGTACCTGTGTACTGTGGGGCCGTGTGTATGGTAGGGTGGCGTGTAGCCTGTACCTGTGTACTGTGGGGTATGGTGGCGTGTGCTAACTGTACCTGTGTACTGTGGGGTAGGGTGGCGTGTGCTATACTGCACCTGTGTAGTGCAGGTGGCGTGTGCTACTGTGTACTGTATGGTGGCGTGCTAGTACTGTACCTGTGCACTGTGGTGCAGGGTGGCGTGTGTGCTAGTACTGTACCTGTGTACTGTGGGGTATGGTGGCGTGTGCTAGTACTGCCTGTGTACTGTGGGGTAGGGTGGCGTGCCAGTACTGTACCTGTGTACTGTGGTGCAGGGTGGCGTGTGCTAGTACTGTACCTGTGTACTGTGGGGTATGGTGGCGTGTGCTAGTACTGTACCTGTGTACTGTGGGGTAGGGTGGCGTGTGCTAGTACTGTACCTGTGTACTGTGGGGTAGGGTGGCGTGTGCCAGTACTGTACCTGTGTACTGTGGGGTAGGGTGGCGTGTGCTTGTATTATCTTTATTATGGTATATGGTAGAAGTACCGTGTATACTGTAGCAGTGGGTGAAGGGCGAGAGTGAAGGACCCCACCAACAAGTGAGGGGCGCCGGGATGATGAGGTAAGACTTGAGCCTTGTGACGAGGGCATCGCTCGGAGGAGGTCGAGGCCACTGCAGGTCACGCCCACCCCCAAGTACAGCAAAGTTATTACCATGTGAGAAGAGAGGGAGGGAGGGGGGAACACCTGATGTATTACTTACCGAAGCAAGATAAATTATAAATCCTCTGGTAATAATAATAATTCAATATGCAGTGGAGATTTTCTGAATTAATGAAATATATCCTCCCATAAGCTTCTTGCTGAATCCAGCCCCACCTAGCGCCCAGAGTACAATAGAATTCTCTGCTCGTCCCCTTACACTCTGAAAATACTGTACAAGAGTAAGGACAAGCAGACTTCACTTTGAACATCGCCGTCTTAGCATGCGGAGTACAACAGAAGTGCCCCACTTGACTCTAGATACTCCCTACAAGAGTAAGGTGATGAAGACTTTAACTTTAAATCCCACGGTATGCTAGCAGGAAGAGTACAACAGGGTGCGAGGCCTCACGAGCGCACGTTTCGCCCACTACGCGCCTCAACAGATGCCCGAGGGCTTGATAGCAACCTGAGCTGCCTCAGAGTGTGGACCGTGAAATACTACCTTGCTTTAAGAGTTTAAGTCCTTACGTTAAGAATGAGAATGGGGTTACGCCACCCTTCCCGCCTGACTCACAAGTGATCACAGCTGCGGAGTCTCAGGGCTTGATAGCAACCTGAGCTGCCTCAGAGTGTGGACCGTGAAATACTAACCTTGCTTTAGAGACTAAGTCCTTACGTTAAGAATGAGAATGGGGTTACGCCACCCTTCCCGCCTGACTCACAAGTGATCACAGCTGCGGAGTCTCACTGTGTTTTTGGCCTGTTGACTGTATTGCGGAGAGGCTCCACAATCGTATGTCAGAAGCTCCAGGGTCGGGGTAATTTCTGTATTAATGAGACTACAAAATCTGGGCTGTTTTGTGAATGAATATGCTACTTCAGGGTTCAGGGTATACCCTATATTAAAGTGAAACTCTTGGGCTCTCAGTATTCCTTCAGTCGAGGCTACAGGGTTCAAGGTGTTCCCTATCAAGGTATGACTCCAAAGGCAGTGGGTTGGGTTTGTTGTCTAGATAATTTGTTTGGGTTTGGCGGCATTGGTAAAGTTGTAGTAGCCTGAGGACACAAGTCTGGAAGAGCACTGGTTTGTGGTTTAATAAATAGCAGAATGGGGGCAGTTGTGCGAGACGTGTGCGGTGATCCCGTGATGGTGTGATAAGTGTTGACGTGGGAGTGGATTGGGTGTTGTGGTGGTGTAGTCGTATTGTTTAATGGTAGGGTGTGGTGATGGGTAGAGCCAAGTGGTGTAGTCATGTTGTTCTGAAGGCTGCCGAAGGTTCCTGGTAGAAGAATTAATGTGAAGTTTATTTAATTTTTGAATGTGCGTTTTCGTCTCTTTTTCGCTTTGACTTTTTCCTTATTATCTTCTATCATCTTCTATTAGTGTGAAAATATATAAAAACAAAAAGACTACAAAACAATTTATCACTGACACTGAGAACTTATTTATATTTTCTACCCCAGACCATTTTATACACAACAAATGACAGCGAAAATGGATACTATATAGGCCTGGCAGATCGCTAACGACACACTGAGTACTAAGCCATTATTAGCCTACACAAGGGATGCAGAAAGGCCGGCACTGTACCCGACTTCCTTCCCCAACAGAAAAGTCAGGTACTCGTTTACAGGTAAGATGACCAAGAATGCTTTGGATATGTTTCAGCCACCCTTAGGAAAATAGGTGAGGGTTGTATCCACTTGGCCACCGCACCTCACCGCCTTTCTCTCCAAGTGTGTCACCGTTCTCTACTAATTACAATTTACACCTTTGTAATGAACTCCCGGGCGTTTTAATTAGACTTGGAATAAAAACGCACAGACTACTGGATCACAACCTTGTTCAGCTGCCAGTGACAATGTTAGAGTTACCCGTCAATCAATCAACTTTCTCCGTGATTTGTGTTATATTTTACCCCTACGTCTTGCTGTTATTCAGTATCAATAGTTCTAATATGTCTGATCCTATATTCTGTCTGTCTGTCTGTCTTTTTCCTTCCCCTTCTTATATACAGTAATCCCTCTGAACCTATCAACTGTCTTTCTTCACCTGTCTGCTGACCTTTCTCCCCTGCCCGTTGAACTTCTTTCCCTGCCTGTTGTTTTCCTTCCCTTACTTGCTGTCTGTTCCTCTGTTTTGTTTTCTTGTACCCTCCTGCTACCTGCCTGTTCCTACTGGCTGTCTCTCCTCAAATTAATCTGCGTGTTATAAAGAAAAGGAGTCTTATATGTTACTGTTAGTTACTTTTTTTTATCCAGAGTCCAGGAAACCGGTAAAGTTTTTAAGCTGTTTACGTACGTACACACACACACACACACACATAGATAAAGCGGACCTATGAAACTTTATCACTGGCACAGTAACACCGCAACAGACGTTCACCATATAACCCAAAAAGCATAGCAAGATTAAGATCAATCTTGTGCAAGAATTTTAGGTGATACAAAAAAAAACTTTAGGGTTACGAGGAACTTATAAATGATTCGAAATAAGATCTAAAGCTGACGTAATTGTCTGTAAATATTACCAGTGAATAATTTGGGTTATTACTGGAGATCTGGAGAATGCTGCGTGAACAGATGATATTATTCTTAATGAACTGACACACTGAAGGGTTGCAGTTTGTTGGGTTTCATTGATGTTAACGGGCGAACAAAAAGTCAATTGTATATGTATTTGTAAACAATAGAAACATCGATTCATTGGGAGCCAGACTTTCTGGATTGTGTTGTGGCCTGTGACGAGTCGTGCCGTAACCACTACGAAATGAAAACAAACTTCATAACTCACCAGAGTAACACGGGAGCCCCTGGCCTAACATCGTTCACAGAGCTGGGAAGGTTAAAACATCCCCGTTTTTCAGTAAGAGACTCATCACTAATTACCGAAAATTACTATTCCCATGTGTTGAAATACTGATTGTGGCAAAAACTCGGAGAAAAACGGCATGAAAACATCCCTGTCAAGACCACTTGTGCTTGTCAAGAGACTAGTGACAAGTGAAACACATGACTTGGCCCGCTGTCAAACTTTAAACTTGCTGGCAAGTTAATAACACCTTGATGGGTGTATTCATCACACGGTATAATGAGTGTTAACGACTGTGTCACCTCCTTTGTTTCTCTTCGGCAAATTTAATTATCTATTAAACTTCCTCGTGCGTATATTTATGTCATAATCACCCAATCTTTTGATTTTTCAGAAATAGTTTTTAGTAAAAATACAAACAACAGTTCGGACAAACATTATGACGTATTCCTTGCGTCTCAGTGATGTCAGAGTGACGTCCATGAACCACGCGATGACGTCATGGTGGAGTACCTACCTATCTGCCCATTAAGCCATTAAGAAAGTAAACACTGCACTCGGGCCACGACTTGATAAATAAACGATGTAAGTTTACATCTCCTTGTAGCTCTTGACACTCTAAGAGCAGCTTAGAAAAATAATAACTTTTTTCTTGTTTACTATAAATTTCCCCATTATAACATTTGAGTCTCGTTACAGTAGAGTGGAAAAGTTTCGTCATTCACTCCCAGCTCAAATGATTTCTTACATCCGTTTTCTGTCGAGTCTCTCTTTCCGGACTTTTACCGCTGAGGATTCCCAGGTTTAACAATCAAGAGGAAACTCGGGCAGAACGTGAGGAAACTGACTAAAACAAAATAATCACGTTGTGTCTAACATCAAGCGTTGTGGTGTGTTTTGTCACGCACCTGGTAAACTACTTCTAAATCACGATCTCAAAATTTCACAGCTACATTTTATGCTCACGGAGATAATTTTCTAATTTAAATGCAGATACAGCAAACTTTGTCAGTAAGAAAGGGTTATACGTCTCCCGTGGTAGAGGCGATGCATTTATAACGTAGAAAACTAATTATTATTTAATTAGGATTATCGCAAGACCCAGAGGTTTAGAAGTTAAGTACACTTCGTGGTGAGGCACTCTAGGGGAAGGGAAAGAACGATAACTGGTTTAATTGTGTCCCAGTTCTAATAAACCACAACCTAACATAGTCATCAAGGATTGGACCCAAAATCCTTATGGTTCCCAGTGGCACCCAGTCGTCATGAGCCCAAGATCAAATAGACTCCGATTGTCTTGACCTCCAATTCGAATAGTTTAGTTTATTAGTTTGAATTTTATCAGGACTGGGGCCATTTGACCTCCAACTTGGGAGCAAACTTCAACGCTGCGAGACACGAGGAAGCAGTGTGGGCAGCTCCTGTCATAACTGTGAAATGGAACAGAGAGATGACGGGAAGAGCTCGGGGGACGGAGATACGAAATTTCAAAGGGATTTAATGAGGGAGAAGATGAAAGAATTACGTTGTTTCAAAGGAAGTCATACAGGCAGGTAGTATCGATGACTGCTCAGGTGTTTATGCGTAGAGGAAGAGAGTGGTGACGTCGAAATGCTAAAGGAGGTAGACGGTAGACTTAGCGAGTGTATTGTCATTATGACGATTTCTCGGATCCACACTTACACACATATATTTGTATCGTGTAAATACATAAGTCACTGAAGTTTTATATCAGTTTGTCGACTCTAACTAATATCAATACAGTATAATCTAATATTAAACAAAAGTCATCATCATAGGATAGTTTAGAATGAATGAAAAAATCAACACTGAATAAATATGATTAAAAAAAATGGAAATAAAAAGGTGAAGGGGCGATCAGAGTATTATTCCATGACAAATGAAAACTGGAAAACATAAATTTGTTAAATCAAATAAAAAAAATCACAAAGGGGGTTTTAAGTCTAAACTCCAGGCATTAGTACTCGTGAAGCCTTGATAATGTGTGTGGGATGTTGTCATAGCGAGCAACAATGTTGTAATTCTTGTGAAAAAAATATGTATACATTCCCACTGCAAGTTTCATCCCTTTAGACAAATATGAAATAATAATATAGCGAGTGATTCCAGGCACCTTTTTTTAATTAATATATAAATAATTGATTTACTGTTGTATGTTAAATGAACAGTTTTTAAGCTTCCCTTGTTATGTACAACAAACTATTGTTTCTAAAATACAAAATTATGAAACAGAAAATTTATTTCAGCATTTTTCTAACAATGTCCACTGTATCTTAAGGGAGACCGGGTTACTCTCCCTGGGGAAGGGCGGAGTCACTCAACTCCTGGGGCTCCAGTGATACACTTTACCAAAACAAAAAACTAAATCGGCAGAATCACTTCATCGGCCTTCAATGGATTTTCAAAATTATATTTCTTAAGTACCTAAGTAACTAACTATATACTTAACTGGGACATTATGTGCGTTTTTCTCAAAACATATATCTCTACAGTACAGTATGTTATCACAACCACCCATGACTAAAACAACCCATATCACTCAGCCACACTCCAGCATCAGTTCGTGTTACTCAGTATTCACATTTTCAAACCTCAACAGCCTGAGTCACGTCCCTCGAAGAGTGTCATCTGGTAAGTACTTGTAAAACACGACGCAAGTTAAGAAAAAAGGTAGCTTATATCTCCTTCAGATAAATCCACAAGGGGTAAGAAAACTAATTGTCTTACTGCATGTTAAAGTGAAGGTTGTAACGAGGAGTCGTCTCCCGAGGCATAAGACCCCTCACTACGTGGACTCCCCCATCTTCCACCGTCTTGTTAGGCCTGACTCCCTCAGGATCCGCTTGTTCAGGATAATAACGCCGAGTATTCTTTACACCTGCCCGCTTTAGGGACCAGCTGCTTCTAATTATAATAATATCTTGCTCGATCCCTCCCACTACTAGACTAATTTAGCTCCATTTTCATATAATTTTTACCGAAAATACAAATGCAGGGAGGTAGGCGGCAGCTGGTTAATCTAACACAGTGAAAAAACTGCACTCGCAGAAAAGTACCGAGGTCCTCCTGTATACTGAGTTACCCGAAAAAAAGGGAAAGGGATCGAGGTAGACCGTCCTTGTAGAAGCAAATATTCTGTCTAATTGCGCCAGTTAGACCTTTTAAAAGTTACCAGAATACATGACTAACGATAACCAAAGGTAGGAGGCGATACAGGTGAGACAACAGAGGTGAACCAATGGGAATGATAATGACAGAGGCTCCTTCTAACGCCCACCTACACCACTATCCACACAACCACTCTTAACATCTCTAGTCTTCATGTGGGGCCAGGATGGGGGAGGGGGCTGTGGTACTAATGCAATAACATATTCTCACAATTAGTGGATGTTGATTGGTGTAGGGCATTATAGGTGAGGAATAAATAATTACAGGGTATCAATAATCACACGAAACAGCTTACGTTGTTATAGGTTATTACTGCGCTTCAACGACTAAGGTCTTGAAGAGCGTAACAAGGTTAGTAATTAAACTATCAAACCAAAATTTAAAAATTATGAGATAAAACTCACTGTTTAAAGATCGTGTCCTCCATGATCCAATGTTAAATGTATGTATATAATTTTTCGTAAGGTAAGTATGTTGTTGTGATAAATATCAGTGAAATTCATTTTCTTTTTATATACGAGGGAGGTAAAGTTTTTCTTCTTAAATAAAAGATGTTGGATGATTAGTACATCCATGGACGTAAATGAATGACTTTATGTCAGTATTAACAAAATACAGCTGTGGTCTTTGACATTCAGAACGTGCACTGAAGTGTGTACGTAAAGTAAGTCTCTGCGTAAAGTCAGTCTCTAGAAAGTAACTCTCCGAAAACAAGATTTTTATCAAAAACAAATTATAATTTTATGGCAGTAAATAAATATAAGTTTATAATTTCAAGAACAAATTAATTTAGAACATCATGCACTGCCCGTTGAAATCTTCTCAACTCTCAAAATTTCTGACATTGAAATATTATGTTGCTTTTAGGAAATATGCTGTATGCTATATTTATTTAATTAGTTTTGCATAATATAGTTGATACTTATTTTAGATTCATTGTAAATTAATTACTGGTATGTTTTAGTGAAAATTAATATGTAGAGTTCACTATTTTACTCTTAGCTTCAGTCTCTTAACTGATAAAATTCTCCTGATCATCAGATACTGTCATTCATACGGATATTTTGTTGAGCCTATGTAATGAAGCCCTGTGTTTACCTCCCGGTGTTCTATGTGAAGTTCGCCTTAAATTGTTTCGTTTCTTTAGATTCTATCAGATGACAAGGCACCTGTCGAGTTATCGTTCTTTTCTGTTCATATCGTTCCCTTCCAACGATCTTCCCTTACCCTATCCCCGTCAACCTCACAGATTCCTCGCAGATATGTTGACCCAAACGAGCTTTACCCTCCCTTAGCATCACAACATCTGAAGGAGATAATGAGCACGTAACAATGGTTGGTGTCTCATTCAGGTCCCAGGGGAGTGGTTAAGCAACTTTACGTCTCCCTTCAAATTATATCACTGTACTTAACTCTATGGTACATGCAGTCTAGTGCCTTCGTGTATTACAGAGAATCACAGAGGTGCAAGTGATATCGCTTGAGCAGTGACTACAATGAAACGGAGAATGAAATTGAGTTCTGAGGCAGACAGTCCAACAGCGCGTAGTTCATTAAGTCAAGCACCTCTTAAGAGCAACCAACAGATCAACACCTTCAGGTGATTAACATGAGAGCTCGTGACATTACCAAGCGTGAATAACCAAGACAGATTTGGGAGTAAGGTGGAAATCCTTGTACGCGTAGCCAGATGGTATTAAATGTCCACTCATATTTTCTTGTACTTGCAGTTGCACACAGAGACTTGTGGTTCCATCCGAGGTGGAGAGTATGGAGGCCGTCCCACACCTTACTGGACTGTGAGTCAGTGTCTAGACGCCCCGGGCACTAACACACAAACTAGCACCGGTCATTGATGAAGACGGTGGCTGGACAAGATACTAAAACCTAAAGTGTCAGACCTTTGTATTTCTATTGTTTCTTATGTTGTCTGAGAAACTATTATATAGAGCAGGAAAAACACTGTTCATAATATAACCCTTTAAGCACTGTGACTAGTTATATATTGATTAAGGCCAATAACTAGCACATAATTTCATGTATTTTTATTTTGTGAAAGAAAATTAAGGAACTGCTCTAACATTGTGAACTATTTCGATAAAAAAAAATCTCTAACTATGAAACTTGTAAACTGGCCTTTGATGCAGGTCCAAGAATGCAGTATCACCTTTCATGAGAAAACGCTGAACATCCCTGAAAAATACCGACAGCAATGAATCGTGGATAAGGAGGATGCCCTGGCCTCTCTAGACGCGCTCACACACACACACACATATATACCACGCGCGCGTCTGTGTCTTTGGGGGTGGTTGAGTGTTGAGCAGTGTGGACACCATCAGCTGTATCATTACATCATTTTTCATTATGCCATCACCAGTCTCATCCCCCATCAGTAATACTGTTATGTTTACCTACGTCCTTCTACAGAGTTAAAACTGTTATAAATCAATTATTAAACTACTGTACACGGCTCCATACCCTCCACCTTGGGCCATGATTTCAGTGTTTACCCAACAAGTGCATATATTATCTTAGTGTTATCTGAGTTTAAAGTGAAAGATGGACTTGACTACACTGCTGGAGTCTTGTGGTACACTGAGGGTGGCGGGTGAAATAAGTGTGTGAGTTATTAAGTGAGGGGGAATGAGATAAATCAGCTGAGCAAAGTGTTCAACTTGTTATCTCTGTCTCTCTTGTCTTTCTTATTTATTTTTTGAATGTGCACCAAATCGTTTCTATTTTCTCAAATTCAGTAAATACGGCTAAAGTGCACGTGAGGTCATCTGATTTAAAACAATTACAGATGACATCATCATTATATAATCTTAGAAAAATGTAGTGACTTAAACACCATATAATGTAACAATATCCTTAACACTCCTGGGTAAAACAAGACATATTTAAACAGGAGCCATAAGTGTCGATGTTGCAGCTATAAAAATACAGAAATATCAACTTATAAATGGGAACACTAAGAAGTACTGTCACAGGTGCTCTACACACCTCGCTTCCAGCATTTACCTGTCTCGACCACAGAAAACGTACTGCTGTTGAACCATGATGGATGACGTGAACACTTAGATAAAATAACTTAGTCTTGGCATAATGGTTTCTTTTATATTAATCAATTTGTTTTAATTTAAGAATTAATGCCCTAAAAATTAGATTCTTTTTCGAGACTACATTTTTTTTTTTAAGATTAACTAAACGCTGCTTAAGAAATTAACTAAATTCATAAGCAAGGTGAACGGAATATCAACTTGGATTAGATAAGCGGGAGAAAGTATAACTAACTCTAGCGAAACACATCAATAATTAGTACAAAATGAAGATCTTATGTATCCAGACCTGAATGAGTCACTGCCAAGCTTATGGATAAACTTTATCATCTCCAGTTTATCATTTAATTCAAAACTTTCATTGAATATATGTAAGTAAAGCCTATCATGATAATTCGTTGCTTCCTCTGGTAGTTTTGCCAACATCTAAATAATTTTTATCGTGCATTGTTACACACAACTTTCAAAAGAAAAAACCTTAATGGGAAAACTTTTCAGTGTTGTCTATTCATTCATTTAATTCATAGAAAACTATTTACGCAACGCCCAAAATGTGTTATACAGCTCATTAAATTTTATATATTGGACTTTTTGTATTTTTAAAACCCAATTTCATAATAGTTAGTTTTCATCATAATACTTAAACACAGACGATCGCATAAGTCAGATGTCTGAGCATAAACTACATGTGTGGTATTAAGTTTATTCACATGTATAAAAATTTCTTGCCTCACCGACGATGATGATGTCTTCATATAAACAAAACTAACTTAGCGACAGATATACTCCCAGTGCGTAAAGAAGATAATGTGAGAAATAGATTGAGAGACGGTGAGAGAAAGGAAGGTGAGGGGAGAGGAAGGTGAGGGGAGAGGAAGGTGAGGGGAGAGGAAGGTGAGGGGAGAGGAAGGTGAGGGGAGAGGAATGAACAGTTGTGAATAATAAGGAGTTTTAGTGTCGCGATTTAAAATTTTGCAGTAAATCTGTTGGGTGTAAGATATATGTAGGTACCAACTTACACGCTATGTACGTTGGAGTGCGTATACTTGTTTATGTTTACATACGTGTGTGTGTGTGTGTGTGCGAGAGAGAATGAGAGAGCTTGTATGGCCCCAATGAGTACTCTCCACCCCATAAATCATTCCTTAAGTTCTGATAACCCCCCCTACCCCCACAAGCCCTGTGGCAATGCTTACTGCCACTGAACCTCCTTCAGTAGTTATAGCAGAAAGAGCAGCTGCAGCCTGAGTTAGTGCCCCTGGCGTGGGGTAGAGTAGACTCCACAGTCCAATTACTGACGGGGAAGGAGGTATTAGTTGGTGGAGTAGGTCCTCTCCGCCTCACTACCTGTTCAAGGTCCTCCTCCACTAGCAACCTGTGAGTGTCGTCGGGCTGTGTTTTGTACATAGTATAAGGTGATCCTCACACGTGACGTGACGCTTCCTTTTTGAAGATTTATTTATTCCTCTGTCTAGTCATAGACGATCATATAATCATAATACAGTACCGGTACTTATAAATGAATAGTTTCAAACTAACCAAAACTGACCTAACCTAACCTAATCATTTCACTGTCTTTTAATAAATCACACCATTTTTTCCATATACAAATTAATTGGATGCTTGGATTATGTAATGAATGTGTGGTGTAAAATGTGGTACAAATTACGAGTAAATCAGCAAACTATATTTCACAGAAGTTTTAGCCGCTAAAAGCACAGCGTTGTGCTCCAGGGGTGGGCAGTTTTAATTGCATACAAATAGTTTTACACCCTTTTTGTAAAAATTCATCGCATTTCTTTTTTGTATTCCTTCGGTAGAGCGGACACCAACACCACATGTCTCCAAAATATTCAACATAGTTCCCGTATGCTATAGTGTTGCTCATCACTATAAGTCAGACGATTGTTCATGCAACACAAGTAAGACCCGACTCGTCTCTCACTGTCACAGGATTAAACCAATGAGCCTTAACACGATCCCTTTTATCTGTGACCTTGACTTACATCGTTTAGTAGCTTAAGGAATGGCTTTTCCGTCTAATGAATAACTTATTGACCCAGTGAGTAAGCGTGTTACCCCCTCTCACTCACCCCGCCCTGAGATAGTGTGTTGTTGAATAATTCTTAGTCCCTCTTGTTACCTCAGAGTTAGTAGATGATCACCTTAGATCACAAACCAAACAATTCAAGTTTTATTCATCCGTGAAAAAGGACTGTACGGACGCTCTCGATGAGGTAGGAAGGACAGACACGTACAGACAATGACAATACCAACCTCTGCTCGTGGTTGTGAGGTAGTTAAACGTATAATATAAATTGCCTTCTTGACGGATATCTACATCTATCAATACTTATATGTAAAGTCTTGTTTAGTATTATGTATTGATCCCTCACAATCAGGTACAGTGTGTCCAATGTACACCACCCGTGGAGGCTGAGGGCTGTAGGCTCTGAACTTTTAAAATTTTCATTGATTTTTTTTAGCTCAACTTCGGGTCTGGTATATACCAAACCTTATTACAAGACCTGATTATACAATATATTTAAGAATATTTAAAAATGTTTGAATATGCTAACCATGTCAGTATACGCTAACTGAGAACACAGAGGCGGAAATTTACAGTACATCAACCTCGAATGTAATTTATATAGAACATTTTCGCCATGAAACGCCAAACATTAAATATTAAAACGATAGTCGGAAGAACTCGCCAGGGAGACCTCTTCTGTCATCTTGGTTGTTCTGTCTCTCTACTGACAGCTGGCAGTCAGCATCCCCAGTCAGTTTCAGAGGTTGGCCACCCTAGTCATACATACACGGACACCAGACACGACACCTTAAACATACGAATATTAACTTCATACAAGTCACCCTACCCATTCTAAAGTGAACATCGCCTGTCGTAGATAAAAAGATAGTGAGGGGAGAGTGGAGGCTGAATGGAGGAACACACACACACACACACACACACACACACACACACACACACACACACACACACACACACACACACACACACACACACACACACACACACACACACACACACCCACTCACACACACACACACACACACAGGTAAGAGAATCACTGTGTCAATTATTTCAGGGTAATGATTCCTCCAAATGCGATGCACAAACAGGTGACCAGCAATACAATCACAGCCTGACTAGAATTACGCCAACTTAATGAGAATGTCCAACCAAGAGATCGACAGCTTCCCTCAACATAATAATTAACCTGTAGTGAGGAACAATAGCACAGGCGATGAGACACAGTGTAGTCCAATAAGGAGCTATACATCGAATAAAAGCGTTGTAAACAAGGTAGAGAAATGGAGATGAATGTGAGCAACTTATTTTACACACACACACACACACACACACACACACACACACACACACACACACACACACTGGCGTTCCATATGACTTTCGTAAACAAAATTGAGCCAAGGTATTGTTTGGTCGTAATCTTATTAACCATTTTTAGTTAGACGAGTCTGCTAGTTATAGAATATATAATATTATCAGAAACTATCGGAATGTTATTAAACTGCATTTTTAACATTTGTATTAAGAAATACGAAAAAAAGGAATATCTGTTCAGCGATGGTTGAGCAACTCGGCTGATAACAGAACATCAGAGAGGAACACCAGCGAACGAAAAATGACTACGGTTGTGTTCTATGACGGGAATTTTTTGTTGCCCCCTTCAAAGCCTTAGCCTTGGCATATACCGGTAATAATGCCGCCATGTGTGCCCAGCTGTCCCATCTAGACAAGTGTCAATACAATGTCTTTCACTGCCTCTAGCCAGTTCACTGTAAACACGCCATCTCCAGATGTAAGCAACAACTTTCTTTGTGGCTGACGGCAAACTCTCATGATTCAAAATATTGTGATATAGTCCCCCTCCCATACCATACTTCACGTAGCAAGAAAGTCTCAATCTTATCAAGCCACATGGTTGTCAAACTCTGGAAATACTGTACAAACTAAGACTAAATATGACGTGCATATTCAAGAATTATATTTATCGAGGGATGAAAATAGGATCAATAACTGAGTTACAGGACAAATAATATTACATGGATGGTGAGTCTATTGATTTTTTTAGTTCTATATGTGTCAGCATTAGCAAAAAGAACTTGTTGTTTTTATAACGAGAATCTGTGACGTACTGTATGTGTTGTTTAGTAATTGACACTATAGAGATCACGTATTTAGGATGAGAGTTGATGTAACCCGATAATTGGGTCTGTAGATACATTTTACAACCAAACACGAAGATCATGAATCACACTCCAGGAAACCTGAGTAAAACTCTTACGATTTATTACCACTAACGATGGATTCGACTTTGGGCATTAAAGTAGAACTGTATATTTCTTTCTCTAGCTCTAAAAAATAAGTCTATATAACTCTTCCACTGCTGCAAAAAAAAAAGACACTCGTATACGGGATCAGCTCAGTTGTAAAGTAATTAGGATCGATCAACTTTATTTTGGAAAAGTTCTATTTTAGCTGGAGTAAATTTCACGAAAAATATTTTATATTAACTTAACTACAATTCTATCGAAATCAGTTGAGGGCAAAGTACTTTTGCCAAGCATATGGGAAATAAGGCTTCAACGTCTCCCTCCAAGTTACAGTAATTAACATTAACGAGTAAAAGATAATTTCATAATTTTCTTGTAATTTGTTTTCACACAATTTATCAGAGCAAATTAGGAGGATGTGTTTTGAATATAATTTAGGAATAATACTTTTACGTCAATAAATTCTTATCAGATTACGTTTATTTCAACTGTAGTAAAAATTAGCTAACTATTTTTCTACACTTCTGCTAACGATATACTTCAAAATCCAGCAAGTTCTACTTTACAACAGACAGCCAGTCAACTATTGTTTTTATTAACGTACAAAAACCAAGCGAGTGTAATGGATCTGAACACACAAAAAACACCCGGATGTGGCGTGACTTTTCCCTATACCGCGTTGCGTTGTCTCTTTCTCAAGGCAATTACCTGGAGACTCAAAAAGCTAATTGTTTTTAACGCGCTTGTGGATGAGCCCCTCACATGCTGCTGGCCCACGGCGCTCTAATGAAGTGAGAATATTATTATGACCTTCACGTTAGAGCAAGTGCGGTCTTATGGTATTTGTTATATATAAAAAAAATGGCACAATTTACGTAAAAAGTTAAATACTACGTTGCTTCGTGTGATTTTTTACAAGCGTATAGTCGTCTAAGACTTCCTGGAAAAGACGGCAATTTCTCAGATCGTGCTAATGTATTAATAATTTCTAAGGTACTAACTATATAACGAGTCTCAAGAGAATCGAACTATGCAAGTAGTCCCAAGAATGCGCACAAACGTCTAAATTATGGGTAGATCGGATCCATCGTCTAAATTAAGAGGATCCCATCGTCTAAATTAAGAGGATCTAACTGTGTAACCTCTGATCTTGGGTTTAGAAGACGACAGTAAAACTCACAGTATCATAATTGATTGTCTTATGAAGATCGTGTTGAAATGAATGTATGAGAATTTAAATATCAAACAAAAAATACAAAAATAATGATTTATCTTATATTAAGGCAGTTATGAAAATAATAGGTGAACGGTTGTGTGACCCGGCATTAACGATTAAAAAAATGAGTGAGACGACTACCTTAGGGCATAACAAAGAGGGAGCATTTGGCATGCCCCCCTGCGAACGACCACAGTTTTTAACATAGCTGAAATTTCGTCTGATTAATTTTAGCCGAAGACAGACACAGGCTATATGACCTGCCAAGCCACAAGTACCCCAACTATTACATATATCTCTGTTGTCTCTGAATGTTTTAAAGTTTTCATTTAATTTATTTATGTTTACATTATTCATAAAAGGATTTTCATCGCCATAATCAACACAAATGACCATCTAAAGTATGTGTAGTGAATAAATACAAGCAACATATAGTTTAAAAGGCTTTATCTATCGTTAGTGGCAGCCCCCCCCCCCTACCCCCCAAAAAAAAAAGCTTCATATCGTCCATTGTTGTGTATAACTTCGCATTTGTGTGTCAATCCTGTCCAAGCACAACCATTATCTGCCTGACGACTAGTTGATAGGAGGCGATGATTGAGAGGAATTGAATGTCTGTTTTCCTACATGTTTATCTGTCTAAATGTCTCTTCCGTCAATTACTTTCACCGCCTACTCTTCCCTTCCCCACCAACATCACCCACTCCTCCCCTATCTCTCCCCTTCCCCACCACCACCGCCACCACCACCCCATACCTATCACCATATCTCTTCATACTGCTACCGACTCCTTCGCCCTATCTCACTTATCTCCCATCACTTCCATTCTCTCCCTCCTCTACCTTCCCTATTCCATTCGTCTCCAATTCCCCCATCACCACCTTTTCTTCTCCCATCACCTGTTCCCTCCATCAACATCACTACCTCCTCCTCCTACCACCTCCCCCCAACCAGCGCCATCACACAACCTCTTCCACCTTGCTCCTTCCGCCCCCTCCCTCCTTGCTCCTTCCACCCCGTCTACCTCCACCTCCACCCTCACCTCTACCACGTCCCCTACCCCGAACTCCTTCCCTACACCATCTCAACCCATTACCTCCATCGTTCTCCACCTCCACCTCCTACCCTCTAACACCACCTTCACTCTCACGCACCACTTCCACAACCTCCACCTTACCTTATTCCACACCTGATACCCACATCCCTACACTTCCATCTACAACTCCACCCACACCTTCATCCACACCTCTAGCTCTCTTGCTCGTGGGGGGGGCTTGAGACGGCCACTCAGCAGAGGAGAGTGTGCAGCCACTTGGACACTTAGTATGTCACAAGAGGGTTAGGAACAAGGCGCCTCAACACGATCTGCCAGCCAAGGGCGTCTCCATGAGCCGCTCTCTGGAGATCATCGCACCAGCCAGTTAAAGTTCCCGACTGTTCTACATACTAGCCAGCGAAAGGGATCTTCTAGACGACAGCTACGCAGCTCGAGATACGAGGGTGATCAAGGGATTTTTCTGGCTATTAGTCAACCTATCAAGAGGTTTCTTAGTGAAGGGATTATCTGGCTATTGTAGGATTGTTCTAGATGGTGACCAATTAGTGAGATTATCAATGAGGAACCTATTCTAGATTATAAACAGATAGCTAGCGAGTCACTGTCTTTTAAATTAGATGATATGAGACCGCAGGTAAAATCTAGTTTAAACGAGAAGTCAAGTTGATGATAGATCCTGTCCTAAATTTATATACTTACTAGAAAGGTAAGGAGGATATCTTGATGAAAAACTAGTCTGAGTTCTCCTAGTAATAGATACTCACAGAGGGAGGTGAAATGACTGACGGTTCTAGACAGGAGGCAGCTGTCACCTAGAGAAAATATATATATACATATATATATATATATATATATATATATATATATATATATATATATATATATATATATATATATATATATATATATATATATATATACTAATAATACTAATGGCTAGTTTAGTCTCCTCTAGATGCGAAGTAGTTCATCAGAAAAGAAATAATTGCAAACATAAAGTAGTTTCTGAAGTGTTTTAGGTAGGTATAGGTAGACAGGAATTCATCTCTAAGATCAGTATAGTGTAAAGCTTATCGACCTACAATA
This sequence comes from Homarus americanus, assembly GCF_018991925.1. Lineage (NCBI taxonomy): Eukaryota > Metazoa > Arthropoda > Malacostraca > Decapoda > Nephropidae > Homarus > Homarus americanus. Next base: position 4,035,221 of record NW_024749779.1, read on the forward strand.
GGTGTGTATGTATGTTAAAAAGTACAGATATGATTGGTGCCATTAAGTTACAGGTGTGTGTGTGTGTGTGTGTGTGTGTGTGTGTGTGTGTGTGTGTGTGTGTGTGTGTGTGTGTGTGTAAGCGGGTGAAGTATATAAGTATATGTTTTGTTTACATTGTACCAGCTATAAGTTTGTGTGTTTCAACTGTCTCAACACAAATTACTTTATGAAACAGAGATAAAGATGTAGCTCTGAAAAGGACAAGAAGTGTGGTAGATATGACACAGGTATCGCGGTAGATATGACACAGGTATCGCGGTAGATGTGACACAGGTATCACGGTAGATGTGACACAGGTATCGCGGTAGATGTGACACAGGTATCGCGGTAGATATGACACAGGTATCGCGGTAAATATGACACAGGTATCACGGTAGATATGACACAGGTATCGCGGTAGATATGACACAGGTATCGCCGTAAATATGACACAGGTATCGCGGTAGATATGACACAGGTATCGCGGTAGATGTGACACAGGTATCGCGGTAGATGTGACACAGGTATCACGGTAGATGTGACACAGGTATCGCGGTAGATATGACACAGGTATCACGGTGGTTGCTAATCGTCGATATGTTTGCTCCTCACATGAATTCATCCTCTAATATCAGCTGACCATGGAATGTGGGGGAGGAAGTTTTCAATCACAAGCATAATGACAATTAGGTTCACTTAAATTCCAGCTACAGGAAATCTCATCATCATTCAGCTTAATTAATTGTTTTAACTGCGATGCGAATATAAGAGAGGATATTTCAGCGATGCCAATAAACCTATTTGAAGATTCTGATAAGTGCCGCTGCTTGTTGGTGTTGGTACGGGAGTGAGTTGAGTCGAAGTATGGTTCAGTGTTTCATCTAAAGCTTCAATGAAACAGATTAAATTAAAGAACATTTGATTCATTACGGATTTTGATACAATATTATAAAATTCCAAATATCAAACTTAATATTACTGTGTGTGTGTGTGTGTGTGTGTGTGTGTGTAAATTGCAGTCGAGATTTACAGTACATAATTTCTCCTCAACTAAATTAACGTTCACATGAGGATACAGTAGGTGGGAGGTGATTGACGTCGTCACCTGGTGGGTGTTTCCTGCCTCGCTAAGTCATAACATTTACTCACCTGTATCACAGATGACTTCATGGTTTAATAACTCTCTATACCTTACTATGAAAACGACGAGAATTATTGAATACAATTTGACTTTCAAGATATTACGTCACGATCTTATAAGTATTTCTTAGAACCAAACGACAATGGTATTCTGTCGAAATATATGTGAGAGATGCGATCAGAAGAGTAGAGTACGGCAGCTACTGGCGGAACGTGTGAAGGTGAACCACCTGGAGGAGGAGGGTATCTGGTGACGCTGCTGGAGAACGGTAAGTGGTAGCTCTTCACCCCCCCGCTGCCTCCTTGTACCTCCAGTGGATGATAAATTGTACACTACAGTCTACTGTTAGTTTCTTTCTTGCAAACTTTGTGGGTCATAGTCCTCTACCCGCGATGGTTCTTCATGACCGTAGATGAACTAGTGTGAGATAATCCCTTATGCTGTGTATCTGGCCGGATACCGTGTACAGAGGAAGCCAAGCAAGACAATTATCCAAGACTTTATACAGAATAACTCGTCCAGTAATAAGTTCTGTCTGGTTAATGAGAACAAGTAATAAGTATGTCAATAAAGTCCCATACTGTATTGTTTGCAGCGTTAAGAACTTAAGAAAATATTCTGAATCTGATGAAAACTAAATGACAAATATTTATCGGAGAAGAGGGAATTATTTTTCAAGGATTTACTATTTATCGCGATACTCTTCATAAAATTATTCATACCTTTTACACACACAGAAAAATAAACACTTTTTTTTTCGAAATTTAAACCAGCAGTCACCTTTTTTCTTGTTGAATGTCAAAACTTTATTAAATATTTTATATAAAGAGACAAACACATTAAAGAGACAACTTCCATGTGTGCAGTGATCAGTGTTGAAGAGAGGCACTGACAAACAACTCCGCCGCGACGTTTACAAGTTACAATCGGTAAACTGAGGCGATGAAATATACCTTTTATTTCTGTAAAATGAAAGGATATATTTAAAGAATCACCTCTCTCTCTCTCTCTCTCTACGACTGAGTTTTATATGTTGTGATCTACATATCAAGAATAAAAATCTTTGCATGTTCCCGTCTGATTCAGTGTTCTATCCGACCGCTTGTATCTCTGACCGCTGAGCTTCTTCCTCATCCACCCCCGGACCCCTACAGTCTGGATTAAAAGGTAATTATTATTTTTTTTATAACGAAACTCATGATTGCGTCAAAATTAGTTAACTATTAACTATATCCCCGTGTTGAGGAATAACCACTCAAATTCATTAAAAATATCTATCTGGGAGATCTATACGACCCAGGAAAGAAAGTTATTATACATTTGAATTATACCGAGTACCATGTGCAGGTATTATAAAGCTCTTTCGTAACTTCGACTTCAAAATTTCCATTACTCTCACTCTTGCTGCACAACCTTTAAAACAGGTCAGAAACTAAGTGGCAGGTAGTGTAATGTTAGATCCAAGTTGTAGGTCACATATTGGGTTACATGTACCTTACAATATGAATACTCTAAAGAAAAAGTCAATTGTGATTTTTGTTCGGTTTAGAGTCTATAAAGATCCCTTAAGATGACCCAGAAAACCCTTACGTATCATGGGGGACTTTGTACAGGAAGAGGTTATCATCCACAAGAGAACATCATATTGTAAGGGTTTAGGAACATATCTCCCTTCAGGTATAAACAACAAACAAGTCATAATTCGAGAAAAGTTCAAAGACTAGAATGTCTACACTTATACTTGTATCATAAACATCTCCTTCCAACTGTTTCCTCATCGTGTAAACAACTTGGATTCAGATATTCACTGTCGGTTTGCCGCAGAGACAAAGTTCTGATTCGCAACACACCAAGAAATATTTGGGTGTTGATAGTCACTTATTATGATCGTAGACACTAATTTACTTTGTGATTCCTTATTGAAGCAAATACTACAAACGGAGCACACTGACTAAAATTTCAATATCTCACTTACAGTCAGTTTACGGGCGGTGAGACCAGGAGAGACCGAGGCACGCACAGACAGTATACTTAAGGATCGAATATTGCAATGGCTTATGTCATATATATTCATAAATATAAGAAAATGTTAACTTATACTCCCGAATGGGTTAAGAGGACCATAATGGTTAATAACAAAAATGACATATGTGTGCTCGAGAGCTTCCCCAGAGTAATAAATCACCTTTATGTGTAAAAATTTTGAAGGAAACGAAAAATTTTCTCTTCTTTCCCGCCTTTGATGTGATGTGTAGTAAAATGCAGAGAGAGAGAGAGAGAGAGAGAGAGAGAGAGAGAGAGAGAGAGCAAATGGAAGGGGTGTCTGGTTAACGAGGATGGAAGATGGTACTAGTGAACGGCAGAAAAAGAAGGGCTTAGATTTCGGGTGAGAACTAGAGACAGTGAGAGGACTACGAACCTGTATGAGGTCGCTCTAAGTCTTACCATGTGACGACAGAAAGTAATGACGTAATGAACCCCTTCAAACAGATCATTCTCTATGGTCAGTGCTGTGTATGACGTCACTTGCGTTAGTAAACACAGAAATACAAACAAAAAAGTTTAATTCCTCAAGCAAAAACTTAGAAAGTAAAATACTCCAGTTATCCGCCATATTAGACAATGAACTTTTATATATAAGGAAAACATTGGAAAAAATATGTCAATAAGTACTGAAGATCTCCTGTGACTTAGATAAAACCACTCGTATATTTTATAACACTATGGCGACAATATGAGATTTAATCGGTACACAATAGGTACTGTACTTTTATAACTAGACAGACAGACAGACAGACAGACAGACAGACAGAGAGAGAGAGAGAGAGAGAGAGAGAGAAAGAAAGATTTACTCACATAGAAGCTCTTCACGTTATGCGGCTACAAGATCAGCTGAGCTCAGAGGATTGGTGCTCCTGACCACCATGGCGCTGGGAATGCACCAGGGCGAATTACATGTTTTTGACCCCATTTATCTTTTGTTTTGTGAAATGGAGCTTTCAAGATGTTGCTTCCATGAAAAGTCATCCCGACACAGACGAACAGGTAAGACAAGACGAAGGTGAAAAAGGGGTTATAAGCAGCTCTCATGGGACGTGGACAGCGGCTGGTCCCCTATTATATAACTACCGAGGTTTTGGAGAGCCTGTAACGTCTATGTTAAGGTAGAATATATAATCCTGGGAGGTAAGTGACCATGAGACTAGCTTTTTTTTTTAACACTTTTGCGTCAGTTTTCAATAAACTTGTTTTTTTTAATAATTCAATATTGAATCATTTGCTATGGTAAGAGGAAAACAATAAGGATTGACTAAACCATGTATCACGTAGTAGACTGACAGTCACACTATACACCCTTAATGCCAAACACATCAGGAGTCTAACTTGTCTCTATAAGTATACATTGTATGTATTAACTGTCAGAGTTACTCTTAAGCATTACTCTGTGTGATGAAATCAGAGAAAAATAATTTTCAGAGACTTGAGCTGTAGAGGATATGTGTTCTTTACGCTGGTGGGTCTCACAGATGTTCTCGGGGAATAAAGTGAACTGGTTAGGGCTATGCTGTGTGTGTATATATATATTTTATATATAAGCCTTAAGAGCCACCATTTTGAAGGAGGATAGTCTTTCTAAAATAAAGAAGATTCTAGTATTACACTTAAACAACGAATAATTTGCTTCGTTGTTTAGGTCAGGGTTTATGAACTACCCTTAATAGTAAAACCAATTAGCCTCACCCAAATTTGCATGGACATCATATTAAGAAATTGAATAAGACAAGTCGATAAATCATGAAGTCAGTATAATACCGAGTGTTTTTTACATACTTTTGGCAAGAGAAAAATCGCAGATGCTCACAGCGTCACGAGTCAACGACGCAGTAGCACGAGTGACCACAGCACCCACCGGTATGTTAAACACGGCGGGACAACACCCTAGACTTTATCGCAGCCACCGCAGGATTATGTTCCAATCTTGGCGAAAATCAAAGAATATGTCCCCGGATACATCTTATTGTTTTTTGGCTCATTTTACCTTTTACTTGATAGAGTAAACTACATTATATTTTACACACAACAAGACGAAAAGAATTAATAGATTGTACAGACACTATTGTATAAATAAATGCAGAATCTTGACGGGTGAACCTGGCGTATCCAGGGAGGAGGTACAAATTTAACTTATGATTCCGTTAAGATGTCGGACCAGGGTAGACGGTTGGTGGACTTGTAACGGAGATGGAGTCAGTGTACTGGTACGAGCCTCATCTTCTCACACTGTATAAGTATGCTGTCTTGGTTTACGCATATACTAATACGTTTTTTGAAGGATGTGTGGTTCTACTGGATATGTGTATGTGTGTGTGTGTGTGTGTGTGTGTGTGTGTGTGTGTGTGTGTGTGTGTGTGTGTGTGTGTGTGTGTGTGTGTATTTAGATGGATTGGGCCTTTAGAAAAGAAACAAGTAAATAAGAGGCAAGACGATTCCCAGCAGGAAATGAGAAGTGCAGCAGTAAGCACGAAGGAGTGAAGGAGGGGAGGGAGGAGTGGAGGCGGGGAGGGAAGAGTGGAGGTGGGGAGGGAGGAGTAACCTGCTTCATGTGAGACAACCCTGGTACAGTACTAGTCACCAACCCACACATAATAAGGCCTTTGTATTTCCACATATTTCTCACTGGTAGTTTATCTGGTGTTCCTATCTGTCTGTCTCTCTGTCTTCAATTTCTCTTATGTGTTTGCGTTTATCTGTCTATGGCTGTCATTCCATCTCTTTGTTCACGTTAAAGTCTATGTCTGTCTCTATGTCTGTTCGTCTTTCTGTCTATCTGTATATTTTCATTATATCTATTTTTATCTATGTCTGCCTTATCTTGCTGTCTATTTATCTCTATATTTACCTTGTCCATCTCTCTGGGTGTCTTATCTATCCATAAATTAGTTTATATATCCAACGTGTGTGTGTGTGTGTGTGTGTGTGTGTGTGTGTGTGTGTGTGTGTGTGTGTGTGTGTGTGTGTGTGTGTGTGTGTGTGTGTGTGTGTGTGTCTCCCTCCGCCTAACAATAACATGACGTATGAACAAGACAGATTAGGTTACGTTTCAGGGATTCCATCTAATACAAACTCTTGATATATCATGTTTTAAGGTCAAAAAGCTAACCTAACCACTGAATCACCACCACAGGGTCACTAAAGGTCACCACGGGGTCAACATAACTTACTAAAGGTCAATACAGGTCACCATAAGTCACTATTGAAGGTCACCATCAGTGACTAAAGGTCAACAAAGACAATACAGGTTATGAGGACACTACCTAACTACCATAGGGTCATCATGTGTGTATATATATGTGTGTGTGTGTGTGTGTGTGTGTGTGTGTGTGTGTGTGTGTGTGTGTTTAGTGCCGCATTTATTTGCTCTGTATAAGTTAATTACTTGCAATAAATCACATTCATTCATTGCGTGTCTGATACATCTCCCATTTCATTATTTCTCATTTACATTTTGACATTGCTATTCATGACTACCAAAGGTAATTGGCTTTTAAACAGGAAGATATTTTGTATGATATTTTCGTTCCTGGTGATTTTCATAAATAATTCGTTGTTAACGGACTTTAAAAAACTATATAAATCTTCCATAACATGATATTAACCGTACTCATAACTGTACTCATTACTGTACTCATAGGTTACTCCGTCTGTTTGTCTGGTTAGTTAGCTGCTCGGACGATATCTCAAACACTTTTTTCTTTTTTTTCTTCTCCTGTACACTGCCATCTCTCAATCTACTAATAGTTATCTTATAGTTCAATTATTAATCATAGTAACGAGACAATGATATTTTTTATTAAAGCTCATCCCTATTTTCACCAATTAATATCACAAACTGTTCAATAAGCAACAGGACTTATTCTATAAAAAGTCTAAGTGGTTAGCAGTGTGTGAACAGGTCAATAGCACAGAAAGAAAAACTGACTCTGGCCATTGGTTTATTTTCATATAAAACCTAATATCCCCTTCCTAAATATCGTAACACAGCAAAGTTTTATTTCTGGTGGATTTACGATGAACAGACAATTTGATGAGGCTAGTTTATCACCATTACAGTCATCCCGTCGTACTTATCTGCACTATCGTCAGGTTCTTCCCTGGTCAGTGTCATCATTTTCCCTCTAATGATAATGTAGTGTAGTACCTAACCTAACCAAACCTAACCTAACCTACAAAGAAGTGACCTGAGAGTTTGAGTACCGAAAGATACGGTAATGTTAGCTTCATGGAACAGCACTTTTTTTTCTTAAGCGTCAACCCTCAAAAATTGGCCTATTGGCTCTTAGAGATTCCTGTAGAACGTAACCTCGGCACAATGTTCTCTCTACCCCACCAACTGATATCAATCCTCTTCAAGGCAACATATTGAAGACGGTAATATATGTATAGGGGACTTTTGGTAATCTCTTGGAATGCCCCTAACAGTTCATATGAAGACATCAGTGTTCTTCCAGTAAAGTGATTTCGTCTTAAAAGTTTCAGTCTTAAAGAATCCTTGTCCGAAAATTTTACTTGACTGTTTCGCTTTCATAAAGCGACCCATGTTGTCAATTACCAAGAGTTGTGGCCACTTTGTTTATGTCTTGCAGGCTGGGGTTATTGTTTAAGCCACATGGTATACGTCATTGTTACAGCATATGTTAAGTTTGAATATACGTCAGGATTGAGGTATCTAAGGTCTGTGCTACTCTTATTGCTGACACGCACACCACATACATAACACATCCGCGGTAAGGTAGCAGACGTATGCCACCTCCTCAGTGTTAATCTCTATTTCCTCTGCTGCTTCCCTTCATGCCTTCAGATTATTGTCATCAAAAGTTAAAAATAACGCCATCTTATCGGAAGTCTTGGTTGTCTGGCCTTTACCAGCCACTTATTGTCAACAGAATAATGTCAGTTCCTCTGTTTGAAAGTCATAAGTGAGAGGTCATTTTTCCAGATTTATGTCCTATAAGCATCGTGTAAACCTTAAAATAAATTGTCTGATTATTTTCCGAACAATAAGCAGCTATCTGCACTTTAAATAGTTTCCCTTGTACCAGTTCAACTAATATATATATATATATATATATATATATATATATATATATATATATATATATACATATATTATACATATACATATATTATATATATATATACATATATTATATATATACATATATTATATATATATATACATATATCATATATATACATATATTATATATATACATATATTATACATATACATATACATATACTGTATATATATATATATATATATATATATATATATATATATATATATATATATATATATATATATATTATCAGTGACACGGATTATTGAATTTCTCGTTTCAATTTCGTTTATTAAATTGTCGGTTGGTTACATAACCATTATTTTCCCATATTTATGTACTTGTATTTAACAACTGTAATTGCCTTTTGTTTCCAGTTTTTCATACAGTAAATTTTCAGTAATATGAAGCTAACACGTTTGTTTAGTTAGTTATTATTTTTCGTTATTAAATTATATCCATTTCACCAAACACTTCACTCAGCCAGGTAATGATCCATTATTGTCCATAATACATGAATACGTTTGGACTTACAGTACCTTAGGCTTAACCCCAGGCATTACAAACACACAACAAGAACCACAACGGCCAGGCAGCTGTCACGGAGCTCTTGATCAGGAGTGAGTAACGACTAAGTGATGTGTACATACATAGGCATCTCTCTAACTCCTCAAGTATCCTTCGAGGTCATTCAACACTGGCTGATAGTCCTTCTGTATACAATGACACATCACGTTCAGGCAGCTACACTTAGGCTCCTCAACCACCTATAAGCCTCAAGTGAACCAATGATGAGGCGGTGTATTGGAGCCTCGGTTAGTGCTCAGGACCCAAAGCTTAGTGACGTGATCATGCGGTCTATCCACATAGAGAGGAGGTGTGAGCCGCGGTATATAACTAAAATGTAAAGACTGTTATCTCTAGTATACTGTAAGATAACCAAAGGAGTGTACTGGAGACCTGCACCTAAACGATACTGAGTTTAGAGAAATATGCGTTATGCTGACCTACATATTTAACATTAATTACAATCCAAGTACAAAGTTGGTACTATTTTTTTAAATTCACGTAATAAAATGTCAAATAAATACGTTAAAAAATTTATCAATAAAGCGAGATTATGATTAGAATTAATTTACAAACAAGATATAATTCTTCTTGCTTATTAGGACAAACAATAGAATTTCTAATTACTGTACTACTGTTACTCTCGTGATGATGTTTACTTCTCGTACCAAATATAAAGCCGATGAGTCAAGTTGTTTTCTGCTGTATTACTCACTAGGGAATATTTTCTACGGAGACATAAACGCAGGATGTGGTTAGTAAAGCCTTCATCATTCTCTGTACAAGTCTGGCTACAGCGATCACATCCTCATGGGTATCCACTTCAGGACCTGTCTTTATCTACATGTTATTTGCTGTATTAAAATTTTACACGGGTAGATTCTCATGCCATTACCGCAGCGATTACTTGAAACGTGTGATTTCTTTCCACTAGTAACAGCTAAGCTAATCGTGCAAAGATCTACGAATCTTGTAAAAAAAAAAAAAAAAAAAGCCTTACCGCATTTGTTCTCGATTTTTAGAGACTTTTTTGCTATTGTTTTTTTTTTCATATATATTTTAATTATGTCTTAAGATAAAAGTACAACTCGGCGGTGGTATAGAACCTATTTCGTTATATTATATAGCATACGGACATGATTCCTGGATTGTTCACCGGGATTGTGCAGCGTGATAGTGCAACTTGATAGTGCAGCGTGATAGTACAACTTGATAGTGCAGCATGATAGTGCAGCATGATAGTGCAGCGTGATAGTACAACTTGATAGTGCAGCGTGATAGTACAACTTGATAGTACAACTTGATAGTGCAGCATGATAGTGCAGCGTGATAGTGCAGCGTGATAGTACAACTTGATAGTACAACTTGATAGTGCAGCATGATAGTGCAGCGTGATAGTGCAGCGTGATAGTACAACTTGATAGTGCAGCGTGATATTACAACTTGACGTGCAATGTACAAGCTTGAGTGTAGTACAACTTGATAGTGCAGCGTGATAGTGCAGCAGTGATAGTGCAGCGTGATAGTACAACTTGATAGTACAACTTGATAGTGCAGTAGCGTGATAGTGCAGCGTGATGGTACAAGCGGTGGGAGTGCGGCGTGATGGTGCAGCGTGATGGTGCGGCGTGATGGTACAACTTGATGAGTGCAGCGTGATAGTGCAGTGTGATAGTGCAGCGTGATAGTACAACTTAATAGTGCAGCGTGATAGTGCAGCGTGATAGTGCAGCGTGATAGTACAACTTGATAGTGCAGCGTGATAGTACAACTTGATAGTACAGCGTGATAGTACAACTTGACAGTACAGCATTATAATCCAACGTGATAAAAATGAGAAACTAAATAATTCTCTGCTTACAGACAATAATATGGGTTTGATAGATGTCTGAAAAAAATATTAATGTGTATGTTGTCTTCTCGAACATTTGCAAACTGATAATAAATACCCAAGTAATTATGGGGATTATATTGTCTTTCCGTCTATCTGTCTCTTGGTCCGTATTTTGATCTTTGTGTCTTTCTTCCCGTCTATAATCTATGAATATAGAGTACAGTATGTGGTACAGGTATACACTTTACAGAGCACCAAGCATAGACGTAGCGTGTAAAAAGTACTGAATACACTTTTGTTGTATACGTAGCACTAAGTATACTGTATATGTAACGCGGAAGTAACACTAAATTTGTGTAGCGTATACACAGCACTAAGTATACATATGACGTGTACCTATCAAAGTGTATGTGTGGCGCGTAAATGGCACTAATATACTGTAAGAAGTATACATGTGGCATGGAGATACGACTGAGTATACAAGCACTGAGTATACAGAGTATGCATGTAGCGTGTACATAACTGACTAAACATGTAGCGTGTACATAACACTGACTAAACATGTAGCGTGTACATAACACTGACTAAACATGTAGCGTGTACATAACACTGACTAAACATGTGGCGTGTATATAGCTCTTAACATTGGCGGGAGTTCAGGGTAGTTCAGGCAGCCGCTTAGAACCTAACGACGTTATTACTGCACTTCAACAATTAAGGTCATTAAGCGTGTAATAAGCGTATTAATTACATTCGCCCGTCAACAATTAGCAATTAATGAATGACAAAAGTCATTGTGAACTTTCTCAAAAGTTCCTGATGTTAATCTTTGTTACTCCGCCTTATTCAGACATGTGAGATGATTAATGAATTAAACCATTTAATAATCTCTGACACAAAGACGGTGATTAAATTGACGTATTAACTTCAGTGCGACTCAACAATAAGAAGGAACGTTATCCTGCAGTTACGAGGCAAGTAGTTAACTTCGGTTAATTTCAGTGCAATTTACTGAAAAATGTTCTACTCAGTCAATGTGCATCGTAAGATACCTGACACGCATTCATTTCTTGACATTAACCTACTTACTCCTCGAGTTATTTCTCCCGTCCTAATACTGCAACACTTAAAAAAAAATAGTTAAATCACACTATACCATCATTGAAAGTAAAGAAAATTAACTACTGTGCATCTATGACAAAGGGTGAGTGTCCTGTCAGACTGCTTTTCGTGTACCGTTCCTTATAGACAATTACGTTAACCTGGAGAACAGCCTCACTCAGCCTCAGATTCTCGTCCTTGCTTCACATCCATTAATATTTCCTTCTAACACTTGGATAGCACATCTCCCAGATCATGGCACAGACCTGTGGGTGACTTACCTTGACGGGCGACGGGAGGTGGTGTATGAGGCAGCGAGGGGAAAGCAACAGGTTAAATCGGCAGCTGGGCGTTTAAACGTCCCTCGTCATAGGAAGTTGCCAGTGAGCGCCCTTTTCTCCGTCCACCCAGTTCTCATCATTCTGTTGATATTTTGTCTATGTATAATCATTACCCAACATGTCTGCATCTTATTTCTAGTTAGTGGTAGATGTAGAAGTCTAATTTATACAAGAGATAATGAAAGAAAAATAGATAATCAACCTGTGGCAACTCGCTCCAACACGAGCGAGGTGGCTGGCGCCGCGCAACCACCTCTACGCATAGCCTCTCCTTAGGAAACACATAAAAGTTCTTCTTGGTGAGACGTGTGTTTATCATAGTGAAGAAATATGAATTAGAACCGTCATATTATACCCCACCTGAGAGCGCCTAGTCGCACGTAGCCCAACTACGCTCACCTTATTTTTTTGTGCGCGAGCGCGAGAGAATTATTAGTAACCTTTACCATTGACCTTCTGCTGTTGATGAATCTTGACTGATTTGCATGTTCAATTAGTCTCTAACTCTTGTTTTGGTATTACGTAATACACTTGCGATATTGAGTCATTAGTTACATCATTTGTTCTTTCTACTTTTCTTATCTTACCAGAATGCTCGCCTTACCAAATTTATTAATGGGTTTTACAATTCTGATTATGCAGTACACGTTGTCCACGAAAGAATCATAAATTATTTGTTCCATTATATATGTTCTGTAGGTAATATATGTATATGCTGTTTGCATGCATATATATATATATATATATATATATATATATATATATATATATATATATATATATATATATATATATATATATATATATATATATATATATATATATATACATACAAGTAGGTTAATTGCCGTTTTGCGATAACTGCTTTGCAATTATCTTTTTGGGAAACTTCTGACTGGCCATAAATTATCATACCTAATCTAATTTAGGTATAATTTTGTTATCTTTTGAAAGTAAACGACGCCTTAAATGAAACAGAGCTTTACCATTTATAAATTAATTTATCTTGATTTATAGCAATTAAAATCAAATGCTATCCATACTCGGCAAAAACCTCAGCTGCATTTTAAGGCGTTATCGTCAATATATATATATATATATATATATATATATATATATATATATATATATATATATATATATATATATATATATATATAATTTACATACATATACCATGAACGTTTAGCCTCACCAAGATTGATACGAGTACTGAAGTTTTAGTTTTATTAACTCTTCTGCTATAGAATTAAAAACATTCTCAGTTCTGCTGCGCATGGACCTTATGTGTTCATAATATTTAATAACTAGTGTTTGGTCGTCATATGAACTTGGAAGTGAACTTTTTTTTTCAACGGGGCATTGAACTTTGACCTATTTTGAACATATTATGCTATTGACCATCACGTGAACTTACCACTGATCTTTGAGCTTAAGTAACCAAACTACTGAACCTTAACATTAACAAAGTCTCTCAAATGTTTATGGTCTTATACAGAGTTACTTCTAACTTCAACTTTATATAAGTTTCCTGCCACCACTCTTTAACCTTACAAGTTTATATACAAAGTGACATGGGTATTAATTTCCAATCTATATTATTTATGTCACTGACTTATGCGTTATCAGTGGAGCAATAGTGAGTGACCTTTGACCTCATAACTACAGCTAACCTTTGAACGTGTACGTGTGGTGTCGCCATTGTGCGTGATACATACATCTCTCTTGTCTTCTTCTTCTGCTTCTTGCTTCTATTAATCATTTCTCTTTTTGATCCACGTTATCATATCTCTCTACCATTGATAGTGTTTTATTATCCATATCTATATTAATTTAACTCGTTTCATTTGTATCTCTATGACTCCTTTTATCACTACTTACATCTCTCTCTCTCTCTCTCTCTCTCTCTCTCTCTCTCTCTCTCAGCATCTGGTTATTCATTTTCTCTCTTTAATACAGTTTCTCTCCCCATCCTTCCTTATTAGTCAATGATTTTCGTGATGCTTGTATCTTTCCACGAAGCCTCTTTACTCTTGTTTACAGATCTTGGTTTATTGTCTTCTTAAGCTCTTCAACTTGCAACTAAACGTTTTCCTCTCTATCTCTCTCCCATCTCTCTTCTATCACCTCTCCCATCGTACTTCTTGTGTTTCTAGTTGTCTTTTATTTCCTAACTCATTCTTGCTATTGATATTTTTTGCCTTATTTTTTTTTACCAAAGTCATTTTTCACGCCTATGTCTGTTATATCTATATTCATCTCTGCAATGTTTTATTTTTCCTCCTTTTGTTTGTTATCCTTGCACGTTCATTCATCTCTTGTTTATTCTTTATGTTTGTATGTTTCTCGTTTTTTCTCTTCTCATTATATATCTTGTGTAGTTCTGTCATCTCTAAATTATTATTCTTTTCTTCTATTACAGTAGATTCTTTTAGTTATCTCTGTCTCTTTTATCTCTTTTTTTCATACGTCTTGTGTTTTTCATTATAACTGAATATATATTATATCTTCCTTCTTGTTAGTTCTATCCATCAACCTTTTTCCATGTCTTTCCTTTCTTAGGTTCTGGATGAGTCAAGTCACAGCCATTTGATAATTATTCCCATCCTGTTGACTGATCGTTTACCGTATATTTTTTACTCCTTCACACAAATAACAATCTACAGTGTAACCTCTATTTAACGGACTACATAGAGTAAATTCCGTTATATCGAGGGACTATTAAATGTGAATCTTCCATCTGACAAACTATATAGAGATGAAAGTCCGCTACAACGAGGGTCCGTTAGATGTGAAACCCCCAACTAGCGGATTATATAGAGAGAGAAATCCGGTATATGGAGGTTTTACTGTACTCACATAAACGAAGATAAAAAAAAAGTTGAATAGACGAGAAAAAGGTAAAAAAGAAGTCGTTTGTGACTGAAGAAGTGACATATGAAGCAGCGGAGGTATACGTTTGTTTATACACAATATTTATACTACTTGACACGCACCTGATCCGTCGGCTACAGTATGACAGAGATACAGTATTTTATATCTTTACAGCAAGGAGAGGAATGTATTATTTTTCATGAGAGAGGACACACTCACACATACATTTAAGTAAATGAAAAATACTCTTGTGACTGTAACAAACCATAAAACGTTATCATGCTCTTAAACTAACTGGGTAATAAATATTGCTCTCAGGATGATTATTTTTTCAGCTGTTCACTTATCAACCCAAATATTTTCTTGATATTAGGATTGATCGGTTAATAATAATGTAAATAATGTAAATAATAATAATAATAATAATAATAATAATAATAATAATAATAATAATAAGTAGTAGTTGTAGTAGTAAGGGCGTTGCTAATTTTACCATCATTATTATTGTAATTATAAGAATCATATTACTGACTCCCCTGACGCTGTGCTTAAGGTAGAAAATTGTCACATCTTTGTTAATGTTCTAGTCACATCTTTTTCCTCCAACAACTGGTACATTATTATTACCTCTATATTGACCAAATAATCCGCTCAATCACTACATTACGTAACTAATCAGTATATTGCCTGTGATCAAAATAATTAGTTACCTTAACACTGTCTCATTTAGATAATCATTTGTGTGATCAATATATTATTATTATTACCTGATCAATATACTACTTAAGGATTACATTTAAAGGTTGTTATGACATTTGAGGATGTTATTGAACCGGAAAAAGGTCAGAGTTACCTTTGTGCCCCACCCATGCCATTACCTCCCGTGTGGCCACCAGACGCTACACCAACACAGGGAGTGAGGTGAAAACATACACCCAGTAAGAGAAGTCATAATATAAATAACAAAATTAGAAAACACTCACTATACACAACGGGAGTCAGATCATCTTGAATATAACCCACAATATGGAGGAAATATTTCCGTTCCTTTAAAGTTCTTTTCAAAAATCTTACCACAAAATAATTTATTGTCTTTGCATTAACGGTAAAGTAGATTGGCCAAGATAGTAGAATTCTGTTTGTTTTCGTTCTGAGTGTGTATATATATATATATATATATAATCAGAATAAAACTATAAAACTTAATTCCACTACAGGGTTGATAAAAACACAAGACAATCTTCCTACAGACTTTTACAGAAACAAGAAAAGTTATAAAAGAAAATGAAACGAAGTAAAAAATATTCCAGAGAAAAAAAATAAAGGGACTGTCATAAGATGTGTATTGCTCGCCAGGAAATGTGAGGCAAGACGTGGCGTGTCAGGTTAACTGTGTTAGTAGGTAATTAAATTTTCTCTATACGATATTACTCTCCGTACATTCCTTATAGGACTGGGATCACTGAAACGACCACACTACCACCATCTACTAATCCCTACCAGGATTATTCACACCCTGGTACCACCACCACCACTTGAGTACTATCCCCCCCACCAAGCCCCGGGATAACTATCTGGATACGACCGCCATCCATCCCCGGGACAACCACACCTGTAAATCAATATGACGACCACCATCTGATCTGGCGTCAACCATGTTAAACGAAGTACAGCATAACCATTCAAGGAGGCAGAGAGAGAGATAAGACAGAAAAAGATAAAGACATAAAGAGAGAAAGAAAAAAGAAGGGAAAAAGAGAAAATAATAAAGAAAAAAGTGAAATAACATAAGGGAGACAAGTTGGGAGCTCAGCCACCTACTCAGAGTTAGTTCATTTCATCGATGTCTGTCTCCCGGAAGGTGTGTGTAGCTGGTGACAAAAACGTCACTGCCACCTAAAGGCGAGGGAGATGAACAGTAAGTGTGTGTGTGTGTGTGTGTGGAGAGACAGCTTAGAATGGCGTATCATCCTCACCTCTCCTCCCAACTTACTAACTGAAATAGCTATACTTCACAAATTACTTGGACTACCGACACACCCAACAATCCCAAGCACCAACCTGTCTATATAATACTTTCAGGCCAAATTTTAAATCAATCCATTCAACCTCTGGAACGTTATTGAGTGAACACCATAGTTAACCTGGACGGAGAGACGAACGATATCACGGTTATGTTGAGGGGACAAGAGAGGTTGATTTGATCGCTACTCTTTCTTTATCTTATTGGCTAGTGTAGGTGACGGTGTTCTTATTAGTTACTGCTATTGTTACTTTCTGGCTTTTATTACTCTCAGGAACTTCACTTCAAGTAATATATATATATATATATATATATATATATATATATATATATATATATATATATATATATATATATATATATATATATATATATATATATAGAGAGAGAGAGAGAGAGAGAGAGAGATAAACTACTTCTTAACGTTTCGCAACTTTTGTTGCTCTTTTGAAGATAAGGGACTCACACGATGTTAAGGTCTTTTATTGTTATTTTCTATGGTTTTTTAATTCTCTTATCTTAGTTTTCATTCTTTGATATTTATGTATTTATGTTACCCACAAGAAGAGAGGTCGGCCATCACTCACTGCTCATTTACATATACAGTAACAGCTAAATATTAGGTTGGTCAGTAGTACTTTCAAGAAGGTCATTACATATACCGGCATTTATCCCAACTTTCAATTCTTGATCACTATTCCTTTTATTAATGTCACAGATACTCGCCTTTTGAAGTCATATAATAAGTACATACACCTAACCTAACCTTCATAACGCTCTCTCTCTCTCTCTCGTGATATAATACATAAGACTTCCTTAACTCTCTATAATACACCACTATAATCCTCATTTTTACTACACTTTCCTTAACAACTTTTTACTACGTTCTTTATCCTTATCATGCAATCCCCAAAGTCTTACTGTACCGTACGTCTGACACTAAGCGTCCCTCAAGTGTCATTCTTGTTCACCTCACACTCGGCCCACCTTTATTTTAACGCAAGGTATTTACAGTTTATTACTCAACATTTTGTATTTCTATATATGACTATATGGATTATTATTATTATTATTATTATTATTATTATTATTATTATTATTATTATTATTATTATTATTATTATTATTATTATTATTATTATTATTAGTGTTGTTATTAGTCTCCACAATCACACAATTCAAATGTGAACATTATCTTCCACGAACAATACAACTTAAGTCTACAGGAAATTACATATATATACCCTACAATATGTTTTGCCGCCTCTAGGTATCCAATACCGTGCTCCACCAGCAGTCTGTGGAGTGGACGGGACACAGTTGGAGGCTACATGTCTTATTACAACCTGTGTAGTGACTAAAAGGAAGTAAGTCCTCATAACCTGGCCGCTGAGAACATATATTGGCCACTTATTAGTTGACGTTCTAAAGATGAAACAACCACCCGCTGCTACACCTAATATAACGTATACAGTATCTTACCTTACTGTGGACTAACAGGGGTCTCCGGGAAGAGATGAAAAGTATATATATATATATATATATATATATATATATATATATATATATATATATATATATATATATATATATATATATATATATATATATATATATATATATATATATATATATATACATATATATATATAAAGGCCCAACTTTGTCCTTGACCTTTGTCCTATATACCTGGAAAAATCCCTTGGGATTCGCCTTGGATTCTCTTGCTATTTTGATTTCATAGTCTCTCTTTGTTTTCCTTACATTTTTCTTAACATTCCTAGATAGTTCATTATACCTATTTCTGAGCTGCTCCTCCCCTCCCTTTAATTTCTTATATATTCCTTTCTTTATTCCTATGTCATGTAGTTAGATTAATTTACCAATACTATCTTAACCTTAAGTGAATAATAAACCAATAATGCGAACAAAAGGAAAGTAGGTAAAATTTAATTGATCCTTAATTTTGTATGAAAGCTGGAGAGAAAGTTATTTACAGTTCATAAAAAAAATTAACAGTAAAAGTGTTGGCTGACTGAATGATTTGACAATTTTTCGAGACCAAAACGACACTTAGATTAATTCAAGAGAAATATGACATTATATAACAGACACACAGGAAATAACAGCGATATTGAGGTATAAAATATCCATAGATTCTCTCCCTGTTGCCATAATCACAGCTTCAGTCACTTACATAATAAACTTATAGCATCTTAAAAAGTGGATTATAGAACAAATAACGCAAGGATCATTGGTGCCGTCTTAAAGTACACACACACACACACACACACACACACACACACACACACACACACACACACATTTACTCCAAGTGTGAAAATTCTCGAAGCGTAAACAAACCGCTCACCCAATTACGCCTTTCATTGCCCTGCTGACAATAACGCATTAATTCCTTCGTGAGTTTTCCGTACATTGCCTTCATCTCGGCCCGTGTCACCTGCGTAACACCTGTGTAACGACCCTTGAGTCAACCCCACCCACAGTCACTCATATGTGAATCACCGCTTGAGATAATATATGATGAGAATTAAGGAACAAAATTTGGGTGGGAATTTCTGTCTTAAATGTGTGAGTAGGTTGGAGGCTTCCTGTCCTGGTGTGTGAGAGCCGTGAGGAGCTTAGGGTGAGTACCATGGGGAGGAAAGGAGGTGGAAGGGAGATGGTGGAGGTGGTGGGGAGATATTGGTGTTGGTGGTGGGGATGGAGGTGGTGGGGAGATATTGGTGTTGGTGGTGGGGGAGATGTTGGTGGTGGGGATGGAGGTGGTGGGGAGATATTGGTGTTGGTGGTGGGGGAGATGTTGGTGGTGATGTGGGGATGGAGGTAGAGATTGGTGTTGGTGGTGGGGGATGTTGGTGGATGGAGGTGGGGGAGATATTGGTGTTGGTGGTGGGGAGATGTTGGTGAGATGCTGGTGGGGGGATGGGGTAGTGGGGAGATGGAGATGATGGGGAGATGGAGATGATGGAGATGATGGGGGTGGAGGTGGTGGGAGATATTGGGTTGGTGGTGGGAGATTGGTGGTGGGGAGATGATGGAGATGATGGGGTGGAGGTGGAGGAGATATTGGTGTTGGTGGTGGGGAGATGGAGATGATGGAGATGATGGGGGGTGGAGGTGGTGGGGAGATATTGGTGTTGGTGGTGGGGAGATGGAGATGATGGGGATGATGGGGTGGAGGTGGTGGGGAGATATTGGTGTTGGTGGTAGGGATGGAGGTGGTGGGGAGATGGAGATGATGGAGATGATGGGGGTGGAGGTGGTGGGGAGATATTGGTGTTGGTGGTAGGGATGGAGGTGGTGGGGAGATGGAGATGATGGAGATGATGGGGGGTGGAGGTGGTGGGGAGATATTGGTGTGGTGGTGGTGGGAGATGGAGATGATGGAGATGATGGGGGTGGGAGGTGGTGATGGTGGGTGATGATGGAGATGATGGGGGGTGGGGGAGATATTGGTGTTGGTGGTGGGGAGATGGAGATGATGGAGATGATGGGGGTGGAGGTGGTGAGGAGATATTGGTGTTGGTGGTGGGGAGATGTGGATGGTGAGGATGGTTGTATAAATTTTTATGTGAGTATTATATGTGGGACTGAAAATACGTTCAGCAGGAGGTAAACCTCCGTCACCCACAGAACATTGACCGTGGTCTATTGTCCACTTCAAGTTTAAATCAGATTTTCCTTGAACAATCTCCAAATCTTGTGTTTCTTCCAAAGCGAGACGCTCGTTTTTAAGATATGTCGGTGAAACGTCATACACAGACACACAGCTAACCCAAATATAACACAGCTAATGTTGAATTTACAGAGGGCTGAGGGAGAGGTCGTTCACAGAATTTCGTGGTCCATCCGAGGTGGAGAGTGTAGAACCTGTCCCACCCATACTGGACCGGGACAGCGAGTCACTGTATAGCCGACCCTCAACACGCAAAGAAGCAGCCGTGTACAGTAGTTTAATGATTCCTTTATAGCAGTTTTAACTGTAGAAGGACTTAAGTACACATAGCAGTATTACTGTTGGGGGAGTGGTGATAGGGTAATAATACAAAAAAGAATATGCAATTTTACAGATGATTGTGTCCACATAGCTCAACACTCAACCACCCCCAATACATACGGACTCATGTGAGGTGTGTGTGTGTGTGTGTGTGTGTGTGTGTGTGTCTGCACCTCCGTGTCAGTGAATCTCTGGAGACGCCAGGGCATCCGCCATATCCACGACTCATTGCCGTCGGTATTTTTCAGGGATGCTCAGCGTTTTCTCATGAAAGGTGATATTACGTTCTTGGACCTGCATTAAAGGCCAATTTACAAATTTCATAGTTGGAGAGAAGTTTTACTGAAATAAATCACTTAGGAAGAAAATTTATTTTTATTTTCTTTCACAAAATAAAAATACATAAAATTATGTACTAGTTATTGGCGTTAATCAATATATAACTAGTCACAGTGCTTAAAGGGTTATATTATGAACAGTGTTTTTCCTGCTCTATATAATAGTTTCTCAGACAACATAAGAAACAATAGAAATACAAAGGTCTGACACTTTAGGTTTTAGTATCTTGTCCAGCCACCGTCTTCATCAATGACCGGTGCTAGTTTGTGTGTTAGTGCCCGGGGCGTCTAGACACTGACTCACAGTCCAGTAAGGTGTGGGACGGCCTCCATACTCTCCACCTCGGATGGACCACAAGTCTCTGTGCTCATTACAGAAATTACATTATGTTATTCTCCACAGCGTCGCGTGGTCCAGGTAGATGAGAACGAGTCTAGCTAAGTCGATTATGTCGTTAAAAGTCCTGGAACTTGATTCTAGACTGTTAGTGTTGAGTTGGGTCAGTGACAAGACCGTTGCCTGTGTATGACTTAAACGAAGAACAAAGATGATAATGAATTATTTTTTTGTCTTTCAAAATGACCATACAGAGCGTGTTCACACTTACTTGCTTATGGCAACGATGACGACGTTGTTCCAGATGAGATGATTGATGAGTTATGTGTTATTCCTCTGATGCCACAGTAGATGACTATGGAGTGCAATCCTGGAGGCGCAGATAATGTTGCATAGGTGACCGGGATGTTGTTCATTGAGAGGAATTATGCCATAAGCCCTCTGATGTCGTTGGGCTCGTTTAGTAGCTCTCTTTTGGTTCAGTGAGGTCTCAAGTGTTTCTGCTCCTCTATGGCATGTTGAGCGCCATAAGGGACTGTCTGAGCTTAGTTGCTCCAGTGAATTTGGTTGTATATTACAGCACTCGAGTAGAGTTTCAGAGTGGTCCTTATCTCTTTTTCTGTCCTCCCGCCGAGCGGTTTCCATATCAGAGCTTGTCATATAATATTTGTCTTGGAAGCCGGTGGTCTGGCATCCTGATAACACACACACACACACACACACACTCCTCCTCCTCCCCCATATATATTTTTTTATTTATTGGCCTCCAGCCTCCCCCAATAGCCACACCTTCGCCGCCATTTTATTACCTTAAAATTAACTATCCTAATACATAAGTAGCTACCCTGGCTGTGTTGAGTTAGTTGAGCCGCAGATCTATGCGGCATTCAGTGACATTCAGTCAATATCTGCAACTGTTGTCGGCTTTGGGGCCGATGCTCTCGTTCCCCTGAGGCAACGCAAAGCAGACCTAATGAGAGAGAAGGACAGTCGACATCTCAACCAGGCTGTAGCATAACTTCTGGGCTGCTGCTTCTGTTCAGATAACACCTCTGCGAGTCTGGCGTAGAAGCATCTTGCACTTGGTCCCATCCCACCAGAGGTTGTGAACACTAGAGGAGTGAAGCTGCCTTGATCAACGTTTTGAATTCTCTCACCATATGCCCTTCTCTTGTCGTTCTCGTTCCTCCTATGTGCAGCATCGAGAGCTAGGTTACGGTGACATGCGGTCATGGGATCAAAAATCCTTATGTCGTCCAAAGAAAGGAGGGTCGGTTCTACCCTGACATACTACTACTACTATTATTTTGGTGTCACTCGGAATCGAGTTTGACGATCATCCAGTTATGAGACAGTGGTATGAGTTATTAGGGCTGTCACCTTCGTTGGTGAGCTCTGAGGTAACTGGAGAGGCCGATACGGGACCGGCAGGGTCGTCCACAGATGTTGCACACGTGAGGGGGCTACATCTAGCGCTGGGGGAGGGGGGGAGCGAGGGCGACAATAGCGTCTTTCCGGCTTTGGCGCTTGTCTGCTTCGGTTTGCAGTCCAGCTAACTTGAAAATATTGACATCTTCTCGTGTGGTGCTCCTCCAAGCGTTACGGTGTGCAGTAATCGTCTCCCAGGTGAGGGGGTCGATTTGGCACTTTTTCAGTTTTGTCTTAAGACTATCCTTAACCTTTTCAGTTGCCTGCCTTGCATTGCATTTACTATTCCTTAGGTGACTATAAAGTAGCTGCTTTAGCAGTCTACTGTCGTCCATGCGGGTAACATGGCCAGTCCAGCGTAGTTGTTCATGGATAAGGGCAGCCTTGATGCTCCTACAGTTGGTGTCAGCAAGAATACTGGCATTTGTTCTCTTGTCTTCCCAGCGAACTAAAAGGATGGAATGTAGACTACGTTGGTGAAAGCTTTCAAGTGCCTTGAGGTGCCTTCTGTATGTGACCCATGTTTCGCTGCCATATAGCAGGGTGGGGAGGACCACTGTTCGATATAAGTGCAATTTTGTAGATAATTTCAACTCCCTACTGCTGAAGACACGGGTACGGAGTCTGCCAAAGACTTGAGATGCACATCTGATCCGATGCTGACTCTCTTCATCGATGTCTGCGGTGATGGACAAGTGGGAGCCGAGATACCGAAAGTGGGCAACATAAGAGAGGGTAGTACCGTTAAGCTGGATGGATGGTGGAGGTGTGTCTGAACCAGGGGCAGGTTGAAAGAGAATCTGAGTCTTACAAAATTCATCTCAAGGCCGAAGTGTGCATACGCATCTTCTTAGGTGTTCAGAATCTCCTATAGGTCGTGTTCAGTGTGAGCAACAAGGGTGAGGTCGTCTGCATACTGAAGTTCAGTAATGGAAGCTGCCGACACCTTTGTTCTTGTCTGGAGTCGTCTTATGTTGAAAAAAACCCCCTTCACCCGGGACCCGATGCCAGTACACACCATTGTTTAACCCCTGTTTCGATGGGGAAGAACTCTGAATGGGTGCCGTTGTGCAGGACACTGCCGTTCATACCATCGTGGAGTTGCCTCACAATGGCGATGGATTTTGGTGGGCAGCCAAAACGGCTGAGGTTCCGCCAGAGGGCTTTCCTATTAATCGAGTCGAAGGCCTTGGTTACGTCGATGAAAGCCGTGTACAGGTCACGACGCTGTTCTCTGCACTTTTCCTGTATCTGGCTGGCAGCAAAGCTTATATCAGTGGTGCCACGTGATGGTCTAAAGCCACATTGAGATTCTGGGAGGAAGTTTTCCGACTCAGGAAGAAGTTTGTTTAGGAGGACTCGGGCGATAATCTTGCCAGCTACGGACAGCAGCGAGATCCCGCGGTAGTTGCAGTAGTGTTACCGATCTCCCTTGTTCTTATAAATATTGACGATAGAGGCGTCTTTAAGAGCTTGAAGGATTTCCTACTTTTCGCATATATTCTCCAGGAGAGAGTGGAGACCTCTGGAGATCAGAGGTCCTGCTTTATACACCTCGGCTGGGATTCCATCAGGCACTGAGGCTTTGATATTTTCCATCTGTTTGATGGCAGCAACTACCTCATCCAGGGATGGAGGATAGCTGAGGTGGGTCAGCACTGGAAGCTGAGGGCTTGCTGGGTATTCAGAAAATCCACATCGGTGTTTCAATTGAGCAGCGAATCGTGGTGCTCTTTCCAGCGCTGAAGGATGTCTTCTTCGTCTTTAATTAGGGAGTTACCGTCGGATGAGCGGAGGGGGGCTGTTCCATGAGTGATTGGCTCATAAAATGTTTTAGTGGAATTGAAAAATTCGCTCATCTTGTGTTGATCTGCAAGTTTTTTGCGTTTCACATGGCGTATTCATAAACCAGTCGTTCTTTACACACACACACACACACGCACACACACACACACACACACATATATATATATATATATATATATATATATATATATATATATATATATATATATATATATATATATATATATATATATATATATATATATATGTATATATATACATATATATAACCTAATTTAACCTTACCGCCCAGGTGGTATTAGCGTGTTTAACCATCAGGTGAACAAGATAGGGTTTCTAATCTTTGGGTGATCCGAAAAACTATATTAGTATGAACTGAAACCCAAGTTCTTTATAATAAAATTACCCTACACACCTGGTCTGTACATAACCATATAAATGTTAAATTTGCGACTGGTCTCGGTCTCGCCTTCTAATATACCGAGAGGCAGGTTGGTGTCGATGTTTTGTTTACTTTTTCGTGGCATAAAGACAAAATTAGGTGAGCAGTATCGTGACACCCAGCTGACTCTCTAGCCCACATACGTCCAATAACTCACCCCCCCCCCTCCACCCACCACACACACCAACCTCGCCCTCTCTCACCTGCTTTGTACAGTTTTACCCTGTCCTTGCCACCTTCACCTGCCACCTACACCTGCCACCTACAATACACTTGCTACTTCCATCAGTCACCCACAATCACCTACAACTATAACCTATACTAATAACCTGCACCTGCCATCTACACCGTATCCCTACACCTGACAACTTTAATTACCATATACACCTGACTTTTATATCTGTCACTAATAACTTTCAACTGCACTAAATACCTTCACCTGCCGTCAACACCTAACTTGTCACCTACAATCAAGACCTATACCTGATTCCTATGCCTGTCACCCAGACCTGATCCTTTCTCTTTGTCTCATTTACCTTTAAATACGCATTCCAGTTTGACCGTCAGTCCATACTCACAGTCATGACCTCTCCGCCCACATGAGATATAAATAGGCGAGTGAACCAAGATAACCTGACATGATAAAAAGGCAAAGAAACTAGTACAGAGAGACACCTGTCCTGGCTTAGGTGTGTGGGTGTGTGTATGTGGGAGGGAGGTCTTGGGTGGGAGGGAAGGAGGGATGGAGGGAGGAATGTTTGAGGGTGTGGACGAAAGGAATATTTGTTTGATTGCGAGGGAAGGAGAAATGTTTGCTAAAGAGTAAGGGAGATCGGGATGAAAGAGGAAAGGAGAGAGGGAAAGCGTTAGTGAGAGAATTGTTGAGGAAGGAGGTGTAGGAGGAGAGAGAAGCGTGGAACAGGAGGGAGATAGGCATGAACCTTCTCAGAAACAATCCGACCAGTCTAGTCTAGCAAGAATTCTTGTACTGTAGCTTGCAACAACATTCCTCCCATGATTGTTTCACCTGCAACCAGGACTGAGGATCCGATATAGGAACAGTGGCACATTTTATTCCTCTTGACAAGTGATTTAATTATTGTTAGTTGTTGAATACTGATGATTTTTAGTACCGACGAAAACATGAATATCAACGGAATCTAGTGATCACAAGAAGGAATCAAACAGATTTTTCATCACATAAGACGTATTTTACCAGGTAAAAATACAACACACAACACCTCATTGCGTTAGGGCTTATAATCATTTACAGTAATAATTAAGGAATTCAAAAGAATAAGTTGTGAAGATTATTTGATACATATGCTTGTCCTAGACAAATGTCTTCCGAAATTGACTTGCTCGTATATTTTTTTTTTATCTCCATGCACATGCACACACCCATACCTCAATACACACACGCACTGTACCTCCACACACACACACACCTTCACGCGGATGTTATATCAAAAAATTAATAATTGTTTGTCCATTCCTCTTACGGAACCTAAAACAATTAACTGCAATTTAACATATTTTCCTGTTCTACTGATGACGAATTATAGTCTTCTAAATTGTAACACCGTCTATGGTTTAGATCTGAGTAACCATAATTTTCCTGACTAAAAAATATAAATCTTGTGTACTACATCGTCCTCTCACTGTCAACAAACATAATTACGCCTCCATTGTCCGTTAGACTCATGTAATTGAACTTAACATTCTACTTTTCTTACCAGTATACTTCAACTTGATGTGACAGACGTCTATATAACCAAACCAACATTAACCATATGCAAATTAACTTGGAGGATATTATTTGGTTAACTATATTATATTTACTCAAATATTTATATAACACTTAAAGGGTCTGTGTGGTATTTTATGTTGATATATAGTTTAAATGCATCAGGGGTAAATTTTTGGACAAGTGAGAGAACAAACGAGGCTACTATCGCTGAAGTACCGATGATTCGAACTAATGTATGAGTGAACTAAGTTGTTTTCTTTTAAAGTTAAACTCTTTTACCTCCACATCACAACATCTCCACTAGTTAAATTCTCTCTAAACCTCCACCTTCCCAATATCCCTCCATCCACTCCAAGCTTTCACTCTAATAACTTTCTTTCCTTTTCCTTCTCCCATATACATCCCATCCCCTATAACCTTACCCACACACGCACCTCCCCCATCCCCTAACTTCCCCATCACCCGCGCCTTCTCATGCACCCTCTGCCCTCCCTAACTTACTCGTGCACCGACAATTCACGAACCACTCTCCCATACATGCCTCTCCCTAAGGACCCCTCAACCTCCCAAACATCCCCTTCCCTCCTATGTAACCCCTCTCCCACACATCCTTCTCCAATACACATCATTCTCCTTCATACCCCCCGCTCACACATTCCACTCCTACACATCCCTCCTCGTCTTTCAATTCCTCCTCCTCCACTCACTCTTACCCCCACTCTTCCCTCTACGTACTTCAGACATCAATTACAATTCTTGGTGATGGAAGCGGTATCAGTTGGTGGTCCCACCCTATGAGCACACAGATCCAACTGGCTACACTATCCCACACTCCCTCAGACAAGATTCCACGAAGCTGCCTGCCCATTTGGTAATGGCCCTCGACCACAGTGGCGTGACATTAGACTTCCCATTAGCCATGATGGGCTGCCACACTGGTGTGTGACCTGTAGCCAGCCAAGTGAGTGCATCAGTGTTCGGGTTATGCTGAGGAGAGACGCAACCACCGTTTAGGGGAAATTCGGTGGAGGTCAATACTGTGGCGAGGAGACACTCTCCTGAAGGTTATAATAATAGCCCAGTAGAGAACTGTTTTAATCAGGTATATTATTAAATACAAATAATTGCAACTATATGCTGTTGTTCAATACTGAATCTGTACTCTACAGTGACTTGTAGATATCATTGCCAACAACTACACGAATAACTACACACTGACCATCGTGCGTAGTTTTGAGCCTACGTGATATACCGGGCCATTGTGGCTACCAATATCCAGTGTCCCACAGCTAACCACAGTAGCCAAACGTGTACCCAATGTAACCACTCAGTGTAGAAGACAAGTATAAACAGACAATATAACCAGGATAAGAACCAGAAGTAAACAAATAACTTTATGCGGATATTGTAGCACCATAATCTGTATACACCGTAAGTTATCATCACCACACACACACTGAAGCACACTGTAAACACCCACTGTAGCCTCCCATAGTAGCCAACCACTGTAACCAAGTATTATAGGTAACTGCTGTATAGATGTCAATGTAAACAACCACTGGAGCCACCTAATGTAGCCAAAGATCGTAGGTAACCACTGTTGCCAAACACTGTAACCAAGTAGTGTAGCCAACCACCGTGGCTCTCCACTGTACCCACCACTGTAATTAACCATTGTGTCCAAATAGTATAGCCAAGCACTGTAGCAAATCATTTACAGGTAGCTATAGTAGACAGCGACTGTATCCACTATCGTACTAGCCACTATAGTCACCCACTGTAGCAGACCAATGTAGGCCAACGTTATAGGCAACTACTGTATCTAACTAATGTAACCAACCACTGTACCAAAATACTTTAACCAACCATTGTAACTAACTGCTATACCCATGCACCATAACCAAGACAGTGGCAGAACCTGCGTGTCCTGGAATCATTTACTTACAAAGGGGAAATACGAGTGCTTTGTGACGTGGGAGAGTTAAGTAGTGCCAAGGATATTATGGTACACTGGTGCTAGAAATTTATGCAGAAGGTCTATGACAATGATGATCTAATATTACTAACAATACTACAGCGGTGTTAGGATTATTTAGAGGTGATAATGCTACATAACTTGAGACCTACAAAGGGTGACCCATGTACAGTACTCATACCTAGATGATATACACGATTAGTGAACACTTATGTATGTAAGTTGTTCATTCTCACATGCCCTTACACCCCAAGACACACACATACATACACAGACACACACATACACACGCATACATACACACACACACACATACACACACACACACACACACACACACACATATATTCATACTAACATAGAACTGAACCAAATAAACCTATGTAAAGACTGTTTACTGTGTCAGTACAGAGTGGTGATGTGTTCCTTCCGGCAGTGAGCATATACTGTAGGCTTAAAGCTAACTACAAGAAGGTCGTAGTAAGCTTTGGGGTAGACGCCCATCATAGTAACGTAGTTTTACCAAGTGGCCAAAATCTTTCACTATGGAATAAGACTGTGAAACTTAGCACACACGTGTATTGAATCACATAGTGAATATTATAGTTTAGGGGACTAAATAAACAAAGGCCCTGGTGACTGAGATTGGAACTAAAAAAATTATTACGACTTGTCTGTGAATTCACAAGTAAGTAACGAATGTTGTGGGACATACTTGTCTCGGGGTTATTATAATGTTCCACAACATGAAAACACGAGGGAAGATAAACGGGGAACGAGAATATTCATAATACTCTATAAACTGCTATGATATATTAAATATTAAAACATATTCACACTTTATAGACAGAAAGGTGAAAACGAAAGTGCATCAACTATAACTGAGAACTAGCACATGGAGTAAGTGTTACGTATCACAATACACACTATAATTATATTCCTAATTCATATAAACAAAGTAAACTTAGCTGTCAGAGACACCGGACACCCGTACACAGCGCCGGTCGGTGACCGGATAAAACCCCAACGGACAAAACCCCAGTCTCATATATAAAATATAAAATAAAACACTTTTAAGCTTAGGTTAGGTTAGGTTAGGTTAGTGTTGACAAATGACAACCCCGTTGGGGTTTTATCATGGAACCGCGCCGGTCAGAACAACAGCACGTCAAGAAGCCAGGGCCCCGGGGAGTGAGTCAGTGACAGCCACTGGTAGACCTACCAACTAACCTCACATAGTTGCCACGTTGTTTATTACTCACTACAAGAATGTAAACATTGACACAAATAATACATAAATTACAATACAACAATATACTATATAACCTACAACAATACATATCACAACAACATATAATACAAACCTAACATAACACATGTAAGATGAGAAAGAATAATTATAATGAATAACTCGATCCTTGAACGAGCTGACTACCAAGTTTCCATCACACGAACAATTCAGTATATGTGACAAAAAAATTCTTATGATGAGTTTAATAATTAAATATATTCAAGTGATAGTCCCCACATATGCTGTTTATATATTTCAAGTTATTTTAGTTTACAAGGGCATAACTGAAAATTGTCTTTCCTAATTCATGAAAAAACTCTATTATACATCAGCATGGATGAGTTAGGACGATCTAAAACTGAAACACATATCTACTATGATTTACAGTACTTAAAGGCGAATGTTATGCATGGTAACAGTCCCATATACAGTCGCAGAGCTGTACGCTGAATGCTGACCTTGAAGCATTTACAAAGTCCTCTACATGTCATTTTACACTTGCAATATATGAGTTTATAACGTATCACTTGAGCTTGAAAGAGAGTTGTACAGATAGCATCCATCGCGTCCCGTCCCCATAGTTGAGGAAGGAAACCTGGGATATCTTACGAGGGTTTGGCAAGGTGTGTTGTACAGTACAGCAGCTGCTTTTGTTGAGAGATGTCTTCAAGATGTTGATATCTTACTCAACTGACATTGCTGAAGTCACTGATTCGATAAAACCAAAGTACAACAAACCTCAAGAGCAGCACCCTGGTGTCAACTGGAATATGTAATTGTTTTGAAATCAAGTGTGACAAAGGCTTCTATAGTACCACGTTGGAAACACCGCCTCTTGTCCGATCAGCGTAGTTAAGCAACGGTAGGTGTAGTTAGTACTTTGATGGGTGACCTCTTGGCTCTAAGAGCACCAGATGCGGCTGGTATAAGGACTCTACTGTAAACAAGCTGTCCTTGATTAAATTGAATGAATATCGATTAATTATTACCCTTTAGAAGAATATTTTCAGTGCTCCAGTCTTTCGAAAATAGTAATGTAGATCTCGAGAAAGTCCCATACCTTTTACCGTTTGAGAACAGTTCTTCTGCCCCATATTATTCACTTGTATACAACTTTGATAACTATACTGTCAAACATTGACCTATGTGTGAAACACTAGGTGGGAACAAGAAGGTCACTATCACCCTACATGTCAGGTCCCAAAGCAACATCTTGTGAAAAGTCCCTGTAAACACCACGTGACAAATGAGAATATCCGCCAAACTATTCTCTACTGTAAAACGAGACAATGGATCCCTGAACGAGTCCCATGGTGATACTGTAAACCACCTGTCAAGAGGCACTCTGTACACACACTCCCCCGGCTTGACAACCAGTCTCCCTGTTTACCGACCAGCCCCCTTTCCATCTGAAAAAGAATTTGAAGTAGCAAAACGTCTGGACAAACTGAAGTTAAAGCGCTCCACCACCCCCATTGACCTACTAATGAAACTCTACAAGAAGTACTCCCCGGAACTAGCTAAACTCCTCTCCTCCATCATCAATGCTTCCCTCAGCCAAGCAAGATGCCCAGCTTATGACTGGAAGACCTCATAATTATGTTCTCACCAGTGCCCAGGTCAACCAGCCCACAATCTTTAAATGAGCTACGACCCATTGCCATTACCCTTAATCTGTGAAAGTTTCGTGTTTGAATGGGCTAATGCTGATATTGCAGACGCCATAGATCCTCAGCAACTTGGTAATATGAAAACTTCCTCCATCACTCACTGTCTTGTCAGCTTTCTCGACTACATATACCGCCATCTCGAAAAACGAAAGACGTCTGTTGCTGTCGCCTTCATTGACTTCACCAAAGCATTTGACCTAGTCGACCACAATTTAATCATCAACAAAGCTGTCGACCTCGGGTTTCGAAGTCTTATACCATGGTTTAAACTTACAGACTTCCTTAGTGACCGACACCAAGCCGTACGCTTCCGAGGGGCTGTCTCTATTTTTCAGTCCCTCACCTGTGGCGTCCCCCGAGGCACCAAGATGGGACAGCATTGCTTCCTTAAGCTTATCAATGATGCCCTAAGAAAAACCTCTGCCCACTGAAAATATGTCTACGACTCTACCATTGGGATCAGTGTCAACAACTCGGCTCCCGACTACACCGACCGCCAGGATTTATTGAACAGTCTCCAAAATTGGGCCACCAACAACCACGTCACCATCAACCATACCAAGACCATGGTTATGCGCATCAACCTCTCCTCCGATGCTGTCCCACCTCCCTCCATTACTTTGGGCCCCAACACACTCCAGGTTGTGGACTCCACTAAGCTCCTCGGCGTCGCTATAGATGGCAAACTAAATTGGAAAACAAACGTCAGTAAAGTTGTCAAATCCTCAAGTTTTCGTCCCCATCTCCTCCGTCGACTCAAGTCCCTCGGTGTTTACTCAACATTCATACTTCTTAAGCTTACCTATGCCTCCCCTGCCTGGTATTTCTCTCCAAATGCCACACAACATAAACACCTAGAAAAGGTGCAAAAGAGGGCATGCAAGATTATTCTCTCCTTTTCCTACTCCACATA
This sequence comes from Homarus americanus, assembly GCF_018991925.1. Lineage (NCBI taxonomy): Eukaryota > Metazoa > Arthropoda > Malacostraca > Decapoda > Nephropidae > Homarus > Homarus americanus. The sequence goes on from NW_024749779.1 coordinate 4,068,215, forward strand.
TCAAGAAGCACTCAACACACTGTCCCTCTCTGCTCTCTCTGACCATCACCACGACCTCATCTGCAAATTTGGTGAGAAACTTCTGCACCATCGTAGACACCGGCTCCTACTTCCACCCGAGATCCCCAGTTCGCGAATTGCTGTTCGACAGCACAACCGCATCCAGCCTATACGAGCACGCACTGATCGCAATAAGAACAGCCCAGTCCCAACCATTGTAAAAATTATCAACAACTCGTAATCAACTAGTGTATTCACTCCCAGTCAATCTAACCTTTTTGCACTGTCACTATGTTAAAATGCCCCGTAGTATGACCTTCTCCCCACCTAGTTATATCATAGTTGTATCACATATGTTACTTGTATATTATTTGTCAATCAAGTGACCATTCCCAAATTATGTAACTGTATATTTTCAGCCTTCCGGTTGCCATGCTCTTTCAATAAACCGTTAATTATTTTATTAATTATTACTTATTATAACACACACACACACACACACACACACACACACACACACACACACACACACACACACGAGATATATATTAAAATAACAGCAATTCCAAGAGGCAGTTCACACAGTCAAGAAAATTGCCAGAAAGTTAGAACAACGTTATTGCTACACTACCTTCCCAAAGAGAAGATTTAACATACAAAGTCGTAGACAAGTAATTTTTCCGAGCTATAAGTAATTATTTCATGTCAGTTTTATTACGTAGAGTGAAACCTGTAATCTGGGAATGGTTTCACTCAAGTTAATCACTGTATAGTAAAAGTCTAATAGCTACAGAAATGCAATATTCTTTTACATGTCTTGACACACCAACAAGTGTGATAAATACTGGTAAGTGTGAGGTGACGTATGTGTGAGGTGATGTAAGTGTGAGGTGACGTAGATGTGAGGTGACGTAGGTGTGAGGTGACGTATGTGTGAGGTGACGTAGGTGTGAGGTGACGTAGGTGTGAGATGACGTAAATGAGAAATGAATATGATGTGACATGGAGAATTGTGGGCGTGAAAACTTAAGACAGAGAAGAATCAATGGCGTGGAGATGGAGTCGTGGGCGGAGAGAATCGTGCGCTGGGGAGTCGAGAGTCATGGTCGTGGGCGTAGGGAATCATAGGCACTGAGAGTTGTGGGCGTATAGAGTTGTCAGCGTAGAGAGTTGTGGGCGTGGGAGTCAACTAAGGTCATATATCACTGACTCAACTATTTCCGTCTAAATAAGGTGTTATTTTTGGACGGCAGGAAATTAAAGTTTGGTTTACAGCGGTGTGTAGTGGGGGTTGGGGGGGGGTGAGATGTTGACAGTGAGGGAAGGAGATGTTGACAATGAGAGGGGAGGAGATGCTGACAGTAAGAGAAGGAGGAGAAGGTGCTGACAATGATGGGAACGAGAAGAGATGCTAACAGTGATGGGAGGGAGATGAGATGCTGACAGTGAGGGGAAGGGGAGGGAATGCTGACAGTGAGGGAAGGACTGAGTGAGGGGAGGAGATGCTGAAAGTGAGAGGAGGAGAATCTGACAGGAAGGGGAGATGTTGACAGTAAGTGGATGCTGACAGTGAGTGGAGGGGAAGGAGATGCTGACAGTGAGGGAAAGGCGAGGAGATTCTGGTAGTGAGAGGAAGGGGAAGAGATGCTGACAGAATGACTGTGATATCGGAAGGGGACACTGTAACACAGCCAGGGGATATGGATTCTACTGTTCACACGACTGTGTGTGTGTGTGTGTGTGTGTACTATTGTAATTACAGAACAATATGTACATGATGTGGGTCATTATAAAATGACTTGTGCCCGGGTGGGCTAATGCCCTTTAAAAAAAATTACATAAATCCATATTACAGGGTGAGGTGTAATGGTACATAAAGTGCTCGTAAATAGTTGCAGATTGAGGCTTTACAACTAGAGGATGAAGGGTGTGTAAACTACAGGTCTACAGTGTCAGGCTTACATGTTACAGGAACAACAGATAATAGTTACAGGTATTAAGTCACGGGAAAAGTACATAAACTACAGCCAGAAGGGCTAGAGCATTGAGAGGGCCAGACGCAGAAGGCCAGTAAGACATCCTTCTCTGGCGTTGATGAAGGAGACACTAAATGGCACTTGAGGCGAAATGAGCTTAGTGAGGGGGAGGTAACAGCCGGGTGATGGCTCGTTGCCTGTTTACAGCATTTCTGGACTGTGCTGTACCGCTTCCCAGAAATGGGAAAGAGAAAGTGAAGGATGGGAGAGGAGAGAGGAGAAAATGTCGAATGGACAAGGTTGAGAGTAAAGAGGATGGGATGGAGGGCGTTTGAGGAAGAAGGAAGTGAGACAGTGGAAAACTGTACAGGGGTTGAGATAAAGGAGGGGTGAGGAAGGGGGATGGGTGACTTACGGGGGGGGGGGATAGGATGATTTGGAAAGACGGTATGAAAGAGAAATGAAGAGAAATGCTAGTGGAAGGAGGGACGTGACAGAAGGGACTTAATTGCATATATTACTGCAAAGTCATTATAGGAAGTGTTATTAGCAACATTTACAGCACAATACAACAAAGTCGATAAACGTTTTGATTTGGTGGATCAGTCTTTGTATAATCGTCTGAAGCGTTTTTATACTTCCCAGCCATTCGTGGATCAATTATCTAAAATGATTGTATCGCCAGACGTGTATCGCCTACGTATAATTTACCTTAATTCCCCATTACAGACGGGGATCTGTACTGGTTATGATTGCTTACGTTTAAGTTTTAGTGAGTTCGTTACTTACTAATTTCTGTGTTATTAATTATGTTACTACTGGTGACTTTATTGTAGGAGAGACAGGCAGTTGATTCCGCCTAGTGCTGGCAGTATCGTATACAGGCAACGGCGTCATGTCTGTATATCGCTGTCGTGCCATCTACGGGGAATCCGCGTGGCTTCAGAACAAGACGAATGAACAGGCTTTGTGTGAAATATAACAAAGCCTAGGATTGCTTTTGTTGTTTTTGTTGTGCCGTGGTAGCGATCCCTGTTCACACGCAGAGGTCCCATGTTCGATTCCTGAGTAGTGAGGTATTGTATATATATATATATATATATATATATATATATATATATATATATATATATATATATTGGTTGACCCTCGTGTTTGACGATGGTCGGGCCTAAACCACCTGGGTGGCGGAATCTACACTACAATGCAGCTAACTGTCTCCGTCTGTCCAAGTTATCTGTTAGTCTATCCGGTCTCTGTAACTCTGTTGGTATGTGCTCTTGATGCTTCCGAAGATTTGCCAGGTAGTGACAGAGCCCTCGGGGTGTCTTTAAGAGAGATGACCATTAGACGCGTTACATTTAAAAAGAGAGTAAAATTTCGCCATACATCTACCAGGAGGCTACTGATCAGGTGTGAGGTGAACGGGAATTACACAAGCTAACCATTACTCACAAAATACGCTCCGCTGGTCGATTTACATCCAGGTACCTAATCACTACTGGGTAGACAGAAGCAAATGGCGCAAAGGAACATACATACAGCTTGAACCAGTCACAGGAACTCCTTGCCTTGGCGTGGGTGATTACAGGTAAACGTAAATAAACACCGTCATCTCTCTCTCTCTCTCTCTCTCTCTCTCCTCGAGTTAGTCACCCGGGGCGTCCTCTGCATCTGTCAGTTATATTACCTCTTAACGCCAACGCTCAACACGGAGCCTCATAAAACAACTAGTTACAGTTAGCAACCAAGAGCGCCTCTCCGTACTGCAGGGAATATACTTCTTTCTCCCATGACTTGCTTGAGACACTCCTGGCACAGCTTCACAATAATAAACTCGGTTACTGACGCCCCCGTTCTTACAGATACCGAATTAAAGGGTATATCATATATGTATTCATTAGTAAGTCTTAGAAAAAACTTTGAGAAGTAAAAAAATAATTAATTATCTGTGAGACTCAGCGGACATTACGAAACTGTATCTACTTCGCAGGTTCCCCAAATGATCAGCAGATGTCACAAAAAAATTCATAAATGAACTGATATGATGCAGTAGTTGTTTCTTTGTTTTGTGTGTGTGTGAAGGGTCGCGACTAAAAATTTGCTGAAAATCGAGAACAAAACCTAAAAAAAAAATCATAATTTACTAAAAAATCTGACGAATAACATGACCATAATTTTGCAGTTAGAAAAAAAAATGGCACAGTAACTTACTATTAGCCTTAAAAAAAACTAATAAAATGCGTTAACATCTTCAGTAACACACTTACAACTCACAACAGATGAGGTAATTTTAAAAGAACTGTAAAGGGCGCTGTATATACATTTTCCACTGAATGGCGTGTGATTGTTCAGCTAGGGTTATTCTTTGATACCACTTACAGTATATATAGGGTGCAATAATACTACTCATGGTTTGGTATGTTATAGGCACACTACGTTAATAGCTGAACGATATACTGTGAAATCAATTCGACGATTATTAAAAACCAAATTCTGATTCTATTTAAGTTCAATAAAGAAAAGAAAATATGAGGAAGGTCATTTAATTAATCCCATATCAGAGAATCGTTTTTTTTTTTGTGCGTGTGTGTAAAATGACCATTCTCATTTCATCAGCAAAGACCTCGATGAGGGAGAGATCACGGTTCCCCACCTCTTAAGTTCATCGTACAGGTTATGTAAACACGGAATATCTGGACTAAATGGCGCTGCCCCAGGGTTCTTCTCCACGGATCGTATAATTATGTAACCCGAGTAATTTCCAAACAACGTAAACAATGTGCCTAGTAATCCGTGCCAAGTGTATTATAACTAAACCATCTCAAATTCCTTATAATGAGTGCGACTTAGATGGACGGCAACACTACTACTACAGTTATATCCAAATTTCTATTTTATACCATACTGATTATTATGAGTTGGAGAAATAACAATTCTTGGATATTTATTGGGAAAATGTCTGTATAAATCATTTACAGAATAACACAATGCGTCAGGCTCAACAGATTATCTGGGCCAAGGCGCCACCAGCCACGACTGACCTTATGTTTCCAATAATTCATTGCCGCCGAGCACAGGCACGCCGACTTCCTTTCCTCCTTCCCTCCTGGTCCTTGATGTGTCTTGGTATACTATACACCTGGACTGATTTTAATACACTATTCACCTGGTTTTGGTTTACTGTACACTTGGACTGACCTAGACACACTGTACGTCTCAATTTATTGTACACTCACTACAGAAAGTATTTGCAAGGTGGGGTCCGATGGATGTCAAAATGAACACTGCAACCCTTGCTGTCTCGGTAGGGTTGTCAAAATCCTTCGTCCGTTGTGTCATATTGTCTAGCAAAAAATTGTGCAGATATTTTTTGTAGCGAGTGCACATACATGCAAACACGATAGCTTGAATCGCTTGATCTCTTAATTTGCAAGACTTATCGATAATAATGCAACGATGAACTGTCATTTGAGAGAGAGATAGATGACGGAATTTCTTTGCTGCTTCCTCTCCTAGTGCAAGACAAGCCATTTCTTGCTCACAGGGCAGAACAACTTCTTCCCTTCTTCTGCTTGGCAATTTCGAAAGTAAAAATATAAGAAGCGAAGACGATGCTGTTGGTGTACGATGCCGCTAAGTCCAGTTTTTGTCTCTCCAGACTATTTTAACAGTGGTTAAAACATAAATCTAGTTTTATTAGTACTTCGATGATCATTTCTTCTGTAACCTGCGATCTAGGGCGCTTGATCTTTTAAGAAAATGCTACTTTCACTCTTTTCGCAAACATTATAAGTATATTTTAAGAGCAAATGTCTAGTATGCTTTATAAACCAATTTGTTATATGTTCAAGAAGTGTCGTTATAAGACACCCACAGTTCACCCTTCTTCAACCATGGGGGTAAAAATAACCACATGACGCGTGAGGACAGCAGGACATGAGTTAAAAAGACTTCACTGTCAACAAAAACATGCCACTGGGTACTTCCTTAGACGCAGTGAGTCTTCAGTCCAGTTTTCATGCAGATCAGGCCGAAGACCCAAAATGAGAAAGTTGATATTCAGACAAAGCTCGTTTCTTCAATGGCAGTGAAATAGGTTATGTTACAAAATTATAATGCTTATCCTTGAGTTATCCTGTTAAATTAACTTAAATTATTTTTTACTTATAAATTATCATGTTTTGGCAAGAGTTACAAACGCAATTTAAAGAATCCCTTGAATTCCTCCAGTGAGAGTATGCAGCAAACAATTCCACTCTGGATTGCTTTTTCTATGGATACTGGAACAATTAACGTGATGTCCTTGGGTCTATAGTGGTTTTAATAAATTTGGAACCAAACTCATATAAGAAATTTCTGGACACTGGTGCCTTCAGCTCCCAGAGTCTCTGACCCTTTTAGGACATAGTAACATATTCGTGGTTCAGGATTCGATACTTTGACTCCAATTGGTTTTCCCTTCTCATTCCAACTGCACTCTGGAAGGGATGGGTAAGCACCAGAGTGGAAGCAAACGTAATCTCACACCACCTTTTTACCATACTTCCGGGGAAGTAGCATGGCGCCATTTGGGAGCTTGTTGTCGGATCTGTGTATCTGCCGATCCCTGTGCACTGGGCAGTCCATGGTGGTCTGACTCGACTTGGTATTAACTTCATTATGTCTACCCCCGGGAGGTCCACTTACGAAGGCTGTGTTGGTCTAACCACTCGTTTAAAGGGTTATCACACATGAGCATTTTTCCTCCAACCTCCGTCCTCCATCCTTTGGTCAGATTTGCTCCGTCTCCGTAAACGGACAATCGGAGACGCACCTCACGTAATGTCCATCTCCAACCTCAAACCATGACAACAAATGTAGAAGAAGTCTTACGGACGACAGGCTACGCAAGAGGGAAAGCTGCAGTAGTTTTTTTTTCTCGCTTTGGTCCAGGAAGAAGAACAAAAGAAGAAAGACGTTTATGGAGGCGGCGCTGGCTGCCAAGAAGAGAACAACAGGACCAACGTGTATAACAAACTAGCGCAGGAGCAGTTCTAGATCATGAGAGCTAAAGACAGTGGAAGCAAATCGACAAACACCAGTTCTACGAATTAGTGGCAACGATCGAACATTCCAGTGCTAAAAATTACAATAAAATGTAGGGTATTCCCTTATTTTTTTTATAAAAGAAGATTTTGCTTCTTAATCCAGAAGACACGCTTCCGCTACTATTCTGGTGAAGCGATGCGCCATGCGGTAGAAAATCAAATGACAGTTTATTAATCATCGGGAAATAACAATTAAACGTTAATATTCACCAGTCCTTATTGGTTACCAATTATACTAAGGTGAAGACAAACATTATTATTTATTTTATTTAAAATCAGAGATAGTAAAGAGTTTCTTATGACCCCGGTCATAAGTCCAGTTTAACTGCAGGAAATAAAAGGGTACGGAAGTTCTCCCACTCTCAGAAAATAAGCCGGAAATTGGAGGAAGCTTCCGTTTGACCAGAAGTTGGAGGAAAATGCTTGTAAACAGTGTGGATAGGAGCCACAAGACGAAAGGCTATTCCACCATGGATGGTCTGTGGATCGAGGCGAATGCCTATGCAGAAGTTTGGGGGTGGCTAGTAGGAAGTCCTCAGCATGACGAGCACTCACTGCTCTCAGACGAGAGCTCTCCAGGTCATTCAATGCCCTCTTGAGTATGTCTGAGGCAATCATCTTATGATGACTTGTCCCAGTGGATTTGCTTAATGTACTTTGGAGGCGTCGATCTAGCTGCTTGGGATGAAAAATTCCGGCTACTCCAATTCGTTTCATGTTATGCATGAGAATAGGAATGCTAGCAATTGGAACTGGGATCTTTGTGGATATCACTCCCTCCTAGTCTAACTCTCCTTTTCAAAATTTGAAGAATTTTCCTCAGCCCTTTTACAAAGTTGCGTCACGATCCGTTGGCCAGTTTTTCATTAATGTTCACACCCAATGAGAAGTTTTCCCAGGCTGAAACATATTCATTCTTAAACATTTCATCGCCCATCCTCGGCAGACAAACAAAATGCCACACTGTTCAACTCACAGAGACGCACATTCACTCACGCACCTAAAAACACAAACACACAACATCCATTCTTCAATCTAGCCCCCCCACCCCCCACACACACGTACATACTGAACACAAGGAAGTGAGAGCGGTTGTGATCTCATTCGCAATACAGATGACGAAACAGTACGACCTCGAAGATGCGTTGGTGCAATCACTTCACTGACCCTTGAGGTAAGCTAACTCATGTCATCACCTTATAGAAGGCCAGGCAATGTTCATGCGACAGCACTGAAATGGTAAGATAGAGAGAATTTCTTACATAGAAATTCACCGAGCTTTTATAGTTTCATGACAAAAAGTGTAATCCATGTGTTAAATACATTCACAACAACAGTGGACTATACTTGCAAAAAGCGTTCGTTTTTATTTTAACCAGACAGAGAAAGTTTCAGTGGAGAACTCAATAGGACTTTTTACGAGTACGTGTGCTTGAAGGTGGCATAGTTCGCCAGATGATTCGCGAAGAAATAGATGGAAGAACAAAGAAAGACAATGAAAGATAAATATATTAACTTCTTAGTTTTCACTTTTCGCAAACGCCTCTTCTCCCAAGCCTCCTCTCCTATCACCAAGGAATAAAAGCTTTAGGTGATATTAAAAACTGATTCCCTATTTAACCTCTACAGACCAAAACACAAATGACCGAAATCTTGCCTTTATGTTCCTTTACCTCTTCATGTTGTGACTCGCAACTCCCCCTCTCCGACCCTTCTTAATTCCCACCTTACGAAAGAAAAATCCTTAACACAGCAGCTTAGCGTCGTGATATTCATATCTGTCGGATATTTAGACACAGATTAAATTTATTTACTCTTATGATTAGTATTTAGATCGAGGATGACTTTTTTCTTATCTGTTCATTACGTCGATGCTACTATTGCCTATATTGGTGGCAAGCAGAAGGTAGGTAATTTGTTCCGAATCTGACGAGATTGCAAGTATGTATTTTACACACATACTAAGTTTATATATAGACTTGATTCCAAAAGTTGATACTAGATGTTGTACTGGTGGCCGTGAGGAGGATGGTAGGGAGCAACAGAGAGAGGAACTGTCTCACTCCAAGATAATAAGAACATAAGAACATAAGAATGGAGGAAACTGCAGCTGGCCTATTGGCCCATACTGGGCAGTCCCGTTTAGAACATAAGAACATAAGAAGTGGGATACTGCAGGAGGCCGACTGGCCCATACAGGGTAGATCCCTTTCACACCCATCCCAGCACTTCCATGTGCCTATCCAACTTCGTCTTGAAGCTCCCTAGCGTCCCCGATCCTACTATAGCACTCGGTAGCCTATTCCACATATCCACAACTCTATCACCAAACCAGTGCTTGCCTATATCCTTTCTGAATCGGAATTTATCTAATTTAAAGCCATTTGTTCTAGTTATTTCGTTATTACTGAGCTTCAGAACATCTTCCATTTTACCCTTGTTAATCCCACTTACCCACTTGAACACCTCTATCATATCTCTCCTAACTCTACGCCTCTCTAATGAATGCAAGCCTAAGCTTTTCAGTCTTTCTTCATATGGAAGGTTTCTAATATTATGGATAACATGTTCATTACTATAACAAAGGTTCACTACAACATGTTCACTACAACATGTTCACTATAACATGTTCATTACTATAACAAAGGTTCACTACAAGAGGTTCACTATTCCGTGTTCACTATAATAACATGATCATTACTATAACAAAGGTTCACTACAAGAGGTTCACTATAATAACATGTTCATTACTATAACAAAGGTTCACTACAAGAGGTTCACTATAATAACATGTTCATTACTATAACAAAGGTTCACTACAACATGTTCACTATAATAACATGTTCATTACTATAACAAAGGTTCACTACAAGAGGTTCACTATAATAACATGTTCATTACTATAACAAAGGTTCACTACAAGAGGTTCACTATAATAACATGTTCATTACTATAACAAAGGTTCACTACAAGAGGTTCACTATTCCATGTTCACTATAATAACATGTTCATTACTATATAACAAAGGTTCACTACAAGAGGTTCACTATAATAACATGTTCATTACTATAACAAAGGTTCACTACAAGAGGTTCACTATAATAACATGTTCATTACTATAACAAAGGTTCACTACAAGAGGTTCACTATAATAACATGTTCATTACTATAACTACAAGAGGTTCACTAACATAAGTTCACTATAGGTTCACTATATTACAATAACAAAGGTTCATTACTATAACAAAGGTTCACTACAAGAGGTTCACTATAATAACATGTTCATTACTATAACAAAGGTTCATTACTATAACAAAGGTTCACTACAAGAGGTTCACTATAATAACATGTTCATTACTATAACAAAGGTTCACTACAAGAGGTTCACTATAATAACATGTTCATTACTATAACAAAGGTTCACTACAACATGTTCATTACTATAACAAAGGTTCACTACAACAGGTTCACTACAACATGTTCATTACTTAACAAAGGTTCACTACAAGAGGTTCACTATAATAACATGTTCATTACTATAACAAAGGTTCACTACAACATGTTCATTACTATAGCAAAGGTTCACTACAACATGTTCACTATAATAACATGTTCATTACTATAACAAAGGTTCACTACAAGAGGTTCACTATAATAACATGTTCATTACTATAACAAAGGTTCACTACAAGAGGTTCACTATAATAACATGTTCATTACTATAACAAAGGTTCACTACAAGAGGTTCACTACAATAATATGTTCATTACTATAACAAAGGTTCACTACAAGAGGTTCACTATAATAACATGTTCATTACTATAACAAAGGTTCACTACAAGAGGTTCACTGTGGTAACCTCTTACTACATTATCTTACACTTGACATAATGTTTACACCACATGAGTCCAGTGGTCTGGTTTGGTCATAAAAGTAAATAATGCAGAATATTAAAAGTGAACGACGCCAGCACCAGCCCGTCACTAAAATGACCGAGAAGAAGGCCAAGGGTCCAACAGTGACACCCCAACTGGCTCGTATGAGGGGCCAGTGGGTGCAGGAGACGACGGAGGTCACCATCAAAGCTCCTAACAACATGTTAGGGGTTGTGGTAGGCCCAGGTGGCTCTACCATAAAAGAGATTTAGGAAAAGTATAATGTTCGCGTCTCTGTCCCTCAGAAGGGGTCCAAGGACCAGCCCCTACGGGTTGTAGGGCTAGATAAAGGCCTTGTGCAAGATGCCGCGGATCACATAAAAGCCCTGGTTCAAAAGGCTGTGACCACGACAGTGACCATCAAAGCTCCTAACAACATGTTAGGGGTTGTGGTAGGCCCAGGTGGCTCTACCATAAAAGAGATCCAGGAAAAGTACAAAGTACGGGTCTTTGTGCCTCAGAAGGGGTCCAAGGACCAGCCCCTACGGGTTGAAGGGCTAGATAAAGGCCTCGTCCACGACGCCGCGGATCACATAAAAGCCCTGGTTCAAAAGGCTGTGACCACGACAGTGACCATCACTGCTCCTATCAACATGTTAGGGGTTGTGGTAGGCCCAGGTGGCTCTACCATAAAAGAGATCCAGGAAAAGTACAAAGTACGGGTCTTTGTTCCTCAGAAGGGGTCCAAGGACCAGCCCCTACGGGTTGTAGGGCTAGATAAAGGCCTCGTCCACGATGCCGCGGATCACATAAAAGCCCTGGTTCAAAAGGCTGTGACCACGACAGTGACCATCACTGCTCCTAACAACATGTTAGGGGTTGTGGTAGGCCCAGGTGGCTCTACCATAAAAGAGATCCAGGAAAAGTACAAAGTAAGGGTCTTTGTTCCTCACAAGGGGTCCAAGGACCAGCCCCTACGGGTTGTAGGGCCAGATAAAGGCCTGGTGCAGGATGCCGCGGATCATATAGAGTCCTTGATGGCCTATGAAAAGGAAAGGCGGCGTCTCAGTACGCCAGTGTCACAAACAGTGTTCATCCCTAAGGCCCATCACGGCCTAATAATTGGCAGACAGGGTCAAAATATACGGTACCTATCACTAACCCGTAGAATAACCATCGTTCTGCCCCCCAAAAATGTTATAAGCGATGAGGTCACTGTGACCGGTCTCCCTGACCAGGTGGACCAAGGTGTAAGAGACCTGGTTAACCTGGTCAAAAGCTCCACCCACATTTGTTACAACTCTGACTTCTGAGAGGCCCTTACTCTCTTGACCCCCCCCCCACCCCCACATTTGTTACAACTCTGACTTCTGAGAGGCCCTTACTCTCTTGACCCCACCCCCACATTTGTTACAACTCTGACTTCTGAGAGGCCCTATTTCTGACCCCCCCACCCCCCCACATATGACAAAAAAAAAAAAAAAAAAAATGGACCCTCTAACCACTGGCCTCCACGCGGCAGGGTCTGGAAACTCAGGGATTGATCTCTGGGGCTAACAGTGGTTTAGTGTTGTTATTATTACGAGAGAGAGAGAGAGAGAGAGAGAGAGAGAGAGTCATCAAGGTAACGTACCAGTCCTCCCAGATAATTAAGGCACCTGCACCAATATATCAAAGTTAATATAAAAAGCTTCACTATGTATAAAGTTAGTATGATCACAAGACGAACCGCTCTAACCTAACCTAACCTAACCTAACAACAAACACACACACACACACACACACACACACACACTCACACACACACACACACACCTGATGCAGAGTCCCTTACTAGACTTGCTAGGGGAGTGAACACTGCATTTCATAGTGCAAAGGTCCCACTTGGCATAAGTGTTCCTTGGAGCAAGCGGAAATTTGTTTTCCAAAGACTCTTTGTCTCTATGTATAGAACCCACTAATTAGCATAATTTATGCTAATTAGCACCAGAAAGAAGGCACTTTCTAACATTTAAACCATTTCACCTAGAAACATGTGTGATTAGTTGAACCTGGCTAATTTTAGGGTCAGGAAACCACTTGGAGGGTTATTTTGACAATTAGCGGCCATTTTGACCCTCAAATCCAAGATGGCCACTGGCCGCCATCTTGATTTTTTTTATAGGGGGATTAGCCCACCCGAGCACAGGTCACTGACCCACATCAGAGCCAGGGGGAAGAAAGTATAATAATAATAAATAATAATAATAATAATAATAATAATAATAATAATAAAATAATAATAATAATAATAATAATAAATAACAATAATAATAATAAATAAATAATAATAACAATAATAATAATAATAATAATAATAATAATAATAATAATAATAATAATAATAATAATAATAATAATAATAATAATAATAATAATAATAATTAATAAAAATAGATAAAAATTATAACAAAAAATAAAAATAATAATAATAACCAAAAATAAATACAAAAGCGAAAAAATCAATCAAGAGTGAGAAACGATATACACAGTATGTATGTTGTGTTGTCATAGTAAGAGAAACAATTGAGACCCTGCAATTGTGCGTAAATGAGGCAGAAAGTCAGATCAGCAACGTGGGACTTGGTCACAATTTTTGTGATGCCATATGGCAGCAGGGTCTACCATTAGCATAATGTTCCAATATCTTCCCAGGCGGTAGTACCTCCCTGTTTGATAGCTACCTACTACCTACAATATGGGCATACTTTACAACTTTGGAACCGTTTGAGCTACAAACTTGTGATATATAAATTTCTACTAATTTGGTGTTGATAAACTCATTTCTGGTATTACTTTTGTGATAGGGGGTTATTTAAAAGGATATTTAAAAGTGCATTCCAAGATAGCTGTTATTGGCTATATCAGAAAAGCATGATGAATCAAATTTATCTTCGAGTACATCCTAAAATTTGAATTCATTAAGGACAACCATTTGAATGTATGACTTTTTGTTTTTGTATTTTCAGGTTACATTATTGATTACAATGAAAGATAGTTGATTCAAAATGACCAGATTGGATACACTTGACTGGACCTTATGTCTTATATGTCAGTCAGATACAAATGAAGCAGTTGCAGATCCTGCATCATCTATAAAATTACGTGGCCAACCCAAGAAACTAGAAGCATGTTACCAAAAACTTCTGGACAATATCTCAGAGCTCTATGAGTTAGGTGAGTTACCCAGCTTCATAACACTAGATGACATTGATGCAAGCAGAAAAGTAGAACTTATGAAAACTAACTGCACAGTGTGCCACAAAAATTGCAGAAGAGCCGTCAACAAACAGAAGGTGGAGCGAGCCAAGAGTGAGGTAGAGAGAAGTAAACACCAAGGAAGCCCAATGAAAACACGGCGGATGAGCTCTGGCAGAGTTTATGTCACACAGGAGTCCCATGTTACATCAACTGAAGGCAAGGACTATTCTGCAACAAAATGCTTCTTTTGTGAAGAGTCTGAAGACAAGAAGGAGTTGAGAAAAGTTTCCACTCTTGGAATAAACCAGAGATTCAATGATGCTCCAAAGAAAATAGGTAATGTGAAACTTCAGAGCAAACTGTCAAAAGGGGACATGATTGCGATAGATGATGTGTACCACCGTGCATGCCTGAGTAAAGTTTAAAGAAAGGCAGATGTAGTTGATCGTGATTCAAATGAAAGCTATGCTGCCAAAGTAATTTAAGCTCAAGCTTTCAATGAGCTTCTTGATTACATTGGGGACCACCGTGGATCTGGTACTGTTCTGAGTATGGCTAAATTGACAGCACTGATGTCCTGTTCCAACTCAACATTGGAGATGATTGAGCGACACACCCCGTCCTCCATCAATTTGTGATGCAGCTCTGTGGTGTTGTGGATGAGGGCATAACAACAGTGGATACTGCGCATTTGCATCTCTTCTTTCACAAGGGTCGGGACTTTGATCATATGCCTCCCAGCAGTGACGCACTACACCAACACATCCTCAGAGCTGCCTATCAGATATACTGTAAGTGCTCAATATTATTATGAGCACTATGATTTCGTTTATTAGATTCAAGATGGCGGTCAGTGGCCCTCTTAGATTTTAGTCAAAATGGCCGCCAATTGTCAAAATAACTCCCCAAATGGATTCCTGACCCTAAAATTAGCCATGTTCAACTAATCACACATGTTTCTAGGTGAAATGGTTTAAATGTTAGAAATTGCCTTCTTTCTGGTGCTAATTAGCATAATTTATGCTAATTAGTGGGTTCTATGCAAAGAGACAAAGTGTCTCTTTGGATATTTTTTTCATGTTGCTCCAAGGAATATTTATGCAAAGTGGGACGAGGATGACTTTTTTCTTATCTGTTCATTACGTCGATGCTACTATTGCCTATATTGGTGGCAAGCAGAAGGTAGGTAATTTGTTCCGAATCTGACGAGATTGCAAGTATGTATTTTACACACATACTAAGTTTATATATAGACTTGATTCCAAAAGTTGATACTAGATGTTGTACTGGTGGCCGTGAGGAGGATGGTAGAGGACTGCAACCAAAAGTTCATACTAGATAAGAACATACTGGTGGAAGAGGAATGGTGGAGGAAACTGCAGCTGGCCTATTGGCCCATACTGGGCAGTCCCGTTTAGAACATAAGAACATAAGAAGTGGGATACTGCAGGAGGCCGACTGGCCCATACAGGGTAGATCCCTTTCACACCCATCCCAGCACTTCCATGTGCCTATCCAACTTCGTCTTGAAGCTCCCTAGCGTCCCCGATCCTACTATAGCACTCGGTAGCCTATTCCACATATCCACAACTCTATTACCAAACCAGTGCTTGCCTATATCCTTTCTGAATCGGAATTTATCTAATTTAAAGCCATTTGTTCTAGTTATTTCGTTATTACTGAGCTTCAGAACATCTTCCATTTTACCCTTGTTAATCCCACTTACCCACTTGAACACCTCTATCATATCTCTCCTAACTCTACGCCTCTCTAATGAATGCAAGCCTAAGCTTTTCAGTCTTTCTTCATATGGAAGGTTTCTAATATTATGGATAACATGTTCATTACTATAACAAAGGTTCACTACAACATGTTCACTACAACATGTTCACTATAACATGTTCATTACTATAACAAAGGTTCACTACAAGAGGTTCACTATTCCGTGTTCACTATAATAACATGATCATTACTATAACAAAGGTTCACTACAAGAGGTTCACTATAATAACATGTTCATTACTATAACAAAGGTTCACTACAAGAGGTTCACTATAATAACATGTTCATTACTATAACAAAGGTTCACTACAACATGTTCACTATAATAACATGTTCATTACTATAACAAAGGTTCACTACAAGAGGTTCACTATAATAACATGTTCATTACTATAACAAAGGTTCACTACAAGAGGTTCACTATAATAACATGTTCATTACTATAACAAAGGTTCACTACAAGAGGTTCACTATTCCATGTTCACTATAATAACATGTTCATTACTATAACAAAGGTTCACTACAAGAGGTTCACTACAAGAGGTTCACTATAATAACATGTTCATTACTATAACAAAGGTTCACTACAAGAGGTTCACTATAATAACATGTTCATTACTATAACAAAGGTTCACTACAACATGTTCATTACTATAACAAAGGTTCACTACAACAGGTTCACTACAACATGTTCATTACTATAACAAAGGTTCACTACAAGAGGTTCACTATAATAACATGTTCATTACTATAACAAAGGTTCACTACAACATGTTCATTACTATAACAAAGGTTCACTACAACATGTTCACTATAATAACATGTTCATTACTATAACAAAGGTTCACTACAAGAGGTTCACTATAATAACATGTTCATTACTATAACAAAGGTTCACTACAAGAGGTTCACTATAATAACATGTTCATTACTATAACAAAGGTTCACTACAAGAGGTTCACTACATGTTCATTACTATAACAAAGGTTCACTACAAGAGGTTCACTATAATAACATGTTCATTACTATAACAAAGGTTCACTACAAGAGGTTCACTATAATAACATGTTCATTACTATAACAAAGGTTCACTACAAGAGGTTCATTACTATAACAAAGGTTCACTAACATGTTCATTACTATAACAAAGGTTCACTACAAGAGGTTCACTGTGGTAACCTCTTACTACATTATCTTACACTTGACATAATGTTTACACCACATGAGTCCAGTGGTCTGGTTTGGTCATAAAAGTAAATAATGCAGAATATTAAAAGTGAACGACGCCAGCACCAGCCCGTCACTAAAATGACCGAGAAGAAGGCCAAGGGTCCAACAGTGACACCCCAACTGGCTCGTATGAGGGGCCAGTGGGTGCAGGAGACGACGGAGGTCACCATCAAAGCTCCTAACAACATGTTAGGGGTTGTGGTAGGCCCAGGTGGCTCTACCATAAAAGAGATTTAGGAAAAGTATAATGTTCGCGTCTCTGTCCCTCAGAAGGGGTCCAAGGACCAGCCCCTACGGGTTGTAGGGCTAGATAAAGGCCTTGTGCAAGATGCCGCGGATCACATAAAAGCCCTGGTTCAAAAGGCTGTGACCACGACAGTGACCATCAAAGCTCCTAACAACATGTTAGGGGTTGTGGTAGGCCCAGGTGGCTCTACCATAAAAGAGATCCAGGAAAAGTACAAAGTACGGGTCTTTGTGCCTCAGAAGGGGTCCAAGGACCAGCCCCTACGGGTTGAAGGGCTAGATAAAGGCCTCGTCCACGACGCCGCGGATCACATAAAAGCCCTGGTTCAAAAGGCTGTGACCACGACAGTGACCATCACTGCTCCTATCAACATGTTAGGGGTTGTGGTAGGCCCAGGTGGCTCTACCATAAAAGAGATCCAGGAAAAGTACAAAGTACGGGTCTTTGTTCCTCAGAAGGGGTCCAAGGACCAGCCCCTACGGGTTGTAGGGCTAGATAAAGGCCTCGTCCACGACGCCGCGGATCACATAAAAGCCCTGGTTCAAAAGGCTGTGACCACGACAGTGACCATCACTGCTCCTAACAACATGTTAGGGGTTGTGGTAGGCCCAGGTGGCTCTACCATAAAAGAGATCCAGGAAAAGTACAAAGTACGGGTCTTTGTTCCTCAGAAGGGGTCCAAGGACCAGCCCCTACGGGTTGTAGGGCCAGATAAAGGCCTGGTGCAGGATGCCGCGGATCATATAGAGTCCTTGATGGCCTATGAAAAGGAAAGGCGGCGTCTCAGTACGCCAGTGTCACAAACAGTGTTCATCCCTAAGGCCCATCACGGCCTAATAATTGGCAGACAGGGTCAAAATATACGGTACCTATCACTAACCCGTAGAATAACCATCGTTCTGCCCCCCAAAAATGTTATAAGCGATGAGGTCACTGTGACCGGTCTCCCTGACCAGGTGGACCAAGGTGTAAGAGACCTGGTTAACCTGGTCAAAAGCTCCACCCACATTTGTTACAACTCTGACTTCTGAGAGGCCCTTACTCTCTTGACCCCCCCCCCACCCCCACATTTGTTACAACTCTGACTTCTGAGAGGCCCTTACTCTCTTGACCCCACCCCCACATTTGTTACAACTCTGACTTCTGAGAGGCCCTTACTCTCTTGACCACCCCACATATGACAAAAAAAAAAAAAAAAAAAAAATGGACCCTCTAACCACTGGCCTCCACGCGGCAGGGTCTGGAAACTCAGGGATTGATCTCTGGGGCTAACAGTGGTTTAGTGTTGTTATTATTACGAGAGAGAGAGAGAGAGAGAGAGAGAGAGAGAGTCATCAAGGTAACGTACCAGTCCTCCCAGATAATTAAGGCACCTGCACCAATATATCAAAGTTAATATAAAAAGCTTCACTATGTATAAAGTTAGTATGATCACAAGACGAACCGCTCTAACCTAACCTAACCTAACCTAACAACAAACACACACACACACACACACACACACACACACTCACACACACACACACACACCTGATGCAGAGTCCCTTACTAGACTTGCTAGGGGAGTGAACACTGCATTTCATAGTGCAAAGGTCCCACTTGGCATAAGTGTTCCTTGGAGCAAGCGGAAATTTGTTTTCCAAAGACTCTTTGTCTCTATGTATAGAACCCACTAATTAGCATAATTTATGCTAATTAGCACCAGAAAGAAGGCACTTTCTAACATTTAAACCATTTCACCTAGAAACATGTGTGATTAGTTGAACCTGGCTAATTTTAGGGTCAGGAAACCACTTGGAGGGTTATTTTGACAATTAGCGGCCATTTTGACCCTCAAATCCAAGATGGCCACTGGCCGCCATCTTGATTTTTTTTATAGGGGGATTAGCCCACCCGAGCACAGGTCACTGACCCACATCAGAGCCAGGGGGCGAAATCAATAATAATAATAATAATAATAATAATAATAATAATAATAATAATAATAATAATAATAATAATAATAATAATAATAATAATAATAATAATAATAATAATAACAATAATAATAATAATAATAATAATAATAATAATAATAATAATAATAATAATAATAATAATAATAATAATAATAATAATAATAATAATAATTAATAAAAATAGATAAAAATTATAACAAAAAATAAAAATAATAATAATAACCAAAAATAAATACAAAAGCGAAAAAATCAATCAAGAGTGAGAAACGATATACACAGTATGTATGTTGTGTTGTCATAGTAAGAGAAACAATTGAGACCCTGCAATTGTGCGTAAATGAGGCAGAAAGTCAGATCAGCAACGTGGGACTTGGTCACAATTTTTGTG
The DNA here is from genome assembly GCF_018991925.1 of Homarus americanus. Taxonomy (NCBI): domain Eukaryota; kingdom Metazoa; phylum Arthropoda; class Malacostraca; order Decapoda; family Nephropidae; genus Homarus; species Homarus americanus. Next base: position 4,088,001 of record NW_024749779.1, read on the forward strand.
ATGCCATATGGCAGCAGGGTCTACCATTAGCATAATGTTCCAATATCTTCCCAGGCGGTAGTACCTCCCTGTTTGATAGCTACCTACTACCTACAATATGGGCATACTTTACAACTTTGGAACCGTTTGAGCTACAAACTTGTGATATATAAATTTCTACTAATTTGGTGTTGATAAACTCATTTCTGGTATTACTTTTGTGATAGGGGTTATTTAAAAGGATATTTAAAAGTGCATTCCAAGATAGCTGTTATTGGCTATATCAGAAAAGCATGATGAATCAAATTTATCTTCGAGTACATCCTAAAATTTGAATTCATTAAGGACAACCATTTGAATGTATGACTTTTTGTTTTTGTATTTTCAGGTTACATTATTGATTACAATGAAAGATAGTTGATTCAAAATGACCAGATTGGATACACTTGACTGGACCTTATGTCTTATATGTCAGTCAGATACAAATGAAGCAGTTGCAGATCCTGCATCATCTATAAAATTACGTGGCCAACCCAAGAAACTAGAAGCATGTTACCAAAAACTTCTGGACAATATCTCAGAGCTCTATGAGTTAGGTGAGTTACCCAGCTTCATAACACTAGATGACATTGATGCAAGCAGAAAAGTAGAACTTATGAAAACTAACTGCACAGTGTGCCACAAAAATTGCAGAAGAGCCGTCAACAAACAGAAGGTGGAGCGAGCCAAGAGTGAGGTAGAGAGAAGTAAACACCAAGGAAGCCCAATGAAAACACGGCGGATGAGCTCTGGCAGAGTTTATGTCACACAGGAGTCCCATGTTACATCAACTGAAGGCAAGGACTATTCTGCAACAAAATGCTTCTTTTGTGAAGAGTCTGAAGACAAGAAGGAGTTGAGAAAAGTTTCCACTCTTGGAATAAACCAGAGATTCAATGATGCTCCAAAGAAAATAGGTAATGTGAAACTTCAGAGCAAACTGTCAAAAGGGGACATGATTGCGATAGATGATGTGTACCACCGTGCATGCCTGAGTAAAGTTTAAAGAAAGGCAGATGTAGTTGATCGTGATTCAAATGAAAGCTATGCTGCCAAAGTAATTTAAGCTCAAGCTTTCAATGAGCTTCTTGATTACATTGGGGACCACCGTGGATCTGGTACTGTTCTGAGTATGGCTAAATTGACAGCACTGATGTCCTGTTCCAACTCAACATTGGAGATGATTGAGCGACACACCCCGTCCTCCATCAATTTGTGATGCAGCTCTGTGGTGTTGTGGATGAGGGCATAACAACAGTGGATACTGCGCATTTGCATCTCTTCTTTCACAAGGGTCGGGACTTTGATCATATGCCTCCCAGCAGTGACGCACTACATCAACACATCCTCAGAGCTGCCTATCAGATATACTGTAAGTGCTCAATATTATTATGAGCACTATGATTTCGTTTATTAGATTCAAGATGGCGGTCAGTGGCCCTCTTAGATTTTAGTCAAAATGGCCGCCAATTGTCAAAATAACTCCCCAAATGGATTCCTGACCCTAAAATTAGCCATGTTCAACTAATCACACATGTTTCTAGGTGAAATGGTTTAAATGTTAGAAATTGCCTTCTTTCTGGTGCTAATTAGCATAATTTATGCTAATTAGTGGGTTCTATGCAAAGAGACAAAGTGTCTCTTTGGATATTTTTTTCATGTTGCTCCAAGGAATATTTATGCAAAGTGGGACCTTTGCACTATGAAATCCAGTGATCACCCTTTTCTTTAGCCCCTACCGTCTCTCGACAGCGGCCAGTGTGGATCAGTTTCGCTACACTCCGCGAGGAAACACATTGATCTGTCTCCTTAAAGTTTTTATATTGTTTTACAATTTGTTCATTAGGGTTTTCATTGCCAATTATAGGGTTTAAAGATCCTAATGCGTAAGATCTAAAAATTATACGAATTACCTTGATACGCCAAGTAATTAATCTTCCTCAAATGAGCGAATGTAAATGAACACAGTACAAATAAAAAAGTGTGTTGCGGAAAATTATTTTGTCATGGAAGTTTTTTGATTGACAAAGTTTATTGTACAGTCACAAGCTTAATAAGTTTGTATATTTGTCTGTATGATTATGCTTACCGATGCAAGTTAGTTATACTTCCATCTGTATTATATATATATATATATATATATATATATATATATATATATATATATATATATATATATATATATATATATATATATATATATATATTGACTACCTTATCGCAATGAATTGGTCCCGTCAGTTCAGTCCCTTAAACTATTAAACATTAATGTTGTTTTTAAGTATGACTCAACTAATACTAATATTTTAATTAAGAATAGCCCAACCTTGAATGTAAATGGAAGTGTTTACTGTATTCCATGTTACAATTGAAATGGAAATTATGTAGGTCAGACTGGGAAAGCATTGCAACTCAGAATTAAACAACACAAGTACAATATTAGAACGGCATCTAAAAGCAGTGCACTTTTCGTTTATATAAGGAACACTAATCATCCCATAGATTGGGAAAACAGTTTAGAAGTGTATAAATCATGTGTCACAGAAAGACTTCCAGTTGAAGCAAGTTTGATTAGAGAAATGTATTCCTTAAACCTTAGTGATGATCAGTACAAAACTGATAATATGTTACACAAATTTATTTGTCAGTGGCCCAAGGTTAAAAATGCTTTGAAAGCATGTAAGGTAGATGTATGATAGATGATTAGTGGGTCTCATATTTTTTACCTGACGTGACATGACTAGTTATGTCGTCCGTTCTTATAATCTCTTCTTATGTTTGTTGTGTGGTTGGTGTGTGGATTAGTGGATGTCATGTTTTTTGGCCTGACCTCATGTTTTGTAAGGTGACCCTGTGTACATAAGCTCTCTCTCAGTCTTTGTAACTTAGTTGCCCCTGAAGATGTCTTGAATAAAGACGAAAGCTAAGGTTCTCCATTGTTTCCCTTTTCCCTGTGTGATTTTATCAAGATTTATCTTATCTACGTTTCCATTGTGGACCTACATGAAATATATATATATATATATATATATATATATATATATATATATATATATATATATATATATATATATATATATATATATATATATATATATATATATATATACAGTACTGTATATATAAACCTTCACCAATAAGGCACGAGCCGTCATCCTATCAGATTTATAAGTTACGTAACAAGACAACATTCGTGACGAAACCATGATAATTGCTCGAGAGTGACTCCAAACTTGTTGCAAACCAATATCGTGCCTGGCTATAAATCACATACCTGTCCACAGCACAAACAACGCCATCTAACAGTAAATACACTCAGCCTCACGTAAATAAACAAAGAGAACGTGGCTGGGGGTAATTACTTGCGTCAGTCTTTATTGCTGCTGAGGCGTAACTGGAGTAGAAAAAAAGAGCATAATTCTATTCTGAAAGTTCATTTACAGCAAGTAAATATAGTGTTAGGACAGGCCAGGAATCCAATGCTCTGTTTGTTCATTTGAGGGATAACAAGCATTGCATTGACTGGGATAATGCCTCCTCAATATTACCTTGTAATTCAATTGACGGTAGGAACATCATAGAATCTAGTCTCATTAAACATACCGAAGCAGTCAACATGAATTTGAGTAATGACATGTACAAACTGGACAATTTTGTAATTAAGGAGATTTGTAGCCAGGTGAGAAGGTTGGGTCACCTTACCCTCTGACCTGACTATCGACCGTTGCGGTGCTTTTTAAAGATTAGTAGGGTCATTACCTGACCATTGTGGACCTGATCTCACCCTCCTCTGTATATATACACCTTGTTGTGTACTTCTCCTTAGTCTGTACTCACCCCTGAAGATGTGAATTACACGAAAGCGCTTGGGAACTTCGTGTTTTCTTTTTCCTTGTGGTTATCAGTGATTTACTTGCATATATATATATATATATATATATATATATATATATATATATATATATATATATATATATATATATATATATATATATATATATATATATATATATATATACACTGTATACAGTATATATATTTCATGTAGATCCACAATGAAAACGTGGATAAGATAAATCTTGATAAAATCATGTTGTTTCCCCATATATATATATATATATATATATATATATATATATATATATATATATATATATATATATATATATATATATATATATATATATATATAAACTGCTCTTTATTAATTCTTTCTTTCTTTTTAGTCTATGTACTCTCCTCCCTCATCACATTATTCTTTGTAACTGGCACTTTTAAACCTTTCTCTCCTTATGGAACATGGCCAACATTTCAGCCCACTGTTCCCTTTTATTACCTATACTTCTTAGCTGCTCTTTCTAAGCCTGCACTATTGCTGCTCTCATTCTTCAGTCACACTTACTCATAAATGTATCCACTGTCTTTCATCTCTTTAAATCTTACAGCTACATTCCCTTTCCTCAATTTGTCAGCTTTTTAACCTCATTTCTTGGGAGTCTCTTTTACCCGAAACCTTCTATTCACCATTAATCTTGCCTCTACCAAATAATAGTTAGACTCTATGTTGCTTCTCATATATTACAATCACATCAATCAGGTTACATGTTTAAAAACTCTGACTTCCCTTTTCATTTTCAACCGTATGTATCCATACAGCACTCAAAATTTAATTGTTTTGTATTGATTTTCCCAGAATGCTGGGAGGAACATAGGTTAAATAAGGAACAAACAAACATCAGTAGTTTTATAGTTTATTACACTTGTTTTAGTGCAAAAGCTTACATAGCCAATTAGCAAGCAATTATAACCACAGTAGTAAAAAGATATTCAAACAGCACAGCTCCAGCATGTCTATAATCATCACACCTTGCTTTATATTTAAAAATTTATATCCTCCAGTTATCTTAAGAAAAAAAATGCTTAAACAGTTATCTGTTGTGCTGATACCATAATACTGAGTTTGAATCAACAAAGAGGAATGTGCTAAGATGTGTAGTGACCATGGAGTTTGGTGGTGTCCTGCCTGACCCACTTTCCTAGACTTTCTTAACTCACTGGGGGAATATGCAGCCCAATGTGGTGAAAATTAATACTGGTATCCTGCAAAAAAGTGGTAAAGGTTATACATAGGATAGATAATTAAATATTATCAAGACTTATTTAATTTTTTAGTCATATTTAAAAATATAGTACTGTATAAGGATAATTAGCCATGGGTAAAATCAGTTGTCATAAAATACAGTATACAAATGCTGTGGAATAATAATATTGATATAAAGTATTCATTATAAAGTGCACTGTAAAATTTAGTGTTAACAAATTTATTCCAAAGTCTTCAAGTATTATCATAACTATAATACAAAATCTACAAAACCCACATCCACCTTGCCTCAGTAATGTCTGCAACACTTCTCATGATTCTATCAGACTAGCCATAAAAAGTATCTCTATGTTTATACAAATACTGTAGTTAAATATTGACAGAATTTCAGTTAAAATATATTTCTATTGATATCTAAATAGGTGATTGTATTATTCAAAGTACTGTAGTATGATCAAAATATTCTCACAGAAATTAAATACTGTAACAACTTCGCTGATATTCGATGTAACAAAAATGGACAACTACTACAGGACTTGTGCATTAAGCTTACATATCTTTGTTACTTTAGTGGAAGAACTAGTACAGTTTCAAGCAACTCTCGCAGCACTTGTATATTAACATTTTAAGGTTATAATATTTATATTTAAATATCTAAGGCATCAGAAAGGCACTAATTAAGCATAAAAAAGTTAAGTAAAATTGAATTTATTTCTTGAAAAATAATATAAATACTGTACTGAAGGAGGAAATAAGGTGCAATGTCATAAAAATGTCAATCACTCTTAAGAAATATAATTTTATACTTATTTTGGAGTGTTGTGCGGTTTCTAAATTTAACATTAAATCCTCCTACACTAAAACCAATATTTTGCTCCAGCTATTTCAGTTAAGTTTAAAATTAGTAGCATAATTTCACAAAATTACAAATACAGTATCACTAGGTTGTGTTCATACATTTGCAGTGTTAGTTAAGATACTGCTACCTGGTTTTGTGAAAGGCCATCATTTATGGCTTTTACCTTGCATTATCTACCACTCGAATTATCTTTGTAAATCATACATAACAATCACACAAAACCTCCTAAAATTTAATACCAGCAAAATCAGACATACTGTACTAAGAAATGTATTATACATTGCCACATTTTAACTGTAAATTATCTTACATACCAATGAAGTCTTACTGTATTATTAGACTACAGTATTTAGCACAGGATTAGCACCCAAGTATTCAGCAGCAACATTTTACTGACTTGGCACAGTAGTAGTGCAAGTCCTACAAAGGTCAAGTGGTGGACTGTTGCCATGCGCAGCCAACAACCAAGCTGCAAATGATCACATCTCACAATGATTTTAAATTCTAATGGCCCAAATTTTGAAACATTGATAATATGCAGCATTTCATCCGGGTATTTATGAAAATTTTGAATTCCAGTCATCCACATGTAAATGCAATTCCTATTGTGCTATAGTAGCAAAATTAATGTTATACATTTGACATCTGTCTCCAGGGAAGACAGCTAATAATCTACAAAATTTATTCACAAAACACTTAACAATATACAATAAAATGGGAGAGCAAAGCTCATCAACGAGAAGCAATTGATCATCCCAGCAAACAACACACATTTGTAATTATGAAGCTACAACATGTATTAATAGTAACAAGTACAGTATATGAGAGAGAAACCGTTTCATTTACACATAAACTACTTAAAATCTGAAAAAGTTAAAAGTCTATGAATTAAATAACTAACTGTGGCAAGAATTCATTTGGTATCTAATTAAAAGAAAATTATACAAATGTTAAGAAAATATCGATTCAAACATTATGACACAAACAGTTAATATTTTTATAATTACAGTACACAACTTTTGGCACCTCCATGTATATTGTTGCACATGGATCAACTTTCTTTCATACAATATTAATCTTTCATACTCAGCAGTGAAATTTGTTAACACAAGGGTAGTGTGATATAAATGTATCATAACTGGTAACCCACCTATAGCCATTGAAGACAACTGACAATTTTTTCAGGTAAAATCAAGTACATACTGGTATTGTACACACCCACAAATCATGGATTACTTTTGGTAAAAAATAAATAAAAAATCACTTCTAAGTCTAGATACTGTACAGCCCCTTTTAATATTGTAAAATAATGTAGGGCTTATAGAAATATACATGAGAGATTGCTATGATTGTAGGAACCTTTGATTAATGGGAGCTCAAAAGAGAATATCATGAGTAAACCAAAGACTGAAATGTAAGGAATTTCATTTGTGAAACATGGTACAAATTAATATATGGCTCACTTTATGATGAATAGCCATTACCATATTACATTCCAATACAATATGCAAGAAAATAGAGCGAGAAACAAATACTGTATTCAAAGCTCCATAATGCAATAAAAAAAAATTTGGTTTCCTCAGGCAGCACTATGGACCATAATGAAAATAAGGATTATCCTAAAATCTAATTTTTTCACAATCAATTTGCATAGTCTTAGCTTTCCACACCTATACCATGCATATCTGATATTCTCCCTACTGTCATGCTTAAAAATATTCTCTACAGTACACTAATAATAAGAAATTGTGCAAATTTTTATGATCCAAAATTATTTACTCTAGTAATAGTAAGCTATGTGACAAAGAAGCAGCTGGAGTGATATGAACCACTGGGAGATACATACATCATAGTCAAATCATATCTTAGTGACTACTACAACCATCAGCAAGAAATTTTCACTGGCATTTTGAGAGGATATATTATATAGATTCATTAGTCAATGGTATTGTTACAGATATCTATACATATAAAAACTAGATGATAAGCAGTGGTAAAATCAAGGATTTTGTTAAATTGACAACAATAGGGAGCTTAAGAAGAATTATTTACCAATAAAACTTAAGGTCAACAACATCCCAGATGATTTAAATATAGAAAGACTTGGGATTTAGAACCTAAGGATCCTAATTACTTATCACCATACGAGGACAATTGATATGGATATGTATAATAATTAGCCATAAAAAGGGAAGAGATGGTGATGTTTCGAATTTTCTTTTATATGTACTTTGGTTGATGTAAATTTTAACTTGGATATTCTTATTCACTTTTTATGTAACATTGTACAAATCCCACATGAATTTTCGTAAGGAAAAACAACCCGTTTCAGAGGAAAAAATTACAACCGTTATCTCTAAATACTGTACTGTAAATGGCAGAATTTATATGCATATACCAATTTCTTCATTAGTGCTCTTCTCTTTATATTAACTCAACTAATTCTCAGTCACTTTTCATCTCCAAACATTTTAATCCTCCTCTACCTCCCCTGTATTGTTCTATCCAGGATTTCACTCATCATACCACTTTTATGCAACATCTTTCCCAAGTGTTTGTATTCCCTAGCCTCTTCCAAGCATTCTCCTACTGAGTATATATCTCTCTACTGTTATACACCATGTCATTCTCATCCATCATCGTTTTCAAGGCAAACATGGTACTAAGAGCCAGATCCCATTACTGTACCCAGTTACAGCTTTGCTTCTGCTACATCTATACACACACAAACATACATACATACATACAGATATCCATAATTTTGTGTGGTTGCATTCCTGAAAAATTAAGTGCTAAATTAAAATGAACAAAACAAAAATACACTAGAAATACTGTACGATTAAAAAGGACAAATGTTTTAATGATAATGAATTTATTTTGAGCACAATTACTTCACACCAGCTATTATTTACAGTACAGTACACTGAATAATGCTTTAAGCAGATGATATATAGGATACCCAGCACACAATAAAGTTTATCATATGCCAGGTAAAGTAATTTACATTGAAATTAGCAAAGCAAATGTACAATTAATGCAATTAATACTGGTGTTTGAACAGAATGATACTACAATGAAGTAATCATGAGATAAACTGAGCACATGATACATAAGACACATGTGTAACTGTGTTGAGGGTAACCTGTACCATTGTTAAAAACACACAAAATAAAAAAACTGCAATGGTAACTGGGTGTTCTAATAAAAAGTATTCCATAATATAAGACCCACATAAAAATAAAATGCACTAAAATAAAACACACAAAATGGAGGATTCCTGTACACATTCCTCACATTTGCCATTCTAATTTTATAGAATGCTTGTACTGTATCAATTAGAGTAACTCACACTATACATCTTCCTTGCCTCACTCAATGCCTCCTAGTTACTCTCTCATTTGCCTTCTACATGTTTACAAAATCTTGAGAACAGTTTCTTACTTTCTGCCAGGCACTTTTCTGTCAACAGTTTTATTGTTATCTCTTTCCTCATCTACCTTGCAACTTCTTTTATCCATTTTCTCTATTACCACATTACAATAAACTTTTCCAGGCATATTCACCATATGAAAGAAAGAAAGAAAAGATAAATGGTGAATAACATAAGGAGAAAATTTTTTAATCATAATGTTAGTATTTTGTGTTCCATTAAGTTAACAATGGAAAAGACAAAAAGTATGAATATATAATTTCTAATATAATTTGTTGATATCTAAGTCATAAGATCAATCATGATAATAGCTATAAGATAATACTTCATACTGAATCCTGTGCCACTTTGTTTTAGATAATTGGACTCTTGTGAGGGAATCATAAAAATATTAAATTAAATGTGTAAGGAGAGTGCATAATTGTTAAAACTTTCAACATCAATCACTAACTAGTTTGCTAAGATACAAAATATATCTTGATAGTGTATACAGTTCTTCAATCAACTCTTACACAAAATGCTATGGAATAGGTATACAGTACAAGATCCTGTCAGGCAACTATTACTTACATTTAATTATTACCTCGCAACAAATCATCAATGATATTAAACTTACATCAAAATTAGAATGTACAAAAGCCTTATCCTTAATTTTTATTTATTAATTTTAACTTTTTTTGTGCTGAATCTTGATTCATGAGTTCCCTGTTATACTGTACAGTACATGCAACATGTTGGGTAATACCAATACTCTGTACAGGCATAATAATTAGTTTTTAATTACTGTACTTAAAACAAAATTATGATGTAAAAAATATGAGTCATTTAACAACTTTTAAAAGCTTATATATTCTTATTGTAAGAGAAGGTACAGTAGATATGTTTCAAGAAAAGGGAACCAAATATGATGACTGGCTGAAATAGTTATGACAATTTAAATATCTGGACTGTATGATGATGACATGGAAGCTCAACCATCTAAGTGAATGAAGCAGGAAAATTGTAGGATTAAAGAGGGTAATAAAAAGGATAGGACTTTTAAGTGAACCATCAGACACAGCACTTTGTTTGAGAATGTGAAAATTCACACAACTGTATGTTAGTGTAACTTGGACCTGGAGGAGAACGAAAGAAAGAAAGAGGTCAGCCCAAGCTGTCCTTAAGCATTGGGTCTGTGTCTACAGTAAAACCTCTCTCAGGTGCAAAAATTTTAAAGGATTGCAGCTAAGGGATGAAACTGATAATGTGGCTATATGAGGTTTAAAGGTTTGATTGTTGCTCCGTACCAATAACCCTTCCGCCTAGGTACATCTCTCATAACATTTAGAACCTTGCAGCCAACAGTGGAGCAGCTGATGCTCTTGGTACTTGCAATGAAAACAAAAACATTAATGTTATTGCAGTATTAGGCACATATGGACGATATTACATTAGTGGCATATTGTAACTAAACATATCATTAAAGTTAACTACACTATGAGGGACGACATAGTAAATGTGCTGTGATTACATGCTGTGATAACTGAACTGTGGATGTTGTGGCAATACTGTACTGTATTACTGTAATTGTACTATAGTTATGTGTATGCATATTCACCATGCCAAAACATACTTAGAATTTTCCAATCATTAAGGCCAACACCCGATGAAGATTCTTAATAACCTCCCTTTCCTTAGTACATCACAGGAAAAGTAGTTCATTTGTCATCTTACTAAAGGTATTGCCTGCTACACTGACTACTTTATCCACTTACAACTCTATACAGCCCCACATCTGATGAGTACAGTACAATGTTTTTAAATTTTTTATTATGTCTTATGTACATAAGTACTAAGAAGAATAAAGCTATATTTGAAATCCATGTTTATAAGTCAATATGAGTCCAAATCATCGTTGCAATAATTTACAGTAATACGTATGACTTTTTAAAAGTATTAATCATGTATTTGGGACAAAAATAAGCCCATCTGAAAAGTCTCATCGCTGCAATACCATGTACACTAACTGTTGCACCTAAGAGAGACATTACTGTATTGTATTCAGTAAGAGTGGACTTACAGTACCTCCATATTTCTTGCTTTCTCCTCCAACACAGCCACAATATGGGCTTTGTCAGTACAATATTGGGTTAAAAACAATTTTTGGTACCTGTACTAGTCACTACATTTTCAACCAGAGACTCAGTGGGTAATACATGATACCCTTCATGGGGAGTGTTCAGTCATAAATATGAAACGTGCAGCAGAGAGCAATAGGTGTGGTGACTGCAAGATCCCCTCAGCTTCACATTGGAAGAATGTACAGACAATATTGATACTGGTAAGTAAATACTTACTGGTTTTGATATTCAAGCTCCCAACATCTTTATCAGAGATTCCTTTTTCATCACTGAACACCTACATCTCCACATAACATTTCACTCCATAGAAAATATAAAAAGGAGCAAAAAAAAAAAAAAAAAATAGAAAGATAAAGTAAAGGATAAAATGAGAATTTTTTCAACCTAAATGAAATATTGTACATACTGTACATACTAAAAAAATTTAAGTATAAATATAATTTATAAACAAATGTATCAAATAAACATTTGATTTGATTCAAAACCTTTTTAAGCACTCATAATATAGTATTCAGTTAGTAAATCATATTATGATCAGGTGATATAAAATTCTTATCAGCACTACTGAATTTTTCTTTAAAGAACTTAAAACTTTGTATCACCCATAATTTTCAGATTGCTGGTATCTATGGAATTGGCTTGCCCCCACGGGCCTGGGTATCATGCTGCTTTTTGAGACGTTTCTTCAACTCCTGCGGGAACTTTTCATAGCACTTCTTACATATCTATGGGGAAGAATGAAAATTTATGTAAAAAATTACTCTGTTCTTTGTATGGTAAAAATTACTTTACAGTAATTTATATAAGGTGCATACAACTTGACAATAGTGAAAATGTGCATTATATCTGCAGAGCCCTGGAGCTAATATTGTAAACAATGCCAAAATTCTTTGTGCTGATGTACATCTTAGCCTTCAGCATGGGATCCACAGTGAACAAGAATTCATGTAATGAGAACTTTTCAGGAATGCATATAGCTCATTAAGCAGAACATTCCAGTATAGATATGAATTTTCATCCTTAACCAGCAGCTAAAGCAGGGATGGCCCAACTAGCCATGGTATGTGTGTCAATTTTACTTTCTGAAACAGCATTTCATTGTTCACTTACTGTATTCACGTTCACATTTCTTTATTTCTTTCTTTATCTTACGTCTGGCATCATCATAACCATTCAAAACACCGATCCACTGTGTTACCTCTTGCTACCAGCGTGTGTGTGTGTGTGTGTGTGTGTGTCCTTTCTTGACCATCTCCTTGAATTTTGGAGATCATTGTGACCAACTCAAGACCAATAATAATAATAATAAAAAATAAAATAACCTCCCCCAAGCACAACCACTTCGGGCCATCCCTGAGCTAAAGACTCCCTATTCCACCCACTTATGCACATCCAGAGTTAAAGACAAATTAATCATTGTACAGTTGTGGACAAAATGAATTTGGCAGGGAAAGAAGGTGGTGTAGGGGTAGGTGGAGACTTGCTAACATTACATAGAGGTAACAATTAAAAGTGAAATTTTCTTTCCATTATGTTTCATGATTATCACTGCTCAGCTACAATGTGTCATTCATTTCATGATCAATTCCGGAAGACAGTTGAGCTACTGCACCATGGAGGAATGGAATGGCACTGGGAGGTATCAACCCCCTCCCCCAAAATGCAAACCAACCTCACACTAGGTTGTTTGGTAATTATAAACACTCCGATAACATGATAAAAACATAAACCACACAAACATAGAAAATGACCACAAAACAGTGATGGTGATATTACTACAGTATAATGTAATAACATTTAGGACTCCATTTAGAAGCATTTAGCTGTGTGCATGACAAAACACAGTCTGAAGGGATTGATTGTAATATCATACTTTTTAGCTAAGCAATCATGATTTAGTAGTGCACTGGTGCAATGGCAAGGTTCAATGATTTAAGTGTTCAGTGGTGACTGCCCTACCCATAAGTAATTTTTAGAAATCCGGATATAATAGTAAAGTGATTGCCTATATCCTGATTAGCTCCAGTAACATGGCTAGGTCCTGGGAACCTGTGTTTTCAACACAGTACTTGATGATGATACACATGCCATATGAGCCAGGACTACAACTGTAATATAAAATATCACTTCAAAATATCAGGATTAATAATATAAGGAAATAATGAAAAAAATATACTCTTATTAACTGGCAAGTGAAGCTGCACCAGTCTACATCACAAACAGTAGTTATAATAGAAAAAGGTAAATAAAAGTATAGTACGTATATATGTACTGGTAATCACCTTAATTTATAGGCCTGAAATGGTTACTGATTATTTATCTAAAACATACAATATTAAAAAACAACATAGTACTTACAGGTTTTTGATCAAACTCAAAGAACTTAGTTTTCTGTGTCATTTTAATGTCACAGACAGCACAGGCAAAGTGATGACTGCACCAGGCTTTGTTGAGAGCCATCACAACTGTAGACAAAAGCAAATTAATCAACATATTGTAATTACTGTACCCTTTTTTTTTACCGATATTCCTCACTTAACAAACGTTTGAGATATGAAAATTCGTTAATACGAATTTCCTAATTTAACACTTCTTTCTTATTTAACAAGAGCTACCATCGCTAGGGTGGCCATCTTGGAGAGATGCGCAGAGACGTACTTTCACTCACTGATCATAACAAACCCTCCCTCCCTCCTGTATCAATCCTCAGCCCACGTCTTTTGCTGTCATTCCCTACCACTTGCGGTGAGCCCTGACTGCCTTTCCTTAAAGTAATCACTCCCACCACTCAGTTTGTTCATTTTAATTCACCACTGAGGGTGGTGGTGTGCTTATTTAAGAATTACACTTGACCTAGCTGGTGGCATTATTGCCACGTTCAACTCATCCCGAGCCCTCTCCCTAGCAGGCTTAGTGTGTGAGTTAAGTTTTGAATATTTTTCAACTTGTAATTTCAGGTAGATATATGTAACTTTCTTCATATTATTTTTACTCAGTTACATGACCACACAATCCTATATACATAATGTACAAAAAACAAAAGTACAGTGACCCCTCGTTTAACGAACACCTCGGTTAACGTAATTTCGATTAACGAACTGCCTTCCATAAGGATCTTCAATTCGGTTAACGAAAAAAAATTTGGTTAACGAAGTCCTTACGAACCGACCTCAACATGTTTTCGCTTGCACTGACCGGGCAACCAGCTTTAGTATCAGTCTGCCAATACATTAATCGGTTCTAGGGTTTAAATTCCTTACTATTTTAGTAAATATCAAGAAGTTTATACTATTCAATAATTTTAAAAGTTTAATATTCAATTTTTTAGTCATTTTAACAATTATTGAACATAACTGAAGGTAAAGTGACTAGTTTAATGCGCGGCATCCAGCCTCTTCACACAGCAAACAGGCGTTAGTCTCTCTCTGTTTTCACTGGAGGTAACATCTTGCTTGAGACTCTCTTCAACTAAACGCTTTTTTTCTGTGTTTCCAAGCAAATTATTGGTCATTTTGAAATATATTTTCCATATTGACAATATATAATGCAGTGCAGTGTTGATTTAAAGAAAATAATCTTGAATTACACCAAGAGAGCTAAAATTTTATGGGTGAAATGGCGCCATGGGGTGACTTCTCTTCCACCCCAATGCCTTCTCTTTTTCCTTCTCCTCCACCCCCATTCTAAATCCCATCATCATCATCCAGGAGCCTTCTACATACACACCTCAAAGTAAGTGAACTTTTCTACCATTTTTGTTGAATTTAGGAAATTTTCGGTGAGCTGGAACCAATTACCCAACAACCCATTGAAACAATGGTTTCGGTTAACGAACTTTTCGGTTAACGAATGACCTTCTGGAACGGATTAAGTTCGTTAACGGAGGGGTCACTGTATATAAATTAACTATTATAAGGTCAAAAACATAAAGAGAATAAAAAATTTTTGCATGTGAGAGTTATCAGGCAGAGCGGGAGAGATACGTTATGGTTATTTAAAAAAAAAAAATAGTGAAAATAAACGGGTTCTCACTGGAAGTAGATATTGTTTTACTCTAACTAGAAAAGTGGACAAGATAATACACATGAAATTATGCTGATATAAGAAATTAACTTACCATCACCATAAATGACTGCATTACATATAAAGCATAAGCTTCCAAACAACTCATGATAATGAGTTTCACAGTATGCCATGCCTTTCCGTTCATAGTGGCGATTCCCCATAAATGGTTTCTCACACTTGGCACAAACAAAGTGTTCTACATGCCAATGTTTGCCAAGGGCTGTTACCACACGCTCTTCAATAGGACGACGACATGCGCCACAAATTGGAATGCCCATTTTGTCATGGCAACGGAGGCAATACAGCTCATTCTGGAAAAAATATGGATCAATTAACTTATCAGTATTGAATATTCCTTGTATTTTTAACAATACTAGCTCAATAAATTAAAAAATTATTTCATAATTTTTAAATAAATGTTACTGTACCTACAATATGGGGGCCAGTGTAGAGCAGACATGTAGATGGGGGCCTGAGGTCCACACTACTGCATACTGTACTTAATTTTAGCAACACACCCACAAGCCATTGTGTTATAAAAGTAAAATGTCCTAAAAAACAATGAATACCCTAGACCATGAATATGAGAAATTTATCTTTACCCTAAACCTCTGAATAAGCAACGGTCTATCATAGCTTATATACACCCCACCCCCAAGGTTGTCAACTACACACAACAATGGAAAAGGTAACTAGCCAGTGACATAACAAATAAAAATCTAAAGAAGCTAGTCTTTTATATTTTACTTTCTATATTTAAAGATGGGTGCCTAGAAAAATGTAGAGGCCCTGTTTGACTGCACAATCTTAACACTTCTAAATCCAGCATTTCCAAAGAAAGATGTACAGCTATTATAATAATGAATTTCTTCACTACACCCTCCCTGTATATGCAGTAGGTGGGCAGACACTTCATCACCAGAGTATTGAATACCATGTTATATTTAGAAAATTGTGTCTATTTTGGAGGTAATGAAGCCTTAGTTAGGTTAGATTAAGTTAGTTTAGGTTTTTACTGAACCAGTGACAAACTGTTCAGTAACAGTAGTAAAAAGACTAGTGATTTATTGGATCATCACCCTGCAATTAACCTGTTTGCACAATGTGGGATCTTATTGACGTTGGGTAAAACATTCAGTTATGATATACTGTACTTAGCAGCATTATCTATGCACTGATCATCATTCAAAATCTCTTACAAAAATATTACTCATTTATTCCAGTATGAATTCCAAAATAAAAAGGAACCATATAGATATTACTTGGACAGTCTTCCTATTTTGCAATCACCCATGAGATATATGATACATGTATGCATGTATGTTTTAAAGCAACAGTACTGTATTTCAAAATTTTTACCCTTATTACACCACGATGTCAATACAGGTTGTACCTCTCTAGTCCGGCAACCTCGGGACCTGACCAGTGCCGGACCATGGAAATTCATCCTTTTCCTGGATAGATAGTGACTTGTGCTTATGCTTGGAAGCACTAGCAACACTTTCTCTGCATCATGGTCTCTTTGAAGGGTTAAATGTCGTATAGTAGCTTCTCAAATTTCGCGAGTTTTTAATTCTTAATTTATTTTATTGGAACACACAAAAAAATAAATAAATAAAAATTTTGACGGCGGAAACTTGAATTTCGACGGGTTTGAACGGCCCGCCAATGTGCAGACGACGTGCATAATCGTGTAAACAGCGTCATTTCTCTTATGTACAAAAGATTCATTATTGTTTATTACTGAATGTCTTTTTTATTGAATTAATGTTTATGTGTGCAAAATGAGCAATACAATTCATTAATAATACGTTGAATATTAAAACATACGAGGAAATGACACAGCATTGTTTTCGTTGATTACAAAACCAGTGACTGACTGGTTCTACTTATAAAACTGAAGAAAATAAGACCTTAGTTGTAGCTGTAGTAAAATTAATATGGTTGTTTTAAGTAATGTTATTTAATGTTAATAAATGGAACAATAGAAGTAGCTAACGATAATGGTAAAGAAAAAAGAGAGATCGCGTATGTAAGTGCGCATGCGCACATGTGAAAACATATCGTCATTACTTTACATAAGAATATGAAAGCAACACTTATTTACTGTTCATATATATTTTAATTAATGTTTCTGAATTTGTTTTTATTGAATTAATGTGTGTGTGTGTGCAAAATTAACAATACAATTTATTAATAATACGTGGAATATTAGAGGAGACGAGACGGCTGCCGGCATTGTTTATGTTAAAGCTTACAAAACCAGTGACTGATTGGTTCTACATATAAAACTGAAGAAAATAAGACCCTGATTTTAGCTGTAGTAAAATTAATGTAAAAAAATTAATATGGTTGTTTGAAGTACCTGTAATGTTATTTAATGTTAATAAATGGAACAATATAAGTAGCTAACCATTAATGGTAAAAAAAAAAGTGAGACTGCGCGTATGTAAGTGCGCACATGTGAAAACATATCGTCATTACTCTACATAAGAATATGAAAGCAACACTTATTTACTGCTCATATATATTGAAGGGTTAAATGTTGTACTCTGTATAGACAAGCAGAGAGAGAGAGAGAGCAGCCGAACTGCCGGATGTAAACAAACCTTAATTTCCCGCGGCTTTTTTTTTTTTTTTAAGGGGATTAGCCCACCCGGGCATAGGTCACTGACCCACATTGGGGCCTGAGGGGCAAAAATTTAATACTCCTGTAATAATAATAATAATTCAGATAAAAAAAAAAAAAGCTGCCTATCTACCTATTGGACAAACTAAAATCGTTCCGGACCACGGGAGTTTCCGGACCACAGAATGCCGGACTAGAGAGGTACAACCTGTACTATATAAGATCATATGAAATATTGCTTTGGTTACCACTTTCAACTAATACCCTTACCATCTCATTGGCTGTGTATCCTGGTCGACTCTTGACCTCTCTAGCATCAGCTGTTAATTCATTGCCACATGAAGCACAATTATAATGGTATGGATGGAAGGTGTCCCCACGCCATCGCAGTGGTTGGCCATCAATTGTTGAACTGTTTATAGAGAAAAAATCACTTGCATGACTGAATACATAATTTTAATTAAGTACTAATTTATTATTTTCTTTATAACCTCAGTGAAAGTAGCACACAAAAGGACAATTAAAACTATCTACCTGTACTTACATGGCTGCTCTAAAGGGTAAGAAATCGGCACAGATATAGTGTGAAAACCCCCAAAAGAGGAAGTGTATATTTTTAGCTACTATTTCAAATTAGTTCATGGATATTGACATTGCTGGCTAGTATAACAGCAATATTAATAAATGAGAGTGGTGATTAACAAGCTTGCGTTGCAGGCAGCTTCCACAGTAAATTAATTCTGTATGAAAAGTAGATTTTTTGTGAGGTGCATGTGCAATTAGGAAAGAGGAAGATTGTGGATGTGACAGGAAATATATAAAATACTGTATGACATATGGGGATAACACACACACAGGTAGGACATGGAGAGCGAGGGTGGATTTGAGATGTAGAATAACCACAGAGTTAAGAGGATCAGTAATGACCATCCAATAATATATTAGAAAATATATTACCAGTACCCTGTATACTGTACTATAAATAATGTACAGTACTCCATACAAATGTACATATGACTATCCCTGAAGTCATAATTATAATCAACTTAAATTTGCATCTATACATAATTTCTTTTTTGCATTGCGGTCTTTTTTGTTTTGTTTTTTACTTTAACAAGAAGCCATGAAATTAAGGATTCTCTCTGTTGTTTTATTCACGAAAAGTAATTACCCTTTCTTCATAAAACTACCTCAAATATGATTAAACCACAAGCAAGGATATAATACATACTGGCACTTATGACACATGTACTTCCCAAGTGATTCTGCTTTCACTCGAGCATTGCACTCATGGCAAAGTGCCCGTCCAGCATTACGGATGAATCCCAAGTCTGCTAGTTCCTTGCTACAGAGTTCACATGTGAAGCATCTTGGATGCCAGTTAGAATTCATGGCCTTTATAACTCTGCCAATGATGAATTCATCTGAAAATTAATAAAAAAGAATTATAAAATAAGATATGACTTTTCTCATTTAACCCTCATTGTTATGGGTTCCCTTCAGCATAAGGTAATAAAATTGTCGGGCATTAGCCAGAATAAAATCCTGAGTCGTTCATAGCACTCAGAGGGTTAAATATGAGTCACTTATATCCTGTACATTAAATATATATTTTTTTAAAGATTTAATATCAAATAAAGACAATTGATCAGCTAATAAAAAACTACTGGCCAGCAGCATCTACAGTCCACAGAACACGTACGATTCACACCCCCAGTTGTCTTGCTCATCCATCAATCACCTTGAGTCTGAACAACTGCAGTACAGTGCATTAATAATTACTTGTTAATCATTTTATCTCTGCAGCACATTAATACTTACTACAGTTGTTAATCATCATCACCCTTCTCCCCCACACACACACACTCTCTCTCTCTCTCTAAAATGAATCTCTTACCTTTTACATGGTTTTCATTTTTTTTTAATTTGTTTAGCAAAAATTTGCACAGCACAATATGTTTTAGGAACATATCTTTTGTGTTAACCAGGATCTACCTGTACCTTGACACAACACTAACAAAGTAATAGAGCAAAAAATATAACTCTCTCTCTCTTTCCAAAAAATTTATTTTCTTTCAATCATCTTCTCCATCTACTTCCTTAAAATTTTGGACTCCCAATAAAAAAGAAAGAAAAAGGCATATCTCAAAAGTGGGTTGCTGAGGCCAGATCTCAGTAGCAGAAGTTTGCCTCATCCCCTAGAAGCTGTCTTTAAAGTGACAAAATCACTTACTTTTCTGGGAGGTATTAGAATTTTACTTAGTTCTTTATGCACAATCCTACTGAGATACCAGTACAACTTCCTGTTTTGGTGAATCCTGCATACTCCATACACCATTAAAATACTCAAAAAATATACAGTACCATGTACTATTCAAAAGTAAAGCTGCTTATCTTAAAATTAATGAAAGAACAAATTAGAGGTATTTTACGTACTACATTTTCCACAGCACGGTGCAAAGAGAACTTGGAAATCATGCTCGCAATATTTACGGCCTTCAAATTCATAGAAAATGTCGTCAGGGAATGGACGGAAGCACTGTGCACATCTGTAATGTAAGGCAATATGTAATCAGGTTAACTTTACAATAAAGATACAAAATACAAATAATGTACTGTTCTGTGGGTAAAAAATAAAAAAAGACACCCAATACTAGTACTTAGACTCAGCCCCCTTTATTGTTCAATATAAATCCATTTTTAATATTGTTTACCTGCTAGTGCTGAGTAAAACTGTCAGGTGTTAGCCAAATATTAACAGTGGCATCCCTGTAATGAAGGGGTTAATAGTCTGGATAAGTGCTGAATCCAGGCAATTTTAATCGGCAAAGAGAGATCCCTGTACACAAGGGGTGAAGGGTCACCCAGCCATGTTCCTTGAACAATCCATGCAAGCTGAAGAATACTAGAGGGCATAGGATACTGTATACAGTAAACCCTTAAGCTACACGGGTTTAAACAACGGTGCCCTCGCCCCTCCGCAGATTGCACTACGGGTTGCATGGGGCACAAGGGAGGTTGTGTACGTGTGTCTGACAACTTTCACTACTAGCAGTGAGGGTTCTCAACGGTGGTGCGGGAGAGTTCCACTGCATCTTAGAGACACAGAATATACACCCTTCATATTTCTTATTTTATATCAAACCACACTGTATAGTAGAACCTTGGAAATCAAGAAATCTTTCATCAGGGAAAAAAAAAAATAGCATATTTGAAAAATAGAGAATAAAATAACAACGTGGTGCTCAAGAACAGCATATGACACATTATTTTGAGGATTTCACCAACACTGGCTCTGAGATTAGGTAGATTTGTGGTACATAAAAATGTCTAGTAACTCATGATAAATAGCAATCAATCAATCAAAGTACCGTCCTCATATCTGGGTACTTAACCTCTTTGCTCCGAGGGGCTATGTCCCTACATCCCCTATTTAAGGTATAATATTTTACCTGTAATCAGCTTATAATGTTTAATTTCTATGTTGTATTGCCTTATTATACTTATCATTGTTGTCCCTTTTTTACTTCTTATTTCTCAGTGAATATTTACAACATATTAATTATTTACAATACAGTACCGTACTTACGAATACAATGGGATAAAATGCTGATATATGAGCACTTTTTGCGAATTTTAGGGGTTCCTTATCCTAAAATAATTGTTTGTGCAATAAAATTTCAGAAAACATTCTGTGGTGCACTGTTTGGTGTTCTAGGACATACAAGACTGAGCAATTACTCACTAAAGTTTCATAATTTATTTGCAAAGGTACGTTTGTCAACCTCTGTAGGCCAGGAATGTCAACTGTTTGCAATTAATTGGCATTACACATCATGAGCAGGATCTAAGTTAAAATATGAGTTTAAAGTTACAGTAGAAATGAATAAACCATAAAGGGATAAAAAAAAAAAGTTTTACCGTACTGCACAGGTACAGACACTCGAAACAGAATCTCAGAAAACCAGAAATTTTCTTTGCTGGGTTAGGTTCAATTCTCTTCCCTGGCTATGTCAAGTTTTGCTTACACACACACACACACAAACTCAGAAGAATGTTTTACTTTTTAAATAACAAAATAAAGAAAACATCATTGTATGCATCGCTTAACTTAAAAATATCATTAATCACAGGCTTTTTAAAAGTTGAGAGTTTAGTTGGGAAGTTTCTACTTCTAAAAAAGACTGTTTACTGATTTTCTTTAAAAAAAAAAACCAGGTATGTATACAAATATGTTTTCTTTATTTTGTTTGTTAAGAAGTAAATCAGAGGTTCAACTGAATTTTTGTGAGTGTCTGTGGAAGAAAAGCATGATGTGGTCTTCTAGTTTGGTCTTCGTCCAAAGGGTCCTGGATTTTTGGGTCTATACCTGTAGTAAAAAGTGGAAAATTATCCTATAATTCCTCTCAGATTTGAGCAAGTCTGTCATCTTCAAGTTGAGAGGTTGTAACCCTAGACCACAGGGCCCCAGCTTGTAAATAGGCTCTAAAAAAAACAACTAAATTTGATTGTAGATTATCCTTCATCTTCATAATTGATTCATAAAGGATAGCTACATCATAAGAAGGTACAGTACAGTATCTTAAAACAGGGAAAGAGCATGAAAAAATTTTGTGATGATAAAATGAAATGCTCTAGTCAATTCCTTTATTGATATCAGTTACAAAGCCCTCACATCTAATCAACCAACCTAATTCCAGCTCACCTCAACATCCCACAGGAAAGGGTGAGGAATAATGAGTATGCCTTGTAGCTCAATTAAAACTGCAATACTGTATAATGATATTTCAAGATCAACCCTACAATTATCACCTATGTCAAGACTGAGATACTGTATACACTGCAGTACTGTATACCAAAGCTATTTAGAAAATGAGTAGCAGGCACTCTAGGCTCATGAACATCCCCAAAGAAAGCAATCCATCTAAGCCAGTTGAAAATTGGTTTAAGACTATGAAATAAAGACATTAACCCTGAGGTCCCCTTGGCCTCACAACCTGCAAGTGTAGACCCAGCAACTTCCCTAAAAAGAGTGCTACTACTGTCCTTGCCTCAGGATAACTCAAAAAGCTGTCATCTTGAACTCTTCTACTTTGGTGCCACCAGGCATAACAAGACATATGACTTTCCCTTCATTATAAGTCATTATAAGCCTAAAGGCTCCAGGTCCTGACACTGCCATTCACAAAACATTTATTAAACTAAGTTACTGTTCATTCCTACCACATATACAATGATTGATTGAGATAAAATATGTTGCCACTTAATTGCCTGTAAGGATTTCGCAATGGCTACTTACTGTATTTTCACCTTGCTTTTGCATACTCTACATAGATTGCCGCCACTTCAATTTTTTTAACAAAAGTTTTTACTTAAAACCCTAATAAATCAAATGAAAATGGAGCTTACACAAAGCACTGGGTGTGCCACAGTTGTCCATTAGAGTTGACGATCTTCTCTTGGGGTTCAAAGCCATCCCCACACCGAGTGCAGGTCATTGACCCCAGAGACATGATGTGGAGACTGCAAAATACCCAGAGAAGACTGTTAGTTTCATGTTGCATTTTATGGTAAATAAAGTAAGGATATTTGTTTCATACTTTCTGAGAGATAATTCAATTAATCCTGAATAAGATCTTCAAAAACTGATATCCTGACCAAGACATAATGTTTACTGGAACTATTCTGCATATTACCCTCATAAAAAATGAGGATATTATTTATTTGAAGACTATAAAATGTCTGCATTTATCCTGTACTTTGGTTAATATGGGTGAATAATTCTTTCTAAAAACCTACAGTATCTACTGTACATACTGTACTTGAAAAAAAAGTTACATAAACATATACAGTACACATCAAATAAAATGTACAGGACAAAGACAAAGTGCTTTGGGTTACAGCAAACACAGTAAAATGTTGTAAATCTTCTTACCTTAATCAATTATGAATACAAAAAAAAATATCATGATATGGTAATGCATGCTGTGAATACCATTAAAGTAATGTAACCAATGCCTTCTCAACCAATAGCAAGATATTTTTAACCGATACACAAAGGTACAATTCATATTAGTTTCTGTTGATCGTAGAACACTAAAAATTTGCCAAGTGACATCTTCCAACACCATCATCTCAATACCTTAATGTTGAAAAAAAAAAGAAGTAGAAACTACAATATATTAAATGCTGAGGTAGTAAGAGGAGTAGTATAGAAAGAAGCATTGAAAACCTGTACAGTATAAGAAAAACCAAACCCATATAAACATGCATTATTAATTTGTAATTTTGTTTATATCAGTTCTTTCTTATCAACTAGAACACTACATACTAATTAAAATAGCTGTTTATATATATAAGTAAAACACTTTGTAACAGAAACTATATTGTTGTTGCAGTTGCTTGGCTTCAAGTACAGGTATCCCTCGCTATATGAATGGGTTAGGTTCCTTGAAAACCATTTGTTAAGTGAATATTCGGGAAAAAAAAACATATGGGTAAATAGACTAGAAAACCACAATACCATATCTAAAAATACGAAATATTGTACTGTAAGTTCACAAACAGAAAACCTACCTAAATACTGTACTAGGTACTGTAATACTGTACCTAACTACAATACTACAGTAAACTGTAATTTAATACCTAATTACAGGTGTACTGTAATTTAGTCCTTGGCACATTAAAAAATTAATAAAATATAAATTTGGTACATTACCTTAAGGGGCCACATTCATATGTAAGTGAGAACAGCTTTTGTAAAGTGAAGAGAAAAAAAAGGTGTAAGAATAGAACAGTCGTACAGTACAGTATAAGCAAATATTTGTAGTGAACATGCGTATAGTGAGGAATACCTGTACAGTACTGGTTTGAGTTGTACAAGATGTACAATATCAATTTCCTGTGACAGGAATAATGTTCAATGGTATGTTTATCAAACAGCAAAACCTAACCATCCGTCAGAACAATAGTACTGCATCCCAAACTTGAACTGCCCAATTTCAGGGCCGGCCTCAGCTATATGAGGCTGCACAGGGCCCCCATCACTTAGGTGGCCCCTCCTGAATACAATATATTTGTTGTTTAATAGGATTCATATTTCAATTCTGATGTGTCATGTAGTGTGCACAAACCAGAACTGCAGTCGAGTGCATTTCCACCATCTAGCACCAGTAAGTTTGGGCTTTAGCGGTTTCTGTCCATAAAAACCTGGCAATTAATAATGATTTACCTTCCTGTTATATATTTGCATATATGTTTGTATAACAGAATATAAAATTGGGCGTGCGCTTTTATCAAGGTGATGTTCTCAAAGAAAATCGGGAATATGCTGTATGTGGGTGAGGGACTGGGCACGATATGAGAGTTGTCTAGGGAATGGGGGCCACCCCCAACCATCATCTTGCATAGAGCCCCTCAGAAGGTAAGGCCGGCCCTGCCTGATTTAGAATTTTTAACTTTTAGCCTTAGTAAAATTAAGTTTTATTCAACATGCCATTTATCCCCATTTCCTGTTCAATAATACATTGAGTTTCCTGTTAATTTTACATACAGGTATACAGTATACAGTATATTGTACTGTACAGTACTGTAAATGTCGACACTATGTACAGTACAGTATACAGTACCATTTTTTCATAGATGGAGCCTGTGATGTATAAGATGTTTGGTTATTTCTCAATGCAATCTTTCAAGCCTAGAGATAATACAGTATACTCTCGATTTAATGGAATCAAATTTAGTGGAAGGATTTTTGTTCCATTATTTTTCACTTGATTTAGTGAACTAGTTTGCTAAATCAAGATTAATTCCGTTAATACGCTCACACCTACGGTGACACCTCAGACACATGATATGTACTTTTTCCAATTGATAGCTGCACTCTTTTGACTTTCTCCCTCACACCATTTCCTTTCGGAGATTTCTGAGAAACTTTCGGCATGATGTCTAAGCACAGTAGTTAGTTGAGAGACGGGTAGCAGTGACCAACTCACATGGTGGCAGCAGGACACAGACTGAGCGGGTGTAAACTAGTTCGCTAAATTGAGCTAAAATAACGGAAATTCAATTTAGAGGGAATTTTAATTTAACAGAAAGCAGTGGCTCGAATTGGTTCGTTAAATCACGAAAATGCGGTAATTGTTCGGCCAAAACAAAGCAACACCTCTTAAACTACATATTTTTATTTCCATTATGTTTAAATCCAGTAAAAATGGTATACAAAACTAGTCAAAATTTACCCTGTATAGTACTGTATATCCTTTCCTTGCCTTATATTATCTTTGCTTTACAAAAATCCTAAAATTTCACTCCTTAATGAATACAAGACTTTCTTATTTGGAGGATCCTCACCTTTATTAATTTCTCCAATACAGATCTAATACAGGTACTTCTCGATTTACACTAGGGTTACGTTCTTGAAGAGGTCGTGTAAATCAAATTTCGTGCAAAATTAACAGTGAGCGAGAGAGGTGTCTGAGGCAAGACGGCAGTGTGCATTAGCCCCGTTTATACAACCCGCTTGTTTATACACACTTACAACTTACTGTAGAACTTATGAGTGTTATTGTGAACAAAACGTGTAAATTAAATATTTTTTTGGATTTTGGACCTCGTGTTAATTCAAAAAGTGCAAAAAAACACACGCAAAACGAGAGGTACCCGTACAATACATCCTGATTCTTTCTGTGTGCTCCAGTTTAATTTAACTTTCATACTTTTATTTAAAACTATGAACTGAGGCTTTATGTGTGACAATGATGAACGTACAAATTTTAAGTTTTGAGAAATTGTATGTCACTGTTTAAATTGTGAATACTGTAGCCATAAAACTGTAGATTTAAATGAAATTAGTCTAATTTTCAAGGTATTTTATAATAAAATATGGGCATGATTAAGAGGAAAGTATTAAGTGTCAAATTTGCACGAATAATAATAAACAAACAGATCCATTATGATATACAATGCAAGATTACTTTTACCCTATTCCAGTTCCACATATTTGTCTCTTATAAGAGTAGCCAGACACAATCGGCTTCATACAGTTCTCTGAAGAATGCAAATGAATGTAAGAAGTGAAAACTTATGACTAAAAGTGTAGCAGCATCACAACTTAAGGTGGCGGAACACTGGGCACTTTCCTCCAAACATGTTGCACGTTGGCCTGATGGCCCAGCAAGCTGCAGGATTTTGACTGTTGCTAGAAATGGACAATGGTTTGGCAGGGATCTTTGCTGGCCGGATTAGTGCTCAATTTAGCTTCATATAATTTCAAGTAAAAATTGAAATAAATCATGAAACAATAATATTTTAAAATATAACACAGAAATGGCGACATATTTCTATTTATTTGTCACTTTAAAACTTCTTTAGTATTATTAAATCACCATTCAGGGCCTCCGTTGACCATCCAGCTGCCGTCACTTTTAAAGAAACTTCACGTAGCACCCATTTGTCTTTTCTTTAGCTTTTACAGACACCTCATTTGTTTCAGCAATTGAAGAACTATAGCACAATCCTGCACGGCCTAAACTGTAGTAACGGGATCCATGGTGAACCTTGTCTAAACGCTTTGATGTTGTTGTGTTGGGCAGATGCACCAACAAAACAACCCAGTGTGACGCAAAATGTTTCTTTGTTTCACTGGCTGGACCGTGTTTGCCAAACATGTTTGGAGAAAAGTGCCCAGTGTGCCACCATCTTTACATGAGCAAACACAAGCTGAGTGGGAAAAGCAGCCCAGCTCCCACTTTATAAAAGTGGGTTGGTATATAGAAGGGTATCCAGTTATAAAACTTGCTTCAAATTTGCAGTAATCAGGACACCAGACCATCATGGATAATCCACACAAGTGTGGGAAATGATCATAAAATGGTGAAGGAGCTGGAGTGAGCAGTCTTTTCTTCATAGCCTTGCATGTCACATAATTTTTTCAGATCTCTCATGTCATTCTTCTATTTCCGTGAAGCCTTTGAATCTATCTATATAATTTTTTTCCTTTTCACTTGGAATAAATTTATCTCCAATTTTGTTTTTGTTTCAATACATACTGTGCACTACAGCCAATTCCTTTGAAAACTAAATACTGTACTGTAATTATGTCTTTGGGGTGTATTTGTTTTTACAATATGTCACATGATGCCCTGTGTATCTATACTGTAATATTAATCCTCAACCATACATGAACACAATAACATTTACAAGTGTTTCTGCATTACATTATCCATTTAGTTATGATGAACTTTTGATTAAATTCTTGTATAACCTCTCACATACTCTGTTTAATCTACCGACTTACCTCTCAGGGGGTGTGAAACTTGGTGGTCGATCTTTTAGAGCTTCCTCTAGGTCAATTCTGCCTATGAACTGTTTTCGAAACTCTGCTTCTAACTCTGGAGTATCCAGAGCTGTTACACGTTTGTGCATGAAATCCTCACTGGGGTCATTATCTGCTGGTTCTTGGTAATATTTTCGGGGAGGTTTCATAACAGGGTTAACCTGTTTAAGTTGTGACTCACCAGTTGGTTTTTGGTTAAAACTGCTAGTGGAAGCATAAGGCAAGACATAAATGGGACTCTTCTGTGAATGTAAAGAATTTCTAGAAGCCCCACAACCGAGAGGAAGTTCAGTCGACTGTAAATGTTGTGAAGTGCCATCTTCTGGTTTCAACAGATCACTGTCCTCAGACTGTGGAGTACCATTCTTCCGGCGGTTGTATAAATGACTCGCTTCTATTTCTAGGGCAAGCTTGTTTTTTTTATAATTCTTATTCTTCAATGACATTATAGTACTATTATTCTACAAATACAGTATATACTTGACCCTTATATGATTTTCTTCTCAACAAGATTTACATCCAATTGTCAAACATATGAATATTATGACTCATACACATCATTTCCTTACAAAGTGGCATTCAAGAACTTATTCTATAAAACTTTCCATGTTATTTTTTTCCTGAGTTACTCACACTAACTTAGGAGTCAAGCAAATTTTTAAAAGCACTGTACTATATAATGTGTTGCAGACTGAATACACCGATCACAAAATTTTTACATAATGTACTCCTCATGTACGATTTCTTAAATTACAAACAACTTTACGAGACATACGACTAAAAACAATCAAGAGAGGAGACAACACCCAACTAGTCTTATCACCAGGCACTTACTGTACTTATCTATCACATAATGTTCCATTACAATACAACATACAATTACCACTCGCCATTTTTCTTTGTTCTGAAATACAGTAATAAATTAGCTACCCTTTGTGTATCTCTGGACACATTAGTTAAAAAAAATAAAAGAAACCAAATTACTAGTGCAGTACCAACTTAGTATACCCTATAAGAAACTTGGTACAAATGTGGCAAATTGGTAACCAACATACCATAGTCCCTGTTATCACTCAGATAATAAAAGAGAGAAGCTCAGGTGCATGTGATACCTACTTCCCTGATAACCTTCAATTACAACACATCAATAAGTGAGTACCAGTATTGTACTGTACTGCTTTGTAATATGGTTTAATATTTAAATTTAAACCATAATATTTCAAAATACAGTACAGTACATGATAATATTAAAGGTATAAAAAACCTGTTAGCAAATACTGTATACATATGGAAGATTCACTTCAATCAATGACAGCTGTTTGTCAAATAGACAGAAACTGTAATACTGGATCACCCTTTTCTTTTTAATACAGTATTAGTCCACAGTACTGTACTGTACTGTGAATGCCAACAAAACTTTAGTTACATGGCCTTGTTCCTGTACTGTATGTGAAAGTTATTCAATTTACCCGGTATATGATCATCATCTATTAAAATCACATATAAGACCTAGTTATGTTTCTACATGTTTTGTTACTGTATAGTATTTACCTACAAACTGTATGCATTAATGGAATAGCAAGCTTATACTGTATATAAAAGATACAACACAAGGAAATATTGTGCATTGTATGCAATGCCATTGTACAACCAATCATGAACTTCCTTTGATTTGGCATTGTTGTAAATTAGAATGAACAGAGTATAATTCACCTGAAGGCTGAGAAGCACCTAAGTTTGATGCAGGTGGAGTGATGCAGACTACAGCGCTGCTACACTGTCTATCTTCCAATAACTCTCATTCCATTACATGTACTGTAGTGCACTACCACCTCAGTTTTCCAGTGAAAGCATTTAAAAAAAGGGTTACTACTTTTTTTAAGTGTGACTTTATTACAGCTTACGGTGGTATTTTTCTTGGGACACATCTTTAAAAAAATAATGAAGTATAAAGAGGAAAATTGAGTTTGTGCAAAACCCCCGATTTAACATGAGAATGGGACCAAGAATTATCATCCAAAATTGAATCGTGTTAGATCAGTCTATGTGCAGTACAGTATTCAATGGGAATTACTGTACATAATAAACAGTATAGGGTATGGGACAACAGCCCCAAAAACATACATACAAAAATTTCCTAAGATACCAAATTTTCTCAAATTCAGCACTAATTCCTTTGTTTTAACCCCCCCCCCTTTTAAAAGTTACAATACGTACTGTATAACTCACATTGTATGTAACTGTTTCCTTGACTGCAGTTGCTCAAAGTCAATGCAAGTGATAAAGTAATAGGATTCAGGATGTTGTGAATCGAACTTCAACTGCTACACTGATGCTGCTAAGCAGTCTGGTTTTCACTCGCTCATCAATTATCTTCATTTGATAGTGTATTAATGGAATATTAAAAATTTAATGCTTCTCTTAGAACTGAATATTAAAAACACCATCACTATTCTTACACTAAAGGTGAGGAAGATACGATACAGTACTACTGTACTGTACGATAAGATGAGGCTGAGCAGGGGCAAAGAGGACAAGGTAAACAATTCTTTAAGACACCTATTATTCTCACTTCAACACTAATGCCATAAATTCAAAACACCTTTTAACAAGTTTTAACACACCTGGACTGCAGTTGTTCAGACCCAAGGTGACATAAGGAGCAGTAGAACAAAAGAGGGATATTGTTTTGCTCATTTGGAGTGTCATGAGGGAACTGTGTAGGAGGTGGTTGCTTGTGCTAGCAGACAACCCACCTACTCACTTTGCCATCTAATGAAAGCAGGGAACTAAACTATGTTTTCATCAAGCTGATCAATTCTTTGTTTGATCTTAAACCTTTAAAAACATTTGTAAAGAAGCCACACGTATTGAAAATTGTCAACCCTAACTTCCTTGGAATAAGAGTTGTGAACTCTTGAATAAGCACATTTAAGACCAGACTTGGCCAACGCTGGTGCAAGTTTTGATATGTTCTAAAATAGGGGTGTAAAACTTATTTGCTGTAGCAGGCCATATTTGATATACTATACTGTATAGTATATTGAATCATGTTATATTGCTCTATGTATTTCGATAGGAAATACTGTAAAGAGTACTAAACCCCCTAAAATACACCATAAAATTTCTTTACCACATTTCTTTTAATCGACCGATCCAACACCAGGTTGATTACACCATGCCACATATCTATGCAGCTTATGTACACACTTTAAATAATGACAGAATGTTGTCATGTACAGAAGAGACAAAGAAAGTGATAGTTTAGAGGCGAAAATGGATGTGTTAAGGCATTTTGAAAAGGGCAAACAAGCTGTGGATATCACTGGAGTACAATATTATACAGTACTGTACTGAGTTTAATACCATTTACGCCATTTTCCGTTTTTTTACCCCCCCCCCCCAAAAAAAGGTAAACCTAAACATTTCTGGATGTTTTGCACTATTTCTGAAATTTTCACAGTTTTGTCTCATTAAAAACAGTCTCAAAGGCTTTGTTCACAGTGAATCTCAATGTTTATCACCATTTTTGATACCTTTTGTATTTTTGTTTTTGTTTTGTTCTTGACTGTCTACTCCATTACAGAATTTCACACTTTGGGCAACTTTTACTCAATCACTCACTCTTGAGTCTGAACAACTAAAGACCAGGAAGCTGCTGTTCAAACTCAGGGTGAGTTAAAATTTGATAGTGTTTTGAGGTGACAGAATTATTGTTGAAATGAGAAAAGGGGTATTTTAACCCTTCGGTACTCCTGGCCATGGTTGGAAATCTCACCCCCCCCCGCAGTCTTTCAACTCAGGTTCCGTCGGTAAAATTTAATTTTAATTTCAATAAACATGGGATAGTGATTCAGACCCACAAGGTTAGTGGGAGAAATATAGGTGGTTGATAGGGCAGTACACATTTCTGCTTAAGGGAAGGATGCTCTCAGTGTGAGATACGGCTGAGCAGGAGGGGTTGCCCAGCCTGGGAGTGCTAGTGATGCAATTTGCGTCGAAAGACCATGAGACAGTTAAGATGAATTTTCTGTGTGTATTTTGGGGGTTGTAGGCCCATATCTACATTTCCTATTGAAATGCTCTTCATAGAATATATCATACAGTACTGTACAGGTATTGCTATTTTATGTAATACTTGGTCGCTTTCTCACTACAGGTACTCCCCGACTTATGACGGGGTTAGGGACCGACATTCAGGTCATAAGTCGAAATGGTCGTGTTGGAAATGCTTAAATAATACATAGAAAATCGAAAATTTGGGTATCATTTTCTTCTCAGCACCACAAAACTCTCACTTTTAAGCTTGCCAGCCTTTTTAAAGTGAATTACAGATGAAAATTTTGTCTGTGTACTGACTTTGGGACTCAAAAATACATAATTTGACCACATTTTGGTACGACTGAGGCAGGTCATAAGTGCGGGTGGACGTAAGTCGAGTCGGTCGTAAGTCGGGGAGTACCTGTATACAGTACGTTGAGTTTACTATGCTATATAGTACAGTACTTAAATATGCATTCAGTGGGAACAGAGTTAAGACTGAGCTATTATTTTGTCCTTTTGTTCAGAAGTATTCAAATTTCAGATGTACCCAAACTTAAGTTCTGACAAATATTAAATGGTCAACAGCTTCCACACTCCTTATGACCTGTATTTTCACCTCCAAGCAACTCAGATAAAAAGTTAATTATTTGTGCTTTATTAATACACTGTCTTTTAGTCGACCAAAGGCTTGGAATACAGTTTGCCTATTACTGTACCTAATAGATCATCAGGCCTGTTGATACACTTTAACTGGGAGTGGCTGTGGTATTGCCTGAATTTCTGATGTACAATACGGTAATTTGTAATAATGTTTTCCGTAAGTATTACAGTACATAAGAAAACTTGTTCCAACCACTAAGAATTGTCCTTAGCTGTTCTCCCCACTCTAATTTATCAACATTCACTCTTTTGGAGGGAACTCTGTATATAAGATTTTCAACTCGTGACACATGTTACCTGCCTCAGTGAATACTCATATTTCCATCTTTTAAAACAGATAAATGAATAAATTAAAGTTAACCAAACCTAATGATCATATGGGGTGTGGTAGCTGGGAGGATACAACACTTGGCTCCTGTCCTACGGATTGCCGGTTAGTACCCCGGGCACCCCCCCCCCCCATTTCACCCAGTTGTAAATAGGCACATAACTTTAAGGGTGAGGAAGTGAAGGCAGTTAAGGGCAATCTTTCGAATAGCTACCAAGTCCTTTTAAAACTTTACAACAATCCATCTGAAAACGAACATGTTCATTTACTACCATAAGCAGCCAGCCACCCATGTTGATTTCCCTGCCCTGTTGTCCCAATTTCACTTAGCTTTGTTTACTTTTCTCAAATGTTGACTTAATAAGCATTTTACATTCATTTACACCCTAACCACTTTCAATACCAGAATAAAATTTAAACAGAGAATTTTTGTCATAAAATATGACTCACATATGACTTTCTAATTTAACTCGCAACAAATCTCAATTCTGGGTCTATCATACTTAATCAGTCATATTATGTCTTTTTCTTGTTCAATAGTGAGCACCTTCAACTTTCTCTTCTCGGCACGTGTCACATAACTTGATCCAATTTTCAAAGATATAATCTAAAAACAAGGCTGAACACAACTTGTTCACTAGTTTGTTTGGTAACAACTTGATCAAAACAAAAAAGACACCATCTGATCACTGGTTTGAGAACCTCTGTACTGTGCTGCATAAGGGAAGTAGGTGTACTCTTAAGAAACTTTTGTGAATAAAATGTAAAACTGTAGTATCAAGAAACCCGTTGTTGACAATACATAGAGATAAAATAAATACAGTACTGACACTTGTTTTGTAAAATACTGTACATGTACCGTAATGTTGATTGCATTATTTAGAGAGTAGTTTGATCAATATTCAAATTGCTAGTACTGTACTGTACACTGTATATCTAAACTAAAATCGGTGAGTATAAAAGTAGAATTATAAACAAGAAAGTAACTTTGTTGAACTTATAACTGGAAAGATTTTCTTATTCATTTCTACTGACAGTTTTTCCTGAACTGGATTGTGGAGCCCTGAAAACTTTAAAAGTTTATACCTACGGCACAAGAAAAATTAACATATCATATGGTACAACAGTACAGTATTATGGAAGTACAAATATCAAATACATAAAATATACCAGACTAATTCAAACCATACAGTTATTATAAGTGATATCCCTGTTAGCCGGAACAATTGATGCAGAGCACTTCCAGGAATGAGATATTTCTGGGTAACGAGACGAGTCTCTCAAAACCAGAAAAAATCCCCCATCCCCAGAATCATTCCGGGTACTGGGAAAACGTTCTCGGAATTTTCCGGAAACTGTGCATTACAGTATATTTCATCCTCGGAATTTGCTCCCAGACCCGGAATTTTTTTTTTGAGTTTCTGGAATTTCTCAGTTTTCCAGAATGACGCATTATTTCATCCTCGGAATTTACTCCCATACCAAATAAAAAAAAAAAAAAATTGGAGAGAATCTCTGGACTTTTCCAGAATTACACATTATTCAAACCCCAGAATTTGCTCCTAGACCCAGATTTTTTTTTAAATTTCAAGAATTTTTCCTCAGAGTTTTCTGAAAATGCGCCTGATTTTCATCCTCGGAATTTGTTCCCAGACCTGGAATAAAAATGGAGATTTTCCGCAACTTTTCTCAAATTTTCCCAGAAAATGAGCCAGATTTTCAAACCTCAGAAAATTGTTCCCAATCCCGGAATTGAGAGAAATTTTCCGGAAAAATTCAAAGCAATATCAATTCTGGCTAAGAGGGATTCCAGCTAACGGAGATATTACTTACAGTACCTGAGACTTCCAGCACTACTCCTTTTTTAGCCATGAGATCCTGTTTGCTAACTGTATCCAATTTGTCATAAACAATATACAGGAACAAAAGCAATATACAACAGTGACAATACATTACTATATGCAGGCAACATTCAAACTATTTTATGTACCAGGTACAACAGACTGCACATAACTACACTTAAGAAATAAAATGATGTGACTAAGTACATACCTGTACAGTATATCAGTGTGCTGTACCTCAATAACACTGTACAAATTTAGACTAAAACCATTATTATCTACAAAATTAGACTGTTCTAAAGCTGGTTCTATATATGAACTAGATGCAAAAATTCCTCTACAGAATATGTTATATATTTGCTCTATCCCATGTAAGGTAACTAGATACACAGACACATCAGAAAAAATATTTCGGACTTTAATTAATAATTAGTTCTTCACTAACAGAGTTACTTTCAATTTGTAACTGATAGTACAGTAAAGTATCTTTTAAAATTAGTAGTTTAATTAATGATACATATTGTAGGGTACCCCAGAATTTATTAACTTCTCTTTATGAAAATTAATAGACATTAACAGTTTAGGGAGTTTACTGTTTAGGGTACTTAAACATACAGTTTAAACATACATTAATATGATTATGATGGAAATAAAAAAAAGCACTAAAATTTTCTGTGGCCCCTAAATTGCAAAAAGTAAAAATAGAAAATAAAATTATATAAATCAATAAATCAATAAATAAATAAATATACATATATATATATATATATATATATATATATATATATATATATATATATATATATATATATATATATATATATATATATATATATATATATATATATATATATATATATTTCTCAGGTACCTGTATATGTGATTAGAAGCCATAATATTAGAAGCTTTTTCACTGACCACTTGTTGAGACAAATATCTTTCCAAAGTAAAGCATAAAAGACAACTCCAGACCCGTTTTATCCAGTCCACTGAAATCATAAGTACAGGTACTGCTTATAAAAGCATTGAAAATTTTACCCCCAAAAGGGAGGGAAGAGGGTGTCACAGTGCACTTTTTGTATAGCACTAAGTATAAGAGTGAAAACAAATACCTATAATCTAATTACTGTACTGATACATTTCAGACATTACACTATATGAGGTACTGTACATGTGAATAAGAATATATGTACAGTACAGTAAAAGGCCAATAAAGTCTAAATATCCTTCTGGTACAGAGAACACTAAAATCTCACAAATGTTTGAAAGGCATCACTCAAGGAATATCCCTCTCCAAAAGTGAGTCAATTGCTTTTCAGAAAAATTTCATGCAGATGAGGACAATGGCCCATCAAAATGGATTGACAAAGTAGATAGAATATTAATAACAAAAAGTGAGGAGTTAAGTGATTCCATGTCAGAATTTTTTTACATTACAGTATAGTCTGCATTTACGCGGATTTGGTTTACGCGTTTGGTCATTTATGCGGCACCTTGCCAGAATGAAAATTTTAAGTTACGCGGTTCATTCCATCACTTACGCGGGAAGCGGCGCCTGGAGGGTGCGCATTAGGTCGCTCTTACGTTATCGCTGAAGTCATATGACGTATCAGGCTGTGATTTGGCCACGCATCCTTACCCCCTCCGCCGCTAGCTGTGTTTGGTCTAATGTAACATGACGTGCTCTGCCACCAGAGGGAAGAAGTCGCTGACCTAGCCGGGCCAGTCTCATTGTTCTCAGTTCTCCGCGTATACTATTCTCTCTTGTGTCCGCTATTTCCCTCACAATGGCTTCCGCTGGACCACCACCACCCCCAAGAAACCTTGAACTACCTGGACCAAACCATGGTTATGTGAAGGAAGTCTTCCTTGACAAAGACACAGTCAAGCATCGGTATGAAGTGTCTAATAACCTTCTGTCGAAAATTATGGAGCCGTATGTCCAGATGTATCACGACAACATCAATGCTAGTCTCACCTGCAACCCACCACAACCACAGCCAGCCCAAGTCAGTGATAGTGACAGTGAGGATATGGACTTTGAGGGGTTTGTCAGGGAGGACCTGCAAACCTCTGTGAATAGTGATTCACCGGAGGGCAACTAATCTGCCCTCTGCCTCAGAACCAGCCGCCATCCACGTGTGCCGACCCATCTCTTCTACTAACGTAAGTGTTAAACACCTTTATGTTTGTAGTTTTTTATTTAGATATTATGTGTGTGTCAATACCATCATAAAATTATGATGTTATTTTTACAACAAGGTACGTATTGTGTCAGAAAAAGTGGAGTTTGGGAGTCGGCCCAGTCTCTATTTCAATTAATCCCATATGTTCTGTTTACGCGTTTCTCATTTTACGCAGACCTCCACGGGTTCAATTGACCGCGTAAATGCAGACTATACTGTACAGTACATAAAGTATTAGTTCTGGTAGTGTGTGTGTGTGTGTGTGTGTGTGTGTGTGTGTGTGTGTGTGTGTGTGTGTGAAGTTGATGCAAAAGATACTATGGTATCTAACATTGGAAAGTTGTTTTTGCATATTATTACTGCCAGAATATGAACAATTATATGGCTAGTTATAAATTACAGTACAGGTACTGTACTGTGCAGTATTAAAGTTTTTGGCAGATCTACAAAAAATATGTCCCAGAATGTTTTCCCAAATATCTGTTGACTCCAAATTTCCAAATCATATAACTAGAGAACATTTCAAGTGTACCTTTTTATCGATAATGATCTGTAACTACCCGGAAGGTTGGAGTGTGTCCTCAGATGCCTGGACAAAATTAACTTGAAAATTTCAATTACAGTATAGTAGACCCTTGCCATTCGCGAGTTTGCTATTTCGACGATTCGCGGCAAGCAGATGGTGGCTAGCCTGCAAGCCTTTTCCCGCAGCACAACGAGTCACCCCACGCAGCATCTCGTGTTGTACTCTCAAAACTTTAGTGTTTCTGTTTGAAATGGCCCCTAAAAGACTGCCGAATGTCAGTGCTAGTGATGCTAGTGGAGTGAAATGTAAAAGGCAAAAGTCGGTGATGACCCTGACAAAGAAAGTTTTATTATTAGATTAGTTAAAAAAGGGTATGAATGCTGCCACGGCTGGTCAGTTGTTGTTATAGGTATACAGTAGTGCAGTTTTACCTATTGGGCCCTTTCTTGGAACCTATCCCTCACGAATGGCAAGGGTTTACTTACTGTAAAAATTGGTTGTGTGGTGTGTTTCAGTTGTTATAGTGCATTTTTTTTGGAAATGGGGAGGGGGAAGGGACATAAAAAATATCATTAGTACCACACGTGAAATGTGTAGTCACCAAGTAGAAAAGCACTTTTCCTCTGGAGCTGTCCTTTAAGTACAGTATTGTTAAATACTGTATGGTGTTATTCGACTCTATAGCAAACATTATTTTCACCATTTATGTCTGATTAACTATATGGAAAGAATACTGGTACTTAATATAATCTTTTCTTTTACACAGTACTGTATCTAACAACAGGAATTTCATATTAATATTATTCGTAACTCTAGTCAATGAAAACTTAATCAGTCCAGCTTTGTGACAAGTGAAAATGCATTATTTCATATTTCAAGGTACAAATGATACTGAAGGTAGCTAATATTATATAATATGCTCTAAAAACTCTATAAACAACTTAGGGCCCACATTACTAGTTATTATTGCCATAAAGGAGACCAAACACAAGAATACACCCACACTTGCAAGTTGCTTCTATTAGTACAACATCAAATTTTGGAAAGCCGACTTACCCCGGCATCTTTCCAAGGTAATCTACAAACAACTCTGGAATAGAGGAAGAGTCAACAACAATTAGGAAAATTTTTAGAGAGTTTAACCCAATAATTTATAAACTTTAACTAGAATGGATGTGCCAGTCCTTTACATTACTCCCATTCATATTACTGTATATTCAGCTCTATTCAGATTAACTGAATAAACCTCCACACTATCCTACAGTGTATAGGCCGAATATCATGCACTTTATGGAGAATGGATAATTAAATACAATACAAGGATATAGGAAACGTTAGCCTAATTTAAAGTGAATATGTCTTGAGGCAATGAAACAGTTCTGATGCCATACCTCTCAAAATACTGAGATCTATACTGGCTACTCACTCTTAATAAAAAATAACTCGTGTCATTGTACACATTTAAAAAAGTTTTGAATTATAAAAGGCTACAAAAAAATATTTAAGGCAGATGGAATAATTTCTGGTGAACTGACATCAATATCATGACATACATGCATGCAAGTGAACACTGATATAAAAGCTTTTCACACACACACACAAAAATATATATAGAAAAAATTTACTCTTAAAGTAGGTAGTCACCATTATGCCACATAAAAAAAATCATTTTCAAAAAATACAGGACAGAAAACATTTAAGTTTTAAGAATTCAATTTGTTAACTTTACTCATACAGTGGAAAGGCTTTCATTAGTAATTGGTTGACTAATTCAATTAAAATTTAGATTCATTCAAATTGTTTGTAGAAGAAATGAGGAGCTGATCCTGAAATACCATTTCATAATTAAGCCTATGGAGAATGAATTCAAAATATACCCACTGAGAGTTAGAGATTTAGAAAACCAGGGAAGCTGTAATCCATGTCAGCAAGGACTAATCTGAAGGTCAGCCCTCATTAGAGTTGGAGCTAATGAGCTGTGGCCATTACACATAGTATATACAGTACTTAATCTGTTCTTTAATTATCTGGCTCAATTACTGCACAGGAAACAGGATCACCATCACAAACTGAAACTTTTGCAGAAGACCCTGAGGAGGAGGATGGGATCTGAGTAATTTTATCCAGGCTTAGTTATAATATAGAATTTAAGGATCAATCCCTTATCTTATAAACACTAGACATTCTGGAAGATAATATTCAGTCTTGGATATACTCATGCATTGAGTGTTTGACCTTTGCTAGGCAATACCCCAGTACTGTACCAGGCAGTGATTCATAGGACCACACTCCTGGGCTGAAAATGCTGTCATAATGGAATGATTTAACTTAAGAAATAAAAATACAATACCATATCTATTTCATGATATTGTATACATTACTGTACTTA
Source organism: Homarus americanus (assembly GCF_018991925.1). Classification (NCBI taxonomy): domain Eukaryota; kingdom Metazoa; phylum Arthropoda; class Malacostraca; order Decapoda; family Nephropidae; genus Homarus; species Homarus americanus. The sequence continues at coordinate 4,128,533 of NW_024749779.1, forward strand.
CCATATAGGCTTTTGTTATACTAATAATAATAACACCAGTACAGTAATAATGACAATAAAAATATCAGTGACCTAGACAATAATGGAAATCACTGGTTGTTCCTCTTGGAAGTCATATGCACTATCCTACTTCATCTCCTTATACTGCAAAACATTTTGGTCTTTGACATTTGCTATCAGAAAAACTATAGAAATAATAAAAGCAGTGACACTCACCATAACCAAATCTACTTACAATTACAGTATTGTTTATGGCCACAAATGCTATCGACAACTAAACTTGTCAAACTATTTAGTGGTCACCTACCCTGGCCCCAGGTTGAGTTCATTTTGGTATTGGTGGAGAAATGGAGGCACCACTTACTTGGGTAAAAATCTGGTAGGAGGTATTAAAAAAACTAATGTGAATTCATGAAAATCATATACTGTATACCGGACAACCACAGAACTCTATAATGATTTGTATAACGGATATAGAGCAAAAACAAATCAGAATACATTGTAGTCACTAGATACATTGTGTATGTGAAGGGGACTCTTTCTCAGAAATGCAAACCATTCAACATGGTTCTGTAATTAATGTCATTGTAATTGACATTTTCAAGTCCTACAGTGATCTGCAAACTTCTGTAGTGTCCAAGTGTGGTGCAGACTGCCATTATCGTGAAGACAAATACATTTTGCTTTTCATGGAACGATGAAAGTCATCAAGGCATAGGTTAGGTTAGGACGTTTCGTTAGATTTGATTTGGTCATTTTTTTTGTTTTTACGTCACAATTTTCCTCTATTTCAAAGCCCTGCCCACTCTGTGCGATCAATATTGTACTTACTTAAGTGAAATAAAAAATCATAAAAACTCCAAAAATATGAACTTGTGATGAGAATGATCGAGTTTAATAATCTTTTTTATTCGGCTCTATACAAATCAATACAGAGTTCCATGGTAAAATCTCTACTGAATCTTTATGAATTGTTATTCCTCTACAGGATTTGGGTTATTCTTGAGTTAACAAATAAGCTTCCATCTACAGGTTTTTCATTATGTAGCAGGTTAACCATGACCACTGTTGTTAAGGGTTACCATTTTTTTCCATTACTGTATACAGTATCTTAAAATATTTCCATATTAACAGAAGTACTGTACATATTTTACATTTATAAATAATGTAATTTATACAATTACTACAAAACCCTCGCATTACCAAATCAAAGTCCTAAAGCTCACAAAATTTATCTCGAAACAATATTGTTTTAAAAATAATCAGTTTCCTATGAAAGAACACAATTGTATGCAAGGACAACTTTTCTAGTTACACACAAAGTTCGACAAATAATAAAAGGAGACAGCTGTACCTGTGTGGTCTGCTCCCCTTCTGCATCCTCTTCTATAAACCACATACAAATATTACAACAATCGCTGAAACACTCCCTACACACACCCGACACGCTCGTCTACACCTGTATTTAACACAGTACATGGAAGATAATACATTCCCCCACTTACTCTTCAATTCGTGAGCAGGTGTTGATGAAAAGAGAGTAGTTGTCTGTAGTACTCGCCCACACAGACCACAGCTGGGCTACACCCTACCCGAGAATAGCGGATGTCTGTTTACATGGTATCACCCCGTCCCATGGCTTTAATACGAGATTAACCAATGAAAACACAGAGTCAAGTCTTCGGTTTATAAATCTGGATTCTTATTGGAAAGTGAATTTACTCATTAGTAAAATGTTTTTTTTTTCTGAGAAGAGCGATGTTGTAAGCGATAATTTTAAAAGCTAAAGTGAGTTTTATCAACCCAATAGTATTGAAACACTAATAGAAATATTTAATAATAATTCAGAATTAAAATAAAAAATAAGAACTTGACGGACGAATTAATGATGTTGCCATCTTATACTCCATCATAAAGTCCCTAAGTTGGTAAATATCAAATATTAATAATTTCATCTAATTATATTGTTTTCTTTAACTTTAAAATTCAAATAGAAATAAAAAATGTCCTTAATACAATAAAACTCTGTCCCAGATGATCCATATGTTCTCATTTGACAGTGCACCACGTAGTACATCCCGGTGGGTGACGCTAGATGTAAACAACACGCCGCCCCACCTGCTGGCAGCCGCAGTGTTTTCTTCAATATTTCTGGTAATTTCTGAAGTAAAAAAAACGCTCTTAGGTGATAAATATATACAATTATAGTAAAGGATATGTGAAGTAATTAGTTAATACTTAACTTATAACTAAGCTGTTAATGCCATATTTTTTGCAGTACTGTACATGGCTTGTATTTGTCACCTTAGGCCAGCTGTGTTTTGGGCGTTATCGGGACGAGCTCCTGTTTTAAGTCGTTCGATACTCGATTTATAGTCGTTTGTGAAATCATGTTAGAGGCAAAAAATTCGGTAAAGTTGCAGATTATAGCAACCAAAGAATATGATAAAAAGATGTGTTACCTAACCTAACCTAATATAAGAAAATGGCCATAGAAAAAAATAGTGCTATCTATTGAGTATAGTGAATTTCGGAATTCTGTGGTTGCTGTTATTTTTTTTTTCTACACCGGGATTAGCCCACCCGGGCATAGGTCACTGACCCACATCGGGGCCTGGGGGGCGAAAATGTAATAACAATATTTCATAGTAAATAAAATTTATAATAAAAAATACAAATTTAAAAATAAAATAAAATAATGCTAAGAATAATAATAACACTAATTAATAATAATGGTAATTATATAGGACTAACCCACGTTTTTTATTTATCATCCCCCTCCCATCCAACAACCTTGAGGGACCCGTGGGAATTTGGGGTATGAGGTGGGGGTAGAGCAAAAACAGAAGCTAATAGGAAGCTGATCTAACCTAACCCAACCTAACTGGTGTTATGGCAGTTTCACTCCCAATTGGGTTAGAGCAATTTTGGATTCACCAAAAGTTATATCTCGTCAATTGCAACAACTTTTTCTAATACTACCACTTCCGTTGCAAATACTGTATATATAATGACAGAAAGAATAATGTTTAGAGTTGAGGAAAAACCTAGCATAGTATATGATACAGTACGTACTCCTTAAATTATAATAATAATAATAATAATAATTAACGGTTTATTGAAAAAATTCTGCAGCCCGAAGGCTGAAAATATACATTGGACATAAATGACTTATTACATACATTGGTGGTTTAACAAAAGCCTTCATTAGAGAAAGGTAAAGGAACATACAGATTAATGTAGGTGTTGAACAGCAAACTCGTAGTGTAGTAACTCCCTTCCAGATGGTGTTAGGAGGAACTCACGTGGTGTAGTAGTTCCCTCAGATGGTGTTATGACGGACCTGGCGTGGTGTAGTAATTCCCTCGCAGATGGTGTTATGAGGGACCTCATATGGTGTAGTAATTCCCTCACAGATGGTGTGATGAGGGACTTGACGTGGTGTGGTAATTCCCTCACATTGGTGTTATGAGGGACATGTGGTGTAGTAATTCCTTCACAGATGGTGTTATATGAGTGAGGTTTGGTCTTAGGCCTTCCTATCGTAGACGGATTAACACATCGCTGGTTGTTGTTGGGTCTCATGGGCCGTTATCACTGGGTACCTGGGACCTCACTGTGTGAAGGTTAACTTGGGTACGACTGTTACTGTTGAGTTGTTCTCACTGACTTAAGCGCTGTTCACCACTGTTCACCTCTGTTTAACACTGGTTCCGTTCCTTTCCTAAATGAAATTGTAACTTCTGGCGAGTACTTGTTGATATTCCGGTGGGGAGGAGGGTTCAGGGGAGGGGGTTGGTATGGGCCAACTTAACAGTTGACCTGGCTGCTCCGAGAGAAGCACCAGGTGCGTCTTGACCCTTCGGTGGTCAAGGATTTGCTTGAGCAAGTGCCTGTAGCCAATCACAAAACATGTAAGAACAGCTCTGGAAGCTCCAACTACTTGATCACATTTACAAAAAAATGGTTAGACCTGTAGTATTAAATGAAACATTATGGTTTTGTAGAATTTAGTTATGTGGGCCCTTCAAATATGCAGACTTCTGTTGTACAGTATATAGGGATGTCACCTAACAAAACTTAGTCTTTGAGTTGCAATAAAACTCATCAGTATAGGATTACACAGTGGAAATGATGGTCTTCATTTATTATTCCAGATGATTCATAGTACTCAACTGTCAAGTTTAACTGATCATTTATCCATTACTGTTCCAGCTTGGCTAACAGTCCACGATGCGTCAGTTAAAAGGAAAAGTAAAAGAAACTGCAAAGGAGAAGAAGGAGAGGAAGAAGGAATTTATGGAAAATAAGGATAAGGCATTCACTGTGGCCCTCCCAGTGTTAGGAGCAGTGTTCCTTCTAATTGCCATTTTGGTTTACTTCAAGACAAGACCTAAGGAGATAGAGCTGTGAGAGCTGTTCTATATGTTGCTGACCATCAAAGATATTGATAAAAGCAGATCATAATTATAATGTGTGGATTCTAGTGTTGGTAAATATTATTTTATTATAAAAAAACATGTTTCACTGCTCCATTGTTAACTATGGTTATAGAGCTATTTAGAAGATATATTGTTATTATATTGATAATGAATAGCATTTACTGCATCCCCTCCATACAAGAAAAAGGGGCACTTACAGGTACTGTATAGTACAGTATTTATATAGTATTTCAAGAATTTTGCATGAAACAAATGCATTTTAGATATGAAATTAAAAGAAAATGTAACAGATCAAGGTTTTGAGTACAAATGTGTAGTCACTCTGAATTAGCAGAAAGAAATTCAAATGTTCATAATAAAAGGGTATGTTTATGACACATTTAAACATAAGATTTCTTTCAGGTGGGTACAGTGCTGTGATACGATTAATCAGGTGCCTTTTTCAGAGATATTCCATATATTGAAAGTACAAGGTGCTTTGATAAGTACTGTATTAAAATAATATCATTTGATATGTGATGCAAGTTACGACTGTTATTTCAGTATTAGATCAGTGAAATTCGTGTTCATTGAATTTAACGCACTGATGTTGCACGCTGTCATAAATATGCTTCATTGTATAGAAAGACAAAACATGGCAGCATGTATCTCCAGCTGTTGTACAAAGTTTTTGCTTAGAGTCGGTTAATCTGTTACATGATTGGATTGCTAGACTCATTTACAACAAGATTCAGGTGCCTTAGCCTTTAGCATACATGACAGTGTGTCCTATTAAGGGTAGTATATAATACAACAGATACAGGGGTATCTGGCTATTTCGCATCTTATATATCATTTGGCATTGCTACAGTACTGTACAGTGCTACCATTACTGGATTATGTTTACAATGTATTAAACAATTTTTGAATAGGCCATTTATAATTTTATATCAATATTCAGTTGTAAATTAAAAAATACAGCAGTACAATACTATTCTAAAACACTGCGAATGCAAATTTTCTTGATACTTATAAATACTACCTCTCATTCAAGAAAGTGAAACCTTATACTGTAACAGGGTTTTGAGTAATGTACTGTACAGTATTACAAAAATGATACTTTTATATACAAATACAACTACTGGCATGGGTTGGTTCTCGGTGTCTATTATAATCATGACTTCTTTTCTTTATGGTTCAAGTTTAGATTTTATTTCAGGTTTGCTGCCGATTTTATGATTTTGTTGTGTGGATGTTGAAATCCTTTTTGTAGGAAGTTTTAACTAATGTTTGACAAATTACTTATGTGGTTTATCCTGGTATGTATAGTCACAAAAAAGGAGAAGATAAAAAACCATTACAGGTACAGTGTTAATTTCTTGGGATTTTCTTATGATCTCGGAGGAAAAACATATCTTAAAATCATATCTTATAGTGCTTCAGTTTTATTATTCAGCTCAAAGGAGAATAACTGTACATGCAAGTAGTACTTATTGTCATAGTGTGTAAATGCAACTGATTATATTTATTTTTAATTGGCTCATGTGTGTTTGTTGTTTACTCCTGAGATAGGTTCTGTTTCCTCTTACTCATTGCCAGGAGTCAGGGTGTTTGGTTGGTTTTACAGGTTAAGGATAAATTGGTCCCCAGGTTATTTTTGTAGTGGGTGTAGGTAAGCTTTTGTGACCTCTAACTATAATCTGATTTTCTAGTTGAAATAATTTTGGATGATCTTCCATTTTCATTACTGCATTGTACTGCCGAGAGTAAAGGTTGCATGGATTTAAAATTAGTTTCACCACTTACCAGTATAGTATATATTTTTTCAGCATTATCTCAGACATGGATAGCATTTTTGTATTTTTTCACTGATAATGAGATACAGTATCATAAATAATTTGGTAAGCAGTACTGTACTGTAACCACAAATGTACCAAAAAGCACTATGAGATTCATATGTAGGCCATTAATATGATATATTGTATTCTTTCTTATTTCTTCAAGTGTCAGTATTGTTCTCATCAAATTGGTTTTCAATAGAGAAGAGTAACTACTGTACTGAAGGTAATTTTGGTTTGAGAATTTTAAGTGAAAGGGTTTTAGATATTAAAAAAAAATTGTATACCTGTACAGGATATACAGTATGGACACCAAGGAATACTGTATCTAATATGGAAGTATAACTATATAAGAATACATGTAGCGTGATATTCCTTGGTAGACAGTTTCAGCAGAAACCAGGAGGAGACTAGACGCCTTCAGAATTTGGTGCTACAGTAAAGGAAAATGATGGAAAACAAATTAAAACATAGGACTAGTTAGATCAATGAGAGAAATCCCAGAAATCTATAGCATAAGGAAAATTGGACACTGGTTTTATGCTAAGGGATGAAAGGATGAAGGTAGAGGTATTAATGAGTAAAATTGATATTAGAAGGGTCAGCAAAAGGCAGAGAGTGGGATGGATGAATGAAATTAAAAGCTGGGTCCCCAGAAAGTTAAAAATTCAGGAAAGATTCATAGAGACTGAGAATGTTGGAGTAGAGGGTCTTGGTTACCTACCCTCAGTTATGGGGATGACACCTTAATTGATAACGGGCTTCCTTTTTAAATTTTTAAATGTGGAATTTTATATACAGTAATACCTGTAGTAACATTTGTAGATTCATTGTACAATCTGGATTGTATATTTTAAACCACATATCAGTGGAAGGTCATTTGGCTGGGTATCTTTGTTTTCTTAAAACATATGATTTAGTCCTGTTGCCTTATCAAAAAGGATTGGTTTACAATTTCACGAGGCAGTTGAGGTAAAATGAACTGCAGATGCAATGTTGAAATAATGAAGTATACAGTATTTTTACTTCAGGAAATTAGTAGAATACTGTACATTATATGGTACTGTACTGTAATACAAATATTATTAATTTTTTTTTTTTTTTTTTTGCATATGTACAGTTGTGCAGTGTTACCTTAAGAGAAAAAAATACTGTATTCCAGTATTTGATTCTTCATTGAGACGAGTGCAAAATAAAGTATTTGCGATGTTTGGATTACTATTACTTGATACTGGTACTAATTTCATGATGTATTATTTTGACCTTGTGTTGATATCCATAAATCTATTTTCTCAAAATACAGGTTGTTTTTTTCCTATTATGTTTACAGTTTACTTCAATTCCTGTGCTCGTTATTCTGCTCGTCTCCGGTGTATTTTGTGCTTAATGTGATAATTAACCAGTGATGTCAGGGTATTCAAGGAAGAGTAGGAATAATATGGTGAGCTGGTTTGGTGTGATAGCAAAGAGAAAATGGAACACAGGTGAGGCTCACACTAATTGCAATATTAAACACTGTTGCCCGTGTTGTGGTGCCTGCAAATGCTTGTGGCTGCTTCAGTCATGTAGGCATGAGTAAGATTAAGGGTATTTTCGACAACTATTGGGCTATAGGTGACTTTTAACAACCAAAATGCCTATCTTTCTAAGCTTGTGAGTTAAAATGAAGTGGAATGCAGCTGCATTATGGATAAGCCTAAAATAGTCGGATACTTAATTTCCTCATCAACAACCTTCCCACGCCACTTCACAAGCGGAGGAGCGAGCCTCAGCAGTCACTGTAAGTGTTATGAGAAGTAGTTATATAACTAATATTAACAATCATAGATACAGATTCGTTAGTATTGTTATCGTTTCGGTCTGGGAATCTTGGGATTCTAGGTTAGGTTAGATATAGTTCCTGGGTTCTGTGGCCAGGTAAGGTAAGGTAGCTCCACAGTCGTTCGATGTTCGGGATGTGTACTGCCACGAACGAACATGCACAATAAAATGTCACTGAAGAAAAGTGTCATAGAATTGTCCAAATTACCGATTGCAACTATAAAATTCACGAAATTCGTTTAGTGGTAACAAGTGAAAGGTAAGTTTTCATATAAAATGTTAAATATCGCGCTTATACATAATTTGCGCCAGAAATGCCATCGAAGAAGTGTCTTAAAATTGTCAAAATTACTGATTGCAACTTTAAATTTATCAAAATTATTTGGGTGGCAACAAATGAAATAATACTGGTACCATAGCCATTTACAGCTGAGTGCACTGGGAACGCATGAGAATCGAGCTACCGATCCCTGGAAGAGGAGGCGATTGCGACCGGCGTACTTACTATATTATATGTATAGGCTGTAAAGAATAAGAAACACCGATACGGAACGCCTCTGTAGAGGTATTATATGCATTAAACGAATATTTTGAGAATAAGAAGGGGAATATTTAGAAAAAGAAAAGGAAGTGTTTGGTTGGAGAGAAGGGAAGATCAAGATGGAGAATGAAATGGGTTAAAAGGAAATGGATTTACTGAATGATAGAGTAGGATAGACGTCCAGGAAACAGCAGTGTGTGTGTGTGCGGAAAACGTGATGCTGTATTGTATGTGTTTTGGGGATAATTTTGTTATTGATGAGTGACTTTGATTTTGTGACGACAGGGATAACAAATCATATGGATACTTTTTTTTTTTGGGTGGGGGGGGGGGAGTCTTTGTTGTGGGAGGGAAGATTGGTGGTAGTGGTGTGGAGGTGAGGGGGAAAGAAATGGTGATGTGTAAGTGAGGGGAAAGCATCGATGGCAGTGTGAGTGAGGAAGAGCAGGGATGGTGGTGGAGAAAACAAGAGGGGGGGGAAAAAGGAGGTGGCAACAAGAAGTAACTATATAAGGAGAAGGAGAATGCAGGAACGATAGAATAAAGAGAGGACAGAGGATAGGAGGAGGAGGAAGAGAGAACATGGTGGATTGGAAGAGAAGAAGGCCTTTTTTTTAGTTTAAACAATTTATTGACAAAGCTTTGAGTACAGTTTGCCTATTCTGAGTAATTCGGTCAGGTCTTGACACTGAGGGTGGTATCACTTCTCACTGCCACGCAGGAGAGAGGTTCATACACAGAAATACATCATATTCATTAACAATATATATAGGTCAGATTCATGTGGGTGATGTCACTGTTCACTGCCATGCAGGACAGTGGTTCATATACATTGGACGTCATATTCTAATTGAAGACTAATCAGTGTGGGCTAGCAAATTTGGGATAAACAGCAAGAATGTCCTCTAGCACCCCCGATTCAATGTAGTAATTACAAAGTTCATGATACAATAAGCCAAGTGGCCTGAAGAAGGCAGGGAGGATAGGAAAAGGAGTGGGGCTGAAATAAGAAGATTGAGGTAGGGAGGTGAAGGAAGATCTCTGGCGTCAGGAGGAGGAATACTGTATTAAGAAGGCAGCTTAGAGGTGAGGAGAGTATGTGTGGACAGACAATATTCAAGAGAGACAGAGCACCTGGTGGTTGGTTGTCTCGGAAACGCATATGGATAGGAAGTCCTAACAAAGAATATGAAGCGGGAAACACGTAGCTATTTATCTTAAGATTTAGAGTTAATCTTACACAAAGGGTTAAATTCTGAAGTATAAAGAAAAAAATAAATGATCTGGTTTATCAGTAAGATGCTGAAAAAGAACAGAGGGAAGAAAAATGCAAAAATCATTATATCCCTAATATGAAACCCCTTAACACGCTCAGCTCCTTGTAATCCTTTGTCGTGGGTTGTATGAAGAGTCTCCCTGACCTGTTCTGCTAGGCTCTCTCCTCTCATTGGATGATGGCCAACAAAACTTTCATCATTAGCATCAGCATCATCAACAAGCTGCACCTCATACAAGTACTGTAGTGAATAACTCTGGACTACTTTACACAAAGTTGACATAAGAATGCCTCTCTGAGCTGGCAGTTATTTTCCTACCTCTTAATCTTTCTTTTCTAATTAAATTAGCGGGAGAGTCGCATTAATACCCAGGGGAATAATATGAAAAGCAAAAGGAAATGAAATCTATTGACCTTTATTTAAAAGAGTTACCCTAAGCTCCTACAGAATATAGGAGAAATACAAGACGCTCTTTTGGGTCTTTGGTTATTACGCTGAAGAGCTCAATTATCAGCGGGCGACAAACTCCACAATTCCAAGAAGGGAATGCAAATACAAAAATGGCCCAAAACAACATTAATTCATGAACACAGACGACTCAAGTTACAGCAATAAAACCAAATATAAAAACATTAAAAACATGAATGATATGCTAGCAGAGGGAGAGTAACTGCAGTAGATAAGGTTAGTAGGAAATGAGAAGTCGAGGAGGATACATAAACCTGCTTTACGAGAGGTGTTCACTTTAATAAGTTACCTTTAGTGGAGTAACTTGATTCTCTTAAGGAATAAATTGACCCTGGGAATGGGTGAAGAATTCATAGAAAATCATCACATGCACAAAACTGTTCTTGAAAATTATTTATTTCGTTTTTTGTAATTGACATAGCTACAGGTTATACATCACACTAAGGTAGAGAGAGAGAGAGAGAGAGAGTTACGTCACAAGGGAAAGAGAGCAATAATGGTGAGGGTGTGGAGGCTTCATCCTTCGCCAACGTTCACGGTCAGTCGACAAGTGCAGTATTAACGTTTATTTTTCATTCTCTCCTTCACGACTTGCTCAGAATTGTCAAATCGTTGTCCTTTATTAGGAACATTATCTACTCAGTTTTAAGCGGGACATTACAAATTAGAATAAAAGCTTATCATATATTGTTATGAAAAAAGTGAGTGTTGATCATAGAGTGGGATAGTATATAAAATATTTTCGGTATAATTACGGCAGATGAAGTTATATAATATTATATCTGAATTTGGTAAATCAATCGTTATTTAAGTGAATGCATTTTTGATTAATTGGTTTAAGCATGTTTAAATTTTACATTGTATTGTTAAATTTAAATCATCAGAATCATGACTATCATTTTTATGACATTTTCAAAGTGTAATTAATCATATCTGTACATCGCTCTTCGATTTCCGAGTGAAAAGTATCATTTGTCATTATTTTAGCAAGTTGTGTTAACCTCCATTTTTGTTCTTACCTTCTGAACTCACGAGAGAACCTAAACGAATTATATACGTAGTGGGTCAAGTGCACCTTGTACTTCCTCCATCTTTACTACACATTAATAGTAAAACATACGCATCAAGCATTATGTAACTGATTGGTTATGGAAAGATTACTTTGAGGTTTTGTTATTTATAAAAGCCATTTATGACGCGTGTGTCTCATTAACTCATTCAGAATTTGACGAGGATAAAATTCATATTCAGTACGTAGTATTATTCCGTTCAGTGTCTTGTGTTCGCTTGGATAATCGCTAAACTATTTTAAATATCCTTGCTGTACCTTTATTTTGTTCTTAATATCGACTTCTTTTACAGATGTTGTAAGGTGTGAATTAAAAGTCCCCAAGCTGCTAGTAAAATATTACATTTATCTGATATCACATGACTCTTACTTGTTTATACTGGGCGCCTTTCATCAATCATACAATACAGTCTCCCTGACCTTCTGATGTTGCTATATATTTTCGATAAGTCTATGCAAAACATATTGTCATAAAAACAATATTACCTGGGATAATGTACAGTACATTGTCGGCCATAATGTTGTGGTAGTTCTTAATACAGCATCAAATTTTTTACCTTAAAAGTGAAAGCGGGTCACATCCTGACGGCCTGTTAGGGACAGTGCGAATACAACACACTGAATACTAAGCCTTCGGTACAAAGGAGGCAGCTTAACCGGTACAAGTATCGACCTTGGGCCGGTGTAGCAGTTTGAGAGTTTCCCCATTCTCAACTCCTTGGTCATATTGCGCATGAGCGAAAACGAGGGGATCTCCCACACCACTGAATACGCAGTCTGGGAGCTCCCCCGTCTGAGCACTCATAGCGATTAATAATACACACAGTCCTTAATTAGACTACCATTGTTTTAGCAGTCAAGTTAGGTTAGATTAGGATAGGTTTGGTTAGGTTAGGTTTTGTTTAGTTACTACAAAAAGGGTTTACACAGATAAATACGCATTATATAATTACAAGTGATCGCGAGCACCTTCGTGCCCAGTGAAAGTTTGAACGCTCGTACTTGGCTAGCGTACAGCGAATGAGGGTGCGCCAAGTCCGTAGACTTGCATGGTTAATTAGGGTGCGCCGAGTCCGTAGACTTGCATCGTTTTCCATCGTAAATATAATTGTTAATTAATGCCTTCCTAAAGAAACCATCGACATGGGACCAGGTTTGTTCCACTCTACGAATTATTTGCGATCTTTCCACCAAGTTTGATGAAAACGATTGTGCCGTTTCGGCTGCCCAGAACAGACAGACAGACAGACAGACACATGGCTAGTCCTATTGTATATTAGATTATGAGACTGATCAGAATGGGGGAGCTCTCAGCCCATTGCACCAGCACTTCACTTAATGGCCTATTACTTTTCCAACTGTGGGCTTTGGGTATCCATGGTGCCTTACAAGGAATCTATCGAACAACATTAGGCTAACCAAACGTTTCTCGATCAGTTTGATTAAGGCTTATCACGATGCTACAGTTATATGGGAGATATATGACTATTATTATTATATTGTATGTTCTGTTGCCTCCTATAGCCTACAAAACTTTAATCCAAGCTGGACAGTTTAAGGCAGACATGATAAGCGTAGATGCATAGGAATCTCTATGCTAGGAATGTTTGTTTTTAAAATAATTATAATTTTACCCAAAATGCTCTGTGGAATGCTCTGCCTTCTTCTGTGTTTCCATACTCATACAATCTGTCTCACTTCAAAAAGCTGGTTTTCCGGCATCTTCGTGGTGTAGATTAATATAATCTTTTTCTTTTCTATTTTTAATTTATTTTTGCTCTTATTTCTTCGCCCCCTAAGCCTTGTTGTGGGTCGATGACCTGTGCCCGGGTGGGCTATTCCCCGTAAAAAAATAAATAAAAATAATCGTAAATATAATACTGAATGATTAGTTACATTTTATTAATGCATTGGCATGTACATAAGAAACACCTGTGTTCACAGAAGGATATATTTTTGTGAACACACACAAATGACAAGAGCTTACCTGCACCCTGCCTGTAGCCATCGTGAAAATCATAATTTGTATTTCAGTACAGCACAGTGGGCAGCCAGCGGGGCCTGTGCTCACCTAAGTCAGGCAACAGCTGGGGATGAGGCCGTCACCCACAGCTGAGCCACGCTAGCCCGCCCTCCTAATTGCTTATCTGGCTTGACAGCGCTTTTGTTCACTGGCAAAAGTATGAGCTGTGGATAATGGTGAGCGGGAAGCTGGGGAGGACGTCGCCGAGCAGACCAGGGATCACTGAGGTTGAGAAGACCAATTCAATTCTGTCACACCTCTCACTCTCTCTGCTAGGTGACGCGGGTTGTCTTGTGTCCAATTGAGTTAAAATGGGTCAAGCGACGCGTCTCGCCTTTTTACCACTTGTGTTTATTGCTACAAGTGTGTCTACAAGTATGCGGCTTATCGGAAAGTACTTGTAATTTGATTTTTTCTTGTTTCTTTACTTGACATTCATTACATTGTTATTCTAGGCCTATCAGTATTCTAAAAAAATAAAATAAAAGATACGTTTCTTTATTACATTAGCTTTCAAAACTTCTCCAGCAGCACTACACGTAAATGTGAAACGAAACTTTTAACTGTCCAAGAGAACTATAACGTACAGTATACAACCTACCTTGCTTCACTCAAGTTTGAATATCGATACTCGGAAGAATTGATGAAGAGAGCAAGGAACGTTTGGTGTAGTGGGAAGTAATTGTCAATCCTTAAGGCCTGAGGATAGTTTCTTAATTGATTGAAACGTTACTGTAAAACATGTAAACTTAGAATGATGTCCATACATGCCGTAACCAGTTTCATATAACGGATCACCTGAAGATTAACCTGTATAGCTTATTTCACCTAAGGATTAAACACCCTAACGTTATCTGAAAGGGGTTATGTTAGGTTAGGTTAGGTTAATTTAAAGAACAGATTCGGTTAAGTAATGTTACTGGGTAAATATAGTAGGTTAGGTTAGATTAGAATAGATTTAGCGTGGTTAATCTTAAGTTGAAATAAGCTGGGGGCTAATCTTCAGGACTCAATATAACTAAGAAACATACCGTATATTATAGGGAACCCAACTGGGAGGAAATAAAACCAGTTTAAGTCCAGAAGTAAATCATATGGAACCTGACAATGTGGTAATTATTCATGAATAATAATGCAACAGTAATTACAACTCCATTAGCATAAATCATAAACGCTTAGAGCCTTCATGTAAACATCTCTACACGCTGAGAGTCTTTATTTTCCTAATGAGGGCGAGAGTAGATGCTGGCAAGACTCATGTGGTCTGTTGTAGATTTAATCACTTGTAGATAAATGATTAGATGAGATATACCTGTATACTTGTTACTTCAAGTCTCTATACCTCCATACATATACACCCAGGCCATGTTATCGAGAATGATTCCCACTTAAGGCATTCTAGCGACGATTTAAAGGGATAGTAGACACTGTTGCTCACAAGTATAGGTCACAACAGCGTCCCAGCTTAAGTGTTGTAACAGAAACAGAATTGGCAGAAAATGGATCGACCAAAGCCAATGTGTTTGATCGTGACTATGACTTTAGATCACTGAAGTCGCTAAACCCAAACAACCTTTACGAAACAAACTCACTTTTTTCAGGTTATCCCGCGAAATGTGAACAATAGACAAGGAATAGAGTCTCAGATGTGTTGTAATCACGCTTGAACAAAATGCAAACTAATGAGACTTATGAAGAAAGCATTCGAGGAGCAACGAAAGGCAGAGTAAAAAATAAATAAAAGGAGACAAGAAGGGTGTGTCAAAATAATTTAAATTGATAATAATGGTGATCGAACCAGCCGCTGAACCAATATCAAAGACAAGTACAGTAGTGGTATGGTCAATGTACGTACACCGCGCGCCCCCATACTATGCCGTGAACAGAATATGAATCAAAACCTAAAAAATCCTGTTTTTGCCAAAGAACTTGGTTCCTTGTTGACCAATTTTAACTTTCTAGCTCAAAGAGATATATCGGCCGGCACCTGGAGGGAGGGTGTGGCGGTGTATTATTGATATCTCCTCGGTCTTGTTATTTATTTATTTATTTATTTATTTATTCATTCTAAGATAACTGGCTGACAACAAATATATCGATGAAATACACATCTTAATTATTTTTCTTAAATTAATGATATTTTTTTTCATGTATACAGTATATACAACTGAAAAATGTGTTCATCAGCACAACACACCAGTTTTGGACTTCCTTTCGTTTCCACAAAGAATTTTACTGTTTCTTCTTGATATTGGGCTGATTGGCCGCCGTCACCAGGTACATTGCAAATAATAATACTAATCAGAGATCCGCCAGGAGGAACTTGAAATACAGTGAATTTGTATTTATGAGGAATAAGTCCTTTTAAGAATTTGAGACAAAAATCAGGTGCGTCTATACCACTTCGACAGGAACGAGGACCAGAACTCGTGTATCTTGAGGTTTATGACGTGGCTGCTGGATACTATAATGACAGAGCATATATTTCACAGCAGTGACGGTGAATGATTGACAGCGAATTAAATGTTTATATGTACTGCTGTTGTCGGGCACAAAGCATTAAGCGGGAATATACACACACACACACACACACACACATATGTGTGTCTGTGTTTGTATACGTAGATTTAATATCATCAATACGCTTCAAATTATTTCTCTATATTGGCGAAGAAAATACTGTTCGGCAGTGTTAAGTAATTTCGTCAATACACTAATTGCTTGTGAAAAATGTTGAAATGTTTGGAAGAATCCGCCCTGCTCTCAGCGGCCAATCTACCAATTCCAAACTCGATGTGAGATTTTTTTTTCTAATTCCCCGCGCTAGAAAAATCTCTTTGGCCAGTATGAATTGATAATATGTGTTGGATTAGAAAATATAGCTTCTGTATTGGTACTTTTGGTTTCTGACTTTTTGAACAGTGTAAAATGTATAACGCTATAGCCCGCAATCACAGTACTTCTTTGTGAACGAGAGAGACAGAAATAACTTGCACCAAGGCAAATACCTTTTACCCACCGGCCGTCACCAACAACCACGACCTAGATCCCTCAGAGCGACATTAAACGTTCTTAAGAGGCATAAGAAAGTACGTCTACAATTCTACGACCAAGTGAACAAGAAGGTTGATGAACATGTCAATTGTCCGTAGTAGTAGTAAGTATGGTTTTATCGCCATAGTCATAAATAGCCAGTTAAAAGGATGAAAAGCCTCATTGTAGTAAGAAAAAAGAACATCAAAGACCGTCAAAATTCTGAGCTATGACAAACGTTATATGAAAGCAATTAACGGATCAGGAAGTGAGTTTTAATCACAGATAGCGTTTACACATCCAGGCTGAGTTTCTCTTAGGCATGACCGATCTTCTCTGAACGAAACCGTCTACATTTGTTCAGTTTTCAGCAGCTTTTAGTAATTGTGTTTATTACCACATATATAATATCACAACAATACGTAAACATCATCGTTTATCTGATGGGTTTTCTGCCGTGTTCTATGTTATTTGATTTTCATTTTATGTATTGTTGTTAATGGAGAATAATTTCATATTGAATGATTCATTGAAGCAAGCGAAAAAATAGTATTTGGAATGCATGATTCTCTCTCTCTCACTCTCCTCTGTTAACCTCCGGCAAGGCAATAACAGTAGAGCAATTAACTTCCAATTATGGGTTAGTATTCACAATTACCCACTGCTGTTGTTGGCCCAAATTTCCGGATTGCTTTTGAACTTTTCATCGAGGAATAATAATAGGTACTGCGCTTCCTGCCAGGTCTGATGTCTCCTCCTGCAGGTAATTAATAACTTCACACAGATATACTGTATACTACGTTAGGTAGGTGATGATGTATGAACTGATATTTAGCCGAAAATAATGAGGATGAATATACTCGGATATAAGAGCATATTAAAGAAAAAATACATAGATAAATGAGGCTAATGGGGTGAAATGTGTTAGTGTTAGTGAGCGAAAAGTGCAGGAGATATGAATGAAATCACGATTACATAAACACGAGGGCAAATTATCAGGACAATATCTTAGGAAAAAAAGAACAAGATCATACGAGTACACTGGAGGGAAACACACAAAAACTATACACCAACTGACTGTTTACCCGATATTGAAGTTTCCGTTTCCACCAAAGTATAGTAGATGACATCACATCCTCCACCTTGTGACATCAACCCTCCAGTTCTGTATCTTTCACATTTTCTTACCCCGAGTTACAGATACAACAACATACCATCCGTAAGGCCTTTCCTTGCATCAAAGATTTAGAACGGATTCTCAGCCATACTTCAGGATGAGAGCTCACTTGCAACTACGATAGTCTCAGTCCTGTTTTGACTCCGGCGGTTTTTGATGCAATATTTTGTGTTCGTTTTAAAAAATCCAATTTGGGGAAGTCTATCTTATAGAACTTTTCAGAATCCGAACCAAGTTTAAGCTAACAAGTACAATTGATGGGGAATTGCTTAGACCATTTGATCATGAAAAAAAAAAAAACCTAGATATGTTTTAACATCTAATGTTGGATAGTTTTCTAATACTATAATCCAGAGCAGGTGTCCGATTGCTTTCCTTGTGGCTTTGACCGATAATATCAAGATGACCTTACACTGGTTTTATTGCTCGATAAGACTGCCAAGGTGCCCTTATATTGGTCTTTTTCTGGCCGCAATACCAAGGTGGTCTCACTTAAGTCATAAGAGTCAGTGACACTACTTGAGTGACCATATACTGACAATAAATACTCCAGTCGTCATAGGTAGAACATCACCCAAACAATCATTAATATTACTTGGTATACATGACACCTCAGCGGTAGGTCCTCCTAACCTTCCTCTTTCCCCCCTTATTAACTCCCACACCTCAGCACCATCTTTCCCTGTTCCTTTACGTCCACTCCTACCCCCTTCTCTAAACGTCAATACTCACCCACTCACCCTCTCTTACCACTATCTCTCCCCTTCTCTACCGGATCCACGGTTTCTCCGGAGGTCTCTGCGTGAAGACAATCAAATTTGCATCCGAGGAAGTAATCTGATTGGCAGTGTCTGGGAAAACACGGTGGGTCCTATGCTAATTACGTCCAGAGGGCGCCCGGATGATGGAGCTAACTAGATCTGCTTCGGCCTTATCATCCCTCCTACCCCTCAAATTATATATAATTTCTGTTGCTAAAAACTTTGAAAGCATGAATTTCTTTTTCCAGTTTTCATTTCGATTAACTTATTTACTTTTTTTTTAATTACCTAATTTAATGTTTCCTTTACTCGTAATTCATATTTTACATGAATTCTATTTGTGGAAAAGTAGCAGCAGGTCATACCATAAGGTCACGACAATAGCAGGTCATACCATAAGGTCACGACACTAGCAGGTCATACCACAAGGTCACAACGCTAGCAGGTCATACCATAAGGTCACAACAATAGCAGGTCACGCCATATTAAAGGGAAGACAATTTTTATTAATTCTTTGGTGATTTATAGAGTTTAAGTGATGTATGTAGGCCTGTATGGCTAAGTGATGGAAATTTTATATATTGTCCTATAGGGTTTTAAGTGTTGTATATAGGCCCATAGGTTTAAGTGATGTATATAGGTCTATAAGGTTAAATATTAAAGTAGATATGTTACAACAATAAACTCCTGGCGTCTCCACAGTGAAAGAAAGGACACGAAATGTCAGTTTTCTACACTAGAAGTCAGTCTTGAGATATCTGGATTTCTTCGCTGTACTTTTCCTGAGGTACCGATGAATATTTCACCTTTAGATACATTGTCTGTTGATGGATATTGATGGGTGAAATAGATTGTGTGATTACTGTAACGAAAGAAGAAGAAAAAGAAGATACAAAAGTCGGTAGAAGGGAGCCATCAGATTGAGAGGTATTTATCCATTGTCTCCAGGAGGCCAAGGAGGGAGTACTCTTTAGTGATGCCTGTGCCATGACAACAGTTGGCTGGGGACGTAATCACCGCTAGTATCTCCATTTACAGTAGTTCCTTTTATTGGTGGTTGACGGCCCACGACCCGAAAGGAATTTTTAAAAGTACTATTCTTATACTTTCCCTTAAACTGCGATTAAAGAGACGACATGTGGTTACGTTAAGAGAAAGGCAATATAAGCATTATCGCTCCAATAGGATAAGTTAGATAGACGAGGATAATATATTGTACCAGTCTTTGAGAATTTGTGTCCAGATCCGTGTTTGACTTACGTTGATTACTATCCCATTGGTCAAACTCATCCAATTGTACAGTTCTCTGCTCTATTTCAATCACGATGATGGATGCTTACTTGTATAAGAGGTGAAGTGGTGGGAGTGCAGTGTTGGGGCGTTTGGCGGTGGAAGTGAGATGTGGTGGTGTAGAGAGAGAGAGAGAGAGAGAGAGAGAGAGAGAGGACGAGTGAAGAAACGAGTAAAGAAAAAGAAAAGAAGAAGAGATGGGAGAGGGGAGAGAAGGTGTAAAGGTGAAAAAAAAAAGATTTAGAAGAGAAAGAGGATGAGAAAGACGAAACAGCGGGAGAGGGTGACAGGGAGGAGGAGAAGGGGAAGACCAGAAAAGTTAAAGAGAGCATGAGAGTAAAGAAAAGAAAGCACAGATAAAGGGAGGTAGGAAGAGAAAATGGAACTAGAGCCTCCAGCACTTTACCTATTGTTACGAACCACGCCACCAATTGTCATGATCTACCTACCCAGCACTACGACCCACGCCATCTATTGTCCTGATCTACCTACCCAGCACCACGAGCAACGCCATCTAGGGACGAAACACGAGTATGACTAGTCTTAGTTACCACTCTGGGGTTTCCCTTCTCCATATCCTGGTTGTTGCGTCACCTCCTACAAGTCTTCTTCATCAGCTCCAGTTTGATGAGAGTTCAGTTCACTCTGGGAAGTGACCACAGGATCACCTATCCTGAAACCTACGGCACAGTGACTACCTACCGTCTACTACAATACTCAGCCTTACTCGTCAGCCATCTCAGCTCCGCACTTAAGTATTTGTAATCTTATATTGCCTCCCCCCCTCCACCTTGCTTCAAATTGTTGTATGTTGTATAAATATGTATATACTGTTAATGTTTAGGTTAAGTATGGTTAAGGGTAAATTATAGAAAGCTGAATATTTTGTTAAGGAATTTATGGTACTTTATTATACACAACACAAACTCGCATCCTTTGTCTACCCTTTTATAGTCCGATTGTCTTTGTTTTTTATTGTTGTTGCCTGTTGGGATCTGGGTAGACTTTTAACTATATTCTAAATCCCCAACTCGTAACACTATGAACATCACAACTTTCCTCGGGTATCAGTAGGTTTAAACATTACGTCTACCTGTAGAGAGGAATACCACTACAACACAACATCCTCTGCTGTCGGCTATTGTAGAGAATGGGACGTGCAGCCCTCCGGCATTTGAGCTTTGTGGAACTAATTTAATTAATCCTTTCCGGTCTTAACTGTGGGTCAGTATACAAAGAGATGTGTACCTGTTCGTATACATTATATTTTCACTTGTTGAAGGTACTAAAATTCAGCTAAATGCATCCGAAAGCATAAAATAATGATAGATGTGAGGATGTAGAACGCCTCTGACTATCCCAGCTGTCTGTGCTTTGGATCTTTCCAGCCATTATTGTCATTTCGGAGAAGTGAACTGAGAACCGCTGAGCAACTTGAATAACTCGAAACAACATATTCAGTTATTCTACTTACAAAGTCTTTATGCGAATACTGTATCTTTAAACTTTTTGATGTCAGCTTTATAAACATATTGAGGATTACTTCGTTCACTCTCTAAGGAATGAGAAAATGTCAATATCTAGATTTTTTTTTAATCCGGAGTCTTGTATTCGTTCAAACGAAAATGAGAGTTTACATTTATAGCCATTGGGATTTTTTTCATGAATACCGTTTTTAGAAACAGAGTTATGAAGCGGAGCAAGTGGGACTGACGGTGATGACATCATATGTGCTCATCTTAGGACAAATAGAGATTGTTTAAAAAAGCAGATGATCGTTCCACTGTGTACGATAAACGTTGTTTCTTCATCATTTTTCTGTAATTTCGGCAGTGAAAATCTTACTTAATGTGGCGTTTTAACATGACTTGCACTGATTTGAGTGTCTCCAGTTCCCTACTTTACAGACTGCTCTTTGTTGTCCAAAATGTTTTTCATTGTTCTATCAGTAATAAAAAAAAATTCTGCTGCTCGATTTATCATCTGTTATGGCAATTGTCAGGGTTTTATAATATTCTTGATGCGTCTCCTTCATCTACTTCCAACTCGTCTCCATGTGTGTTTTCTCAGTGGTATGATACTGGTACGTCTTGACCAAACTTTCTTTACACACTTCTTGAGAATGTATCAAACATTCGTATAGTAGACAATACAGTACAGCTTCGCCTCTCACAGGTGACTTTCGGGACTGATGTTAGTTGATCTAACCTGGAAATAGATCCTTATTTGTTTCCAATTTATCTGTGAAGTGATTATATAACGAACTGTAGCAACATTAGGAAGTATTACTTTTGTAATTTGTAATATTTTTGTGAGGTTAAATAATGAAATTTTGACTAAATAGTCTCTATTTTGGCGATGCTATCAATGACGAGGATTCAATGTTAGGAAATCCTACGCTAAATGTTCGCTGTATGTTTAATCTTAGCAATTTATTGTTGAGCAAAATTAAAAAAAATATTGCGTGTTTAGTTTTTTGCACTGTGCTCTTCCCTTCAGGATTAAAAAAAAATGTGTTTGTAATTATTTACGAAATGTTTCACTGTTGAGCTACTGAACTCTGTAAAATTTTTCATATGAAAGCTTTTGAGATGTGATTTTAGTTCACTCAAAAATTATTAATATATATATATATATATATATATATATATATATATATATATATATATATATATATATATATATATATATATATATATATATATATATATATATATATATATATATATATATATATATATGTATACTGTATACAAGTATATTTCATGTAGATCCACAATGAAAAAGGAGATACGATAAATCTTGATAAAATCCTACAGGAAAAAGGGAAACAATGGAGCACCTTAGCTTTCATCTCTATTCAAGACATCTTCAGAGGCAATTGAAGATGTCTTGAATAAAGACGAAAGCTAAGGTGCTCCATTATTTCCCCTTTTTGTTGTGTGAATTTATCAAGATATATATATATATATATATATATATATATATATATATATATATATATAGTGTGAGAGAGAGAGAGAGAGAGAGAGAGAGACTAATCTGTCGTGTTGGATGATTTACACTGGGGAGAAACTGTTTGAACACTTTCATATTTCACTTAAAATAGTTATAATTTCCATTTACAGATAAAGTTAACCGTGGTTCTCTCTACTGCGTTATCGGTAGGAGTATTGACAAGTCAGGCGAGGTTGTCAAAGGCCCCTGACCATCAAAGGCAGTGGGTCATCTCACGTCCGCTCTATTGAGAGGATTTAAGGGATTAAGCCCTGTACACCGAGGTGGAGCTCCACAGGGAACGCCCTCACACACACACACACTATTTTTCCGCTGCCATGCCTCACAGTACGGATCTTACTGGTATGAATGTATCCTCCCCCTCTCTCTCTCTCTCTCTCTCTCTCTCTCTCTCTCTCCCTCTCTCCCTCTCTCCCTCTCTAATTTGTATCAATCTCTCTTATACATAAAAACACACTGCCAAAATCAACGATTAATTGATAGTACCGATGGAATTTCATTTTGAAGGCTTTAGGAACTTCCAACAAAGTTAACTAACCTAATTTAGGAATTAACCAAACTCACCTTTGTTCGTAATGGCGTTCAGCCTGGGGCAGTCAGTGGCTGAGGTGCAAGTGCTCTCTAGTTTAGCCTCACCTCACCCCCCCCTCACACCCCTTCCTCTCTTTCACTCTCTCTCTCTCTACCTACCCACCTACCTGTCTCCATCATTATTTACCACTAACCACCTAATTCACACACACACACACACACACACACAACCTGGAACTATGATAATACCCCACTACAGTCAACGGGTGAGTGTGGGTTAGCTAACAAAAGCGAACGAGTGATATACCCCCTGTAATTTATTCCACAAATTATACAGTTGATTAGTACGTTTTCATGTTTATTTAATAAGCAGTATAATGAGATCCTACTATGAACAAACGTATCGGAAAATTATATTATTAATCTATCAAAAAATAAACCAAAGTTACACAAGTTTATTAACATTTATACGTGTACTGTACGTGTCACCTTTAACTGATGAACTAGACGCCAGTTTAACCTAACTTAACCTAACCTAACCTAACCTAATCTAACCTAACCTAACCTTCCATTATGATAGGGCCCGTCCTAAACGTCTCCCTTTCTCATGAGGCGCCAGTTCTTACGGTTAGGTTAGGTTAGGTTAGGTTAGGTTAGGTTAGGTTAGGTTAGGTTAAATTGGGATAGCTTAGGACATCAGTAACATCATCGCCATTAATAAACACCAGACCATCATTAATAAACATCAGTAACATCGCCATTAATAAACATCAGTAACATCATCACCATTAATAAACACCAGACCATCATTACTGAACATAAGTAACATCACCATTAATAAACACCAGACCATCATTAATAAACATCAGTAACATCACCATTAATAAACATCAGTAACATCACCATTAATAAACATCAGTAACATCATCATTAATAAACATCAGTAACATCATCACCATTAATAAACACCAGACCATCATTACTAAACATCAGTAACCTCACCATTAATAAACATCAGTAACATCATCACCATTAATAAACACCAGACCATCATTACTAAACATCAGTAACCTCACCATTAATAAACATCAGTAACATCACCATTATTAAACTTCAGTAACATCATCACCATTAATAAACACCAGACCATCATTACTAAACATAAATAACATCACCATTAATAAACATCAGTAACCTCACCATTAATAAACATCAGTAACATCATCACCATTAATAAACACCAGACCATCATTACTAAACATAAGTAACATCACCATTAATAAACATCAGTAACATCACCATTAATAAATATCAGTAACATCACCATTAATAAACATCAGTAACATCATCATTAATAAACATCAGTAACATCATCACCATTAATAAACACCAGACCATCATTACTAAACATAAGTAACATCACCATTAATAAACATCAGTAACATCATCATTAATAAACATCAGTAACATCATCACCATTAATAAACATCAGTAACATCACCATTAATAAACATCAGTACCATCATCATCATTAATAAACATCAGTAACATCATCATCATTAATAAACATCAGTAACATCACCATTAATAAACATCAGTAACATCATCACCATTAATAAACATCAGTAACATCACCATTAATAAACATCAGTAACATTATCATCATTAATAAACGATCAGTAACATCACCATTAATAAACATCAATAACATCATCATCATTAATAAACATATAACAACATTAATATACAACATATAGCAACATTACCATTAACATACATCAGTAACAGTCTCACTACCAGCAAGAACAGAAGTAAACAAAACTAACAGCACCAACAGGAACAACAACAGAAGTTTAACAATACTAACAGGAACAAGAACAGTAAACAGTACTAACAGGAACAACGCAAAAGGAAACAGCGTCAGCAATAGAAACCGCAGGAGGAAAAATTCAACAGCTGCGGCAGTCACAGGGGCGTGTTAGAATTATGAGTGGAAATTACCGGACAATAACCGAGGAGCAAGCGCATCGATTTACGCTTTTAAACTCCGGCTAGTAATACTGTACGTGATTAGTGACTGTTAAATAAACGATGATAAACAGAATAATAAAACATGTAATTATAAAAACATGAGAGAGAAAGAAGGAGGAATGGACAGAGGCAGAGAAAACCAACGAAAAAATGGGAATAATGTAGAATATGAGATAAAAAAAACTCTGAAGAGAGGATGAGGGAAACAGCCGAAGAGGAGAGAAGAAAGGAACCGAGTTCAAACTTTGACCATCAAAGTAATTTTTCACTTTCTATAAACTCTTCAGCTTTCTTGATTTCTCACGAGGATAGCGACCTAATGGTGGTGCTGGTGCTGGTAGTGGTGGTAGTGTGGTGGTGTTGTTGGTGTTGATGGTTGGGAGTGTGGTGGTTGTGGTGATTTTTGTAGGGCCGTAGTGAAGGTGGTTGTAGTCCCGATGGCGAAGTTAATGCCTTTGTAGTGTAGAGGTGATCGTGGTGGCTGTAGCTTAGTGGTGGCAGTACTGTTTATAGTGTGGTGGTGATATTGATGGTAGTGATGGGCGGTAGTGGTGGTAATAATGGTGATGTTGATATTGGTATAATGGGGGTATTATTTGTAATGTACTGGTGATAATAGTTGTGGTGGTAATGGATGCAAATGATGGTTGTGCTGTGACAAGGTGGTTATTGTATGATAGTAGTTGTGGTTGTACTGTGATAGTGGTAGTAGTGGGAGTGTTGGTAGTGGTGGTGGTGGTGACTGACTGACTGGTGATGGTGAGAGTCTGAGAGAGGTGCGACAGTTCCCAAAGTTCTCACAGCTGTGGTCGTGAATCTTTTACAGACCATTTCATTGTGGTGGACTTTCTCTCTTCTTTTTTTTTCACCATCTGTAGCTTCTGCCTCTGCTTTTTCAGCTAGGTCTTGCGGCGATGCTGTCACTGACAGATTTAGTGTTATGATATGTTACTAAATGTACTCAGGAGCACGGCGGACGAGCGGATACAGCGCTCGCCACCTCTTTCAGAGGTCGATGGTTCTATTCCCAGGCGCTCCCAGTTCACCCAGCTGTAAATTGGTACCTAAGTTTACAACTTGGGGAAGTAAATGCGGTCGAGAGCGGTTTTGTCAGGCCAACACTCAAATGTATCTCTTTTTTGTAAATATTTTCCCGTCTTTTCTTCAGGGGCTATACCGTCCCCTTGAAAGTTTCTGATAGCTGAAATTTTGCTGAAAATTGTTCTCGTGCTACTGCTTCTCGTCTTACCTTATTTGTCCGTAAATACTCCTACATCCCTCTCATTTAGGCAACCAAGTTTTATCTAAATTTTTCTTAGCTTGTAATTCCTTCCCCAAAATGTATATCTCTCCTGCCCTGTCTTTTTTCCTTGCTGCCCGGAATTGTTCCTTATTTCTCTTCCGTGATGCTGTTTGTTCATTACATGTTTCCTCACTATCTTGCCCTCAATTAATATATAATTTCTAATATAATGAATAAAACAGCCACTCTCTGAGTCAGTGCCATTATATTATATTTGTGCCCGACAAATCTTTTTACTACTCCATTATAAATGCACAGTGAGGAAGATTACCTCCCCGCGGTCAGACATGCACTCTCTGGGAGCGAGAATGTGTCAGGTTATAAAGGATCGGTGTGTAAGAGGTGTCGCCATGATGCTCAACAGCATACGTTTCCTCTACCTCTTCACCACTGTTTTGTTTTCTTCGTATCTTTGCTTTGTGCAGAACTGCCATCTGCAAAAATCAGGAACTTATTTTCCGTATATTTCATGAGAGTATTTCGTTTCTTTGCATGTGATTTCTTTGTTTACTATAATATTAGGATAATCACCTCATTCTTCTCTCCGTTGTCTTCTGAAAACATACTGTACTTCAATACATGAATCAGACACTCTTTCAAACCTCTCGCAGATTAGAAATGGATTCTCTTGTCTTCAGCAAGCAAATATGATCATTAGAATCAGCAAGTGTTCGTCGTAAACCCACCCAGGCGGTTAAGCCTGGGTCAGCAAGCGAGGGATGATTTTTCCTGCCTTAATCAGCCTTTGTTCTCCTGCTGCAGCCGTGTGTGAGGGTGTGTGCGTGCTTCTCTGTGAATCAAGAAACTTTAATGATATTTAGTACTAGCAAAACTGTACATGCAATTTATGTAAACAAAATATCGTATGATTAGAGAGGCGACCATTCTTACTATAACCAAGACAGGAAAATGTTGTGTCGTAGTCACACGCTAGGGAATTTCAACAAGACGATTGGTTTTGTCTGTAAATTGATTATGGGGATGAGGTCCAACCCAACACGGGCGGAGGGGAGAGGAAGTTTTTTATTTTTTTAAATCAACTAGATATATCTTTGCCATTCACAATATTCTTAAGGACTGAGACACATCATATTTGCTGCCCCCACTACGCATTTAAAAGAGTGGAAAACAATGAAATAGTGAGGTCCCTCCTTAACTCGTAAAAAAAGTTTTTGAATGTTGCCAAAAAGAGAAGAGAATCCCTCTCAGCCAATCTCATTCTCCAACAAGACCTAAACTTGGGCGAGGTTTCTCTTATTCCGCCCCCAGATCACTCTCTTCCCCACAACTTCGTATAAATCATTAAAATTTCCATGAGATAATATAGCTAGGGAAAAATTATTTGTAACAGATTTCCCTACATGTATTTGAGGGATGTCCTTATAGAATACACCGAAAAAATGTGAACTCCAGGACGAAGGAAAACTAATTGGGGTTCAGTGGAGATTTTTTCTCCACAAGGAGGGCCGTTCCCTCTTAACAACGTAATACTATTTTCTTATACAACTAGAAGAAGCAGCTAGTGAATTATAAGGACGCACTCATTTGAAAAGTGAAAGAAATTAGACATAACTGGGAGAGGAATGGTATCCGGCAGCCCTTAGTGTTCATATGGCATTTGATATTCGTAATTCTTAAGTATTTTGTAAAATGCTAATATTTGGCTCTCCTACACACTATCGTTGTTCATCCTCAAGCTCTACTCACTTACTCTGTGAATCTGACCAAGAACCACGAAAGCCTTCTTACCCCCACGACCTATAAAGTTGGAAGAGGTGAGGGGGTGGGAGCGAGGGAGGGAGGGAGCGGGGATGAGGAACAAAACCCTTCTTGTTGTCGTCAGGTGTGTCGTGACTGGGACCACCGACACCAAGACAATGGTTGTGTCCTGGCGCACCACAACACATCATTATCCTTCCTACTTCAAAGGTTATATAACACAAGAGAACCTTCCTTTCCAAGAGATCATGCCAATCAGTGCTTGAGACATAAGCTTCCTTGATACCTTCTGCTTCTCTTATATCTTAATAATATAATACAAACTTCCAAGAGATTAAATAATGTTAACATAATTAACCTTAATTTAACTTGAACAAATTATGCGAATTTAAAGAGTGCCTGTCATAAGGCCTTCATCACTGATATACAGGAAATACGTTTCATAATTCTGGGGGTGTATTCCTGAGACATATATAAGGATAAATGACTCCATGACCATAGTGTCAATACTCCATAGTTTCGGAGTTATAACACAAAATTGGGTAAGGAAGGACCGCAACAAGTCTATTTAAAGCAAATGGTAACATTTAGGTAGAAGGCCAGAACATTGAACATACTATAATATCAATATCAGATTGACATTTATTGTAAAAAGAAAATGTACTATTAACACTAGACTGGATATATCATTTATGCTCCGTAGGTTTTATCACATGCTAACCCCGACTGTCATGTGGTATAACTCAAAAACTATGGAGTATTTACGCTATGACGATCGGGTGATTTATTTTACGTATGTCTCACGAATACACCCCCAGAATTATTAGACGTATTTCAGAGAGAGAGAGAGAGAGAGAGAGAGAGAGAGAGAGAGAGCTGTTATACTACTACAGTGTAATTAAGATCGGTAATATCAGTAGCATTGAGGCAGCCTGCAGACCGGATAGCGAGCGGGAAGGCGGACGTGCTCCAGTATATGACGGCCCCTGGCTGTAATGGACTAGTTCAACAGTAGTATCGGAATATTAATACGCGGCTATAATACCACTACACCCAGGTATTGATGGCGCAAATACACTCACACTCTCCACGGACAGTAAGGCAACAGGCTCATACATACATACATACATACATACATACATACATACATACATACATACATAGAAAAACACAATTAGGGAGACTACTGATAAACAAGGGGGAGCAGAGTTCTGGGTTATCGTTAAGGATAGATTAAGCAGATTAAGGCACGTCACAGGAGTTGACTCAAAGTGATGTTTGTTGACACTCGTAAATCTGACTACGTGTTTACTGATTATACTGTTGATAGCAAGAACCTCTGCTTTAATAATTGTGTAATATTATAATTTATCTGATCATGCCTGGTGTTCAAACTTGATGTGATACTGGTTTAAGTGGTGTGTGTGTGTGTGTGTGTGTGTGTGTGTGTGTGTGTGTGTGTGTGTGTGTGTGTGTAAAGATGTTTATATTTTGTCTATGGGCTCATAAAACACCTTTATGCCAACTTTGAACTCTAGATAAGATAATTTTAATTCTTATTGTTTGTAAGGGTAAGAGGAACTGTCTCCCAGGGTGGAGTGGTGATAGTGAGGGCAGGGAGTGAAGGTATCAGGTTAATATAGCAAATAGCAGTAGTAAGTGAATGACAGCAGCAAGAAGTGGAAGTGAAGGGTACAAGTGAAGGTAACAAATTCATGCAGCAAGTGAAGGCAGTGAGTGAAAGCAGTGAGTGGAGGCAAATAAGTCCTAAGAAAACGACCAGGAACAAGCTCACAATATTACCTGACGTCATTATTCACAACAGCATTAAATATTCATTCACCAAACAGTAAACTTCATAAAGTATTCATTCCTCTTAAGCAACCGAACACACCTTAAAGTCATGTTCTCTAGGCACACACACACACACACACACACACACACACACCAGCCTGTATGCCTCGTACTGGATATTAGACCCATTCCGGTAGGAGATATGGGGTACCGTGGCGTAAGTGGAATACGGTGGTCGCTTCCTGTCTAAAGAATCACTGGTTCGCGCTCGAGACACTAACTCTACAGATGGTGAAATGAAGGCAGTCGAGTGCAGTATACGGCCACTTTGTGTACCGAGGCTGAGTATTTAGGTTGAGTATTTAGTGTTCTGTGCCCACACCGCCAACGTAGAAACCACTTCCATCATAGCTCCAGCACCGGTAAACAGTAGTGCCTAGCTTTCACCTTTAATACATAGAGGAGGTTTATTTTATGTTAGACCAAAGTTTGCTAGCTGTATGTATACCAACAGTGCTAACGTTATGGATCTGTTCCGTTACAAGAGCGTAAACACAACAAAAAACAACCACAGCTTAGAGGAAGATCCGTTTAATCAGTTGTCTCCCTCCTTCCGCCTCCACCTTGAATATTCCCCATCCTCCACCCTGACTGAATAACACCCTCCTTCACCCTAAATAAACCACCCTAATTATCCTCCACCCAGGATTTAGTGATCAAGTTAATATCTATATTTTGTTACTCCTAATCTTCACATCCTAACTTGAAAACTGTAATGCTTTTTCATTACTTATATCAGATACAAGTACAAGTGTCAGTGAAATACCGGGAATAGTACCGTCTCCCTGTGTTACTCTTTCGTATGGCTACATGCCGGTCAAAAACTGTGCTTGGGATTCCTTATCTTGTGTACAGGAGTCTGTCTGAATGATGTATATTATTTATATTATTTATTTGATCTTTCATCCAATTAATATTGGAGAACTACAGCTCGGCAAACATTTGTTTCAGTTAATTAGTGGGAAGAGCGTTGTCATGTTGATATAAACAGAAAAGTGAAAATGGATTCCATAGGCCTGACAGCTAGTAGGGAAACAGTGTGAATACAAAAAATAATAGAGGACTAAGTTAGTGTAAAATTGACTCATTAATGATAGCATATATTAGGAGGAGAGGAATAGGGGTTCAGGAAAGGAAAATTCTATGAGAATCAAGAGAGAAGTGAGGGGAAGAAATGTGGAACAGGGAAAAAATTTGTGTTACTTATAGCTGTGAAAAAAAAGCGAGGTGGGAAGTATTTGAAAATGTATACAACAAAAGAGACATTGTTGAATGTTATATTGAGTTTTTATGAGGAGAACGAAGCACGTGTTAGGATGTGTAGAGAAGAGAAGACTTTGGTCAAGGATCTATTATGTCGCTATGGTTGTTTAATATATTCTTGGATGGGATAGTAAGAGCGGTGAAAACAAGAGTGATCGAGAGTTTTGTATAAGTTTGTAGTTTAGAGAGTTTAGATGGGAGGTAAGTCAGCTGTAGATTGAATCATTCTCTTGGATGATTCAGGAGAAAAATTACATATAATTACTGAATGAACCGGAAAAATGTTTAATACGTGTAGATAATAATATATATGAACAAAACTTATCACAAAAATACACAGATAAAGATTATATTTCCCTTTGAATGGAGACAGAAAAGGGAAGTGTTTCAGATGTCTAACCCGGAGTGAATGTGTCAGTAAATAGACCAATAAAGTACGAAGATATAGACGTGGATGGGAAATAAAGTGATGGTCGCATATCTAAAAATAATTGTATCAAAAGAGATATAAATTGGGATACACAGAGGGACAGTTACACCGAAATTATAGGGTGGTGATGGAAACGATGTGGTCGAGGGTAATATATGAGGTGAATACAGTGTGATGAAAAGCTGTAGAAATGAAATAAGTGGTAGATGGAAAACTAAGCAGAGGTTGAAAAGTTGATGTTGATATATCGAGAGATTGAGAAGTAGAAAGAAAGGGTAATAAAGATGGAGATGGGTGGATGAGACGCACCCTAGTATTAGCGAGCTGCTGCAGGTTTGTGATGCTATGTTGTTGGAATCGATTCTTATAAACGAGATGGATATTTGGAATCTTGTTAATTTTGGGAGACACCACATCAAAACACACCTTTTATGATAGAAAAAATAAAAGAATAAAGGAAGATTTTTTTTTTTACCCCTTATGAACTTGGTCATCATGCATCGTAACAGGAAGGAAATAACACATTAAAAAAGGGTATTTGGCGTAGGGGGGAATTTAGTTTTTTTTTCCCAATTTCAAAGTTATTCGGATAAGAAATGAAAAACGGAAAAGAGAATAAAGGAAATACTAAAACCAATATAAGTTTCATTATAGGGGGATACACACACAAAAACAATACGTCAAATCCACATTAATATATTATGAATTTGTGTTTGTTGGTGCCAGAAATTGGGGCCAAACTGGCACTGATGGAAGACTTGGATTACGGTCCTGAGTCTAGGGACACTGCACACACCTGAGACCACTGGCTACCTGGTGACGTCCACGGTATTCTCTCTCTCTCTCTCTCTCTCTCTCTCTCTCTCTCTCTCTCTCTCTCTCTCTCTCTCTCTCTCTCTCTCTCTCTCTCTCTCTCTCCCTCTCTCTCGCTGAGTTTGTCTGTGCGTTTGTCTATATCTCTTGGGTTTATAATTTCCTTGTTTTCATTATAATGACAAAAAAGTTATTTACTCTTTCAGACGATTTGACTTTACTGCTTTCGCATCACAAAATGTAGTTAATATATACAGGTGGAGAATTTACTTGTAGATAAATACAAACAGTGTACATGGTAAGAGAGAGAGAGAGAGAGAGAGAGAGAGAGACACGCACTGTATACCTGACATTTCTCCACTGGCTGTGTCAGAGCGCCTCGGGCTCAAGTGTAATAAAGTTTTCGTTGGGTTTTATTCAGAAGTAAACCTATATGACAACACAACAAATTCTCAAATATACTGAATGTAAAGGGAAGATAAAATTCGAATTTGCATGAATACACACACGCATGATGCACATTCACAAAAACACACACACTCTCACACACATGCAAAAACACAAGCACTCTACACAGGTAGTATTATTATTAATATATATATATATATATATATATATATATATATATATATATATATATATATATATATATATATATATATATATATATATATATATTTGTGTGTGTGTGTTGTTGTTGTGTGTGTGTGTTTATCTTGTCGATTGTTCAATTCTAATTCAACTTTAGAGTACGATAACATACAACTGCCACGAGAAGAAGCAAAAAAAATATCCTAGATTTTTTATTAAAAAGATTCCTGAACTCCAAACAAATTATTTACACCAAACCAGATCATAACTGAGTCTGGGTTTCAATTTTCGTCTTAGGCTGTTGTGGATGAGCGACTCCCCTGTGACACGTGTCAACGATGTCACATAATACAGTAAGCTCCGCTATGCGCTTGGGTGGACTTGGTTTATTTAGACTTTGGTTTATTCCATCTCCCTGTCTCAACAGCCAAGTACAATAGTGGACAGAAACTTCCAAACTAGCGAGTGATATCCTGTGGTGCTCATTAATAAAATGTTTGTTTTAATAAACATAATACACAGTGAAACTTAGGTTAAATTAATGTTATACATAATACTACTATACTTTGATGTATATCTTCCATGGCAACATTCACAGTATTATGTTATTTTTTATCAATCCCCTTATGTATTTACTACCTGGCGTATTAGTATTAACCACAGTATAAATTACAAAAGACAAAGGGTCGTGTATACATCTAATCTCTCCCGTCACATGTTGTAGAAAAACAAATACGAAGGCACTTCACTCTACAGCCAAACCTTTCTCAGCTGTAGAATTACGTACTCATCCACCCCTTTACACACACATATATACAGTACATATCCTAACTTTGCTTCCTTTAAGACAGTTCCCTCTCCCAAAATGTCTTAACCAGCCTATTTATTACTTTTATTCTCTCTGGTACTCGATAATTTAACTCTTCACCCAGGAGCTGGCGTATCCACTCTCGGATATATTGACCATCTCACTTCTTCCACTCTGTCTCCATTTGTTCTGACTTTTATTTATCTCTGTCTCTCTTTTGTACTTATTTACACAACTTTACTTTTGATCACATCTACTACTAACGTTCATCTAGTAAACACTCGACTTTGGAGCCGAGGAAGAATAGTTTTCAATATATAAATGAAATAATGAAAAGGAGGATGTAAACACGTGACGTCACAACTCTCTTCCTATGGCGTCGTCTCTCCTCTAATCCCTCTAGTGCATAGGATTTATGGCCTCCACTTTAAAGGGACTTATTTCACAGATGAACTTAAAAGTGTTGTCCAATTTATAGCATCAATTTCAATGGTTGTGGGACACTATATATAAAGGAAATGTATGACCTCTATTATGACCGGAAGCTTGAGGCTGTATTTTTAAGTGAATACCTAGGGTAGGGTAGTGTGTGTGTGTGTGTGTGTGTGTGTGTGTGTGTGTGTGTGTGCGTAAAAGCGTTGTTTGTGTTTATTTTACATATGTGTAAAGAACGTGGTTGTATACAATATGTGTATAAGAACATAATTATGCTAATAGTAGTTAACTTTTCAACCTGTTGGCTGGTGCATGTAGTTTCTCCTCTTAATAACAACTCCATGAAAACCATCCAAAAACAATATTCATTTCTCATAACACACATATTACACTGCATGTTGATATTGTTCACTATAAGGGTGGAATCTCTCTCTCTCTCTCTCTCTCTCTCTCTCTCTCTCTCTCTCTCTCTCATAATACTGGTGAGAGTGTCATCACCATGGTCCACACTAACATTAATATAGGAAAATAATTCTTCATCTTTACTTTTCAGCGTAAAATAATCCTTCAGGCTCGTTTACTGTCAATCATA
Source organism: Homarus americanus (assembly GCF_018991925.1). Classification (NCBI taxonomy): domain Eukaryota; kingdom Metazoa; phylum Arthropoda; class Malacostraca; order Decapoda; family Nephropidae; genus Homarus; species Homarus americanus. Next base: position 4,163,640 of record NW_024749779.1, read on the forward strand.
ATATTATTTCTCAAGTGTACTGTTCAACACAGAGTAATCATCTAGCTATACGGTTAAACTCAAAATAATTACACAGCTCTACTGTTCAATATTTTACTACACAATTAGGAAATGCCGCACTTGTTCAACCTACATTCGTTGTGAACATTGTACACCGACTGGACAATGTACACCCACTAAAAATTTATTTGGCACCCGTGTCATATTGTATCACGCGTTAAGGGTGACGAATAATTTTTTAGTGGGTGTACATCAATTATGTATACTGCATATCGATCTCAGTGTTACACAATGATCTTTATATTGGTCATCGATCTGAACATTGCACATATTCTTTTACTGTCATATCATTCTTCATATCGTCCTCATTAAAGTTTCATTCCATTGACTACTGGGTACACTGAGGTAATAAATGGATGTCTCTTTACTTTTTATCGCTGGGTAACGCACTGTGGGTTGGTGGGGTGGGGGATATAGATATAATTTTCGCCTCCTGTTCTGAGGGTTGCTGGGTGGCGCCCGGGACCCCTTTTGTTCACCCAACTGTGAGACACTTAGACACATCTAGACACCCATATAAACATACAATTACACATATGCTTGCACGTTTTCTATTCACACACAAACACACACGTAACCGCGCACGCAGACACAGGCACTAAATCAATTTTCACAGACACGCTGCTCACGATAAATAATTTTTTTCACAATTTGCATATTTTTTTCCGAACAAATTATCGTAAAAATTTTCTCATAATCAAGACGAAAACATTTTTTTTAAGTATTTAAAATTAAATGATCCGTAATTTTTAGCATTATATATATATATATATTATATATATATATATATATATATATATATATATATATATATATATATATATATATATATATATATATATATATATATATATATATATATATATATATATATATATATTCCCCGTCATTATTATTCAATCTTCACTGTAATGGGATTTCTACCACCTGAAGTAACTGGTTGGGAGGTTCACGGGAGGAAGGGAGAGGGAGAGAGAGAAGAGGAGAAAGGGAAAAATAGGATATGGAGAAACCGGAGGGAGTTGAGGAGGATAGGAAGTAGGTTGAAGGAGAAGAACATTATGAGTAAGAGGAAATAAAGATTAAAGAGAAAGTTTTGGGAGAAGATGAAGAGGTAGACGGATGTAAGAAAGTAAAAGAGGAGAAGGAACAAGAAGGGAGGAAAGATAAAGAGGAAACGACAAAAAGAGTACAAAATAAAAGGTGAGAAAAACCAGGAAGATAAGAGATGTGGAGAGCTGGAGAGAGAGCTAGTGAGGATGTTCATACAATAGAGGGAGAAGGGAGAGAGAGAGAGAGAGAAAGAAAGAAAGAAAGAAAGATCGATAGAAAAATACAAGAATAATTATTTCCAAGCTTTCTTTGAACCCTTCTTCAATTTCTTCCTCTTTAAGAGCTGCTGGAGCGCTGCGTGAGAGTAATTTGTTTACTGGTGCCAAGTGCACACTAATTACCAGCACCAGCACCAACACAGCACCTTAAGCTAACACCACACGCACCTCTGTCGGAGTTAAAGCTCGTTTTTCTTCGTCTTCAGGAGTTTATTGCAGAAGAATGAGATGGAAAGGTAGAAAATGGCTCCTGAAAATTATGAGAAAACTCAGACACAGTTACCTTCTACAACGTCAACACAATTAAGAATTTGCACAAGCACCTATAGAACAGTAGACTCAACAGTGAGTACTAACAAACTATCCCAAACAGCTTCTCGTATTCTAGCTCTCTCTCTCTCAGTCATATCAAAATATTTACAGCCTTTTGAAATATATCTAATTTATTATATTAAATATTTATTGCATTTAAAAAATCCTAAAAATCTCAAAAGTACATAAGTCTAACAATTCTTAAGATTTGTTTATAAGCAAACACGAATTTCACACCTCGTGGTTGAGCTAAGAAACACTTGAATATCACGGCGTTGTTTATAAAAAAAAATTATCAACAGACTGGAGGTAATTATTTCACGATTCCTCTGGTATTTCGCAGGGTCTCACAGGCTCAACATATTTCCAGTTGTAAACAGCCTCGACTTGCAGAGAAAAACCTTACACACTTCAGGAATATCGGGATGATAACCACTGTTTAGGAAGAAGTTGTAAACGAATTTCATTGTTATTTTATAGTGAACATTGTGATGGGGAGGAGGTCACATTATGTCGTTGTATTGTGACAGTGACAATACCCACAGTTGAGTAGAAAGGAAATTAAATAACTCTTAAAAAATCATATGTTGATGATAGCCATACCATCCTGACCGTGATGTTTTGTGGGAGGTCTTTCATTTTACAATGAAAGTCGTTCATTATTTTTGTGATATAAACTTTTTAAAATCGTTAAAAATATATAAATATAGTCAGCAATTATCACTTTAGGTAGTAGTGGTGTAAAATTTCTGGCAGATGAGTAAAGGGAGGTGGTTCTCGTGGTATGGTGAAACCTGGAAATTGGTTTAAGCGAACTGTACTCTTATCATATTTCGTCTTCTTGACTTACCACTAATAAACCAGAGGAGGAATACTTCATGTTGGTACTAATGAATTAGATTAATAAGTAAATAAAAGTTAAAAATATCAGTAAAAATATATCTTAAGTCTTCGGTGTCTAAATTAAGTTGAATCCATGCACAACTTTTATTTGATATTTAAACCATTGCTTACATTCTTTTATATCATTTAAATGTATTACTATATTTCGATAAACTATTTAAGAGTAGTTTATATCATACTCTAAATTCACTAATAATCGCTTATATATATATATATATATATATATATATATATATATATATATATATATATATATATATATATATATATATATATATATATATATATATATATATATATATATATATATATATATATAAAATGCTTCATATTAAAAGCATATCTGAAGGGACTCATGATCGTTAGCAGAATCATCCCACCATGTTATCCAGAGTTGGTAGTGGTAGAACCATTAATGTCATGAAAGGAACGTTTGATCTCTTTTGTCTCTCTCTTCTTGTTTACATCTGTCAAGAGCTGGGCCTTACTTCCTCATCTACACTGATACCTGGCATCCTGGTCAACACTGATATTTTAATTCCTGACTAACGTTGATATCTGATTCTTGATAATACGAAGCTGTTCACAGTATATGACCCTTCATACCGGAGGTTAAGGCCACCAACTTGGTGAGTCAGGTGCTGCTGATTTTGAAAGAGCATCTGAAATAAAGTTCTAATTAAAATTGATCTTCAACTCCAGTTATAAGGATGCCTTAAGCTATTTACGTAATAAAAAATATATAAATTAAGACATATTAAATAAATAAATAAATAAGTAAAGAATGGTATGGAAATAAAACTAATTAATAGATGAAGCAATGGGAAAATGAATTGATAGGTAAAGGAAGCAATGGACAAAAAAAAATGATTTCTTTTAAAGTTTTATTATTAGGGAATTGGAATATTCACCTTCAACCTCATTACCTTGTTCTCTTCGCCCAGGTCACACCAGGTTAGGCTAAATTAAAAGTTCTACATGGAAAAGGAAAGTCAAGTAGGGGAGGAATTGGAAGCCATGTTGATATGTCTCTCAGCTAGGCCATGGTGTGAGTTGTAAGTAGAGGAGGGAGGGAGAGGAAGGGGGAGGGGGGACAGCATATGGGAAAGGGAGGGTAGGGAGATATGGGAAGGGGGAGGGAGAGAAACAGGATGAGGGAGGAGGGCTGGAAGAGTTAGTTATAAACCTACTAATTGGGTTCAACAGGTAAGGGAGTGAGGGATGAGGGGGGGCAGGTGAACATGAGCTACAAAGAGATAGGAGGAAAGCAGGGATTAAGGGGGAGGGGGTTGAGAATGAGAGAGGGAGGGGGTACTTATTGTGCACAACCTGGCCACACAGTCTCCTACCCACACACACACACACACACACACACACACACACACACACACACGCACACACACACACACACACACGCACACACACAAACCATCATATAAATGTTCACTAAGTAATAATTTAAAAATCACAGAAGGACATTCTCAAATGACTGATTACCAAAATACATTTCAAAAAGAGTGCTTCAAAGTGACGCCGTCTTACCTATACTCATTATGTTGATCTTGCAGGTAATTTTCAAGTAATTCATTTATGGTGACAAGTGTTTCAGTATCAAGGGCGCTTACGTTAATCACCTTCGTTTGTTTATCTGTCATTATGAAGTTTGCAGTGAACCCGATAAGATTGCAAATACAAATTCAAACGCTCTACAGAGCATCAAAAAGAGTAGGACTGAAAATGGATTTGTCCAAAACCAATGTATTGGTTCAAAGATTCCCAGACACCATAGGTCAACGACATGAATTTAAAGGATATTATATAATAAATGCAGTTGTTTTCACCGTGAGACAACCAACTAAGATAATCAATAAGCTGCTAAAATGGGCTGCAGTAATTTTGGAAAATGTCTGTAAGTTATGTAATGAAAGGCAACACACCTCTCTCTAATAAGTAAAGTACTTACTAACATTTACTACAATTATTGAGTTGGTAATTTGTTTAGAAACGATACAGAAACTCGAAAAGAACTTAGAAAATACTGAGAAATACCTGTACATGACAAATATAACACGTACATTAAAAAAAAAACAAATGGGCATGATCACAGACATGATATTATTACAATGTTTAAGGAAGTGAAATTGCATTGAGAAGTGTATACTGTACTGTATATAACCCTATGTTTTTTAAATTCGATCTAAAATGGTTATACGATTTCGAAATATTCAATTAAATTCATTTACACTTTAATTAGATTAAAATGGACATAACCATTATAGGTGCACTTCATAGAGATAGAATTTGCATGATTACTGAACGATATAAATGCTCAGATAATTAGAATAATGAAACTAGAAATTCTATTATGTGTTCAACATACAGGCATTGCCTTCATGTCGTTGGGCTAATTGGACGGTAACAATGAATCATAAGATTAACACTGTTTCTACTGATGAGTATAATTTACAGTATAATAATAATAAACGAGAATAATTTCGAAAACTAACACCAGATCAAATTAATTTGAAGCTACGATTAAAAACGAACGGCAAAAAGTGAAAGAACAAAATGAAATCATAAAATAATAAAAAATTAAAAGAGAGAGAATTAGTGGGAGCTGATGTTGCAATGTTTATTAGGCTTCAACAACTCAGGTCATCAGGCTGGTAAATAAAACAGTCAAAGAGAGATACATCTGTCTTGTCAGTGGGAGTAAAGCCTCGTTGAATGAGCAGCACACGTACACCACTTTACATGAGGCAGGGTTTGTCAAATGCCAATAATATGCCATGATGCATTATAATCTTCTCGCTCTTGTCATCATACCAGAAGACAATACTCATAACCTGGATCCGATCATATTGTCATCATGACCTTTACATACACTAATACTAGATAAATGCAACGATAGTGCCGGCGTTTATGTTATGAACCTTTCTGGGTGAGGTAACATGACTCACCATAACACTCCAGCTATTGATTACAGTTGTTATGTATGGTTACGTGAAGCAACGGCAATGAGTGTTACTAGTTGGCAATGTATGTAGTCCAGATTTGTGCGTTTATATAAGGGTTTTAAGGAGTATAATATCAGTAAAGGGTATTACCAATAAGTACAATAACCCACACACACACACACTTCCTCATTTCCGCATCTTGTTAATTCAGTAGACAAAGCACATCCTTCCTTAGCCACCGCGCTGATTCACTATATATACTACCCATCAGTTTACTGTACATACTAAAGTGAGTCATCAGGTTCGTTCATACTAGCAATATCAGGTACGAAACGACTGAAACGACACCACTGTACCGAAGCCATAATCATTCATCAAACAGTGAAGCCTCCACACCTTAGTTAATCATCTATAGTCTGTCCATATATTTCTATAATGACAATTGTAGCTGTCATACTTTCTAATTGTTAACGTCTGGTGTTGAATTTAACATTGAATATACAGTTAAATACCTTAGTTGTTAAAGATAAAGAAAGAGGGAGAGAGAGAGAGAGATGTAGAAAGAGGAAGAGATAGAAATAGAGAAAGAGGGAGAGAGAAAATAGAGAAAGAGTGAGAGAGAGAAAGGGCCATCTTATCGATCTTCCTAGGACTTTCATGATTGTGGGTGCGCTCTCATAAATCTTCCTTTTGAACATTTCGCGTCTCGTCAGTCTTCAATATACGTCCTTGTAGTACCTCATACGACCTTTATTTTCTCCCATAACTTATACTTTCTTCGGCTTTATGAATACAGAATGTAACTTTTTCTTTCTTTAAACGAATCTCTACCACTTTTTATTGATTTATGTTCATGGTGATGATACAACCTGTCCTCCGGTACTTCCTTCAACGGTGAATATTTCTCATATACATTCAGTCATATAAACTCCTCCACCTTTTAATCAATCATCCCGCTAACCACGCCTCCTGAACCCTAGGCACTATATCACCGTCTCACCCATTCTTTTGTGTATATTTCTCCACTGTCTCTCATCCATTGTCATCCAATATTTAGTTTTATTCTATCCTAATATACTTTATCTTATCTCTTTCATCACTATTACATTTGTATAATATTCTCTTGGTATCTTTCTATGCTCTTCGTCTATCATCGTTATCTTAACTCTTTACTTTCTCAAAACTCTTCCTTTCTTTTTATTGTATTTGCAGGTATTCTATTTTTTTCTACCATCTAACTCAAAATATTTAAACTATTTTTTCTTGGTCTATCATTTATAAAAGTCTGCAGGTAGCTAATCCTAAAATTTATTAAACTATTTTTTTCTTTATACCACGAGTCTTGATATCTTCATCCACCTGTATCCTTGTTTCCACACATACGAGTCTATACACTTTTATGCGCATTTACACATCTCTTTAACAGCCTCCAGTATAGCATTCTTTATACGACCCCACATCGTTTCTACCCCATTTAGACCACAATCCGTGCTATTCAATTCTCGCTGAACTTCTTTTGAAACTCAGATATCACACGTGCATCCTTCAGGCTTCAACCTCTCCACTTTTATCATGCCTGGTTTTTCATTTACTCTGCCTTGTATTATGCTACTAACACATGGTAAGATAAACGCCCCACTCTACACCTCTTCAGAACACGATATTTAAGTTCTTTCACTGTCAGACGCGGCTGTGAAATATAAATTGGTTGCTTTATTTTGACTTCTTATGAACGATGTCGACGTCTTGAAGCTGAAAACATACTCGTGGAATCAAGAATAAACATCAAAAAGCCCTATACTCATAATAGTAGTTCTTCAAAGTAAGTTCCCACGCCAAGAGGAAATGATTTAATTGGAATAAATATAACAACTAAACATTAACTTATACTCAATACAATAAATACGTTCCTTTTTTTATTGTAAATACTAGATGATAAAGTCTGATAAAACTGAAGCAATAATAAACTAGGGGTTACCTGTCCAATATTATACAAGAATATAACGTCCCTACTCACATTATCTTATGCCTGAGTGAAAGCGTTAGGGTATATTGATCCTTAGAGGTTGTGAGGCGCACTCTCTCTCCCAGGCTCGGTACACGTTATTACCTACAAGAAAGGACATGTGTATTTTGTTAATTTACTCACATTAACTCACCTACTGGTACACACACGGGGATAATAATTAGACCAGGTAAAGAAAGAAAATGTAGTGCATCGTATCCTTTTGGTGTCTTAATATATTATTGAACTATTATATATGGATAACTAGAGACACAAGTATCTGTACGAACTTATATTTTGGTCATTCCATCATACCTGTTCCTCTATTTCCTTACTAAACATTTTTATCTACGTTATTTCCCATTTTAATTGATTTTCGTCAGTGTTTATCGTTCGCTTATACATTTCTTACCGGGTATCCCAAATTTGTCTCTCTTCAGAAATCATCTTTCATCTATGGTATATTTCGTAAGTAAAATATTCTCAATTGCTAATACCATCGTTCTTTTTTTTACCAGCCAAATTAAACATTGTTATAAATGTTTATCCTCTTAGGTTTTACTCCGCCTCTGACTCTAAGATTTTATTTTATTTTATTAATTAAATTATGTTCCTTTGAGCTTAACTCTCATTTTAATTTTAAGTGTGCATATTTTTCTTTTCTTTTTGCGATGTTTCTTGTTCTGTACTCTTTCTCTTCCTTACTTTCGACTGTATTTTTATGTTCATTCTATTTTATTCATGCCGTTTTGTTTATGTCTCCCTCACACAAAAACAATATTATCTGATTTTATATTATATCTCCCTCTTCCTACAACCTAACCAACACACACACACAAACATACACATTATTAGGACGGTGGGGCGACTAAATTCAGCAAGTTATATTACATACTTATTATACGTGACAAAGAAGACAATTCAGACATTTTTACAGGAGTTTACCAAGTAGGTGGTGTAAGGAAAACTAAGTTAATTGTCAAATGATATAATGTTCACTGTATAAAATAAGAAGAAACGAGTAATAATGTTAACTTTTTACAGAGTTTGTTTTGACAGAACCTTAACTTTTGTAGTGTCTGAAATAATAAATGTCAAACAGTTTAAAAGAAGAGGATAATGACAGGATTGTTTATTTTTTATTTTTTTTAGTGAGTGTACAGAATATAACGTTGGTCTTACAAGCAGTGTTTTGGTTATTTCTGGCCAGTCACGTGATGAGGAACTTGTGGGTTAATAAAATAATTTTTTTTTCAGTTTAGGGAGAAGGAATTTCTTTGATTTTTTCCATAACCAAACTCACCTTATCACTTTCAAAATTAAGGTAAGCCTATGTAAGTTATGTTAATACTACCTCATACTAAGGTTGATAAACAAAAAAAAATATTATGAGTGTAAATATTGTTCTAGGTAAATTCAAATAAGCTTTACATATGTGCACAATAAAGGTATATTTATGGATGTGAAATTTCTACCATAACTAAAGTTCGACGCGTCTTTTACACAGTCGTTGATAGTATATTATATGTATATTTTTTATAATTTTCTCTCGGGCATTTTCAACACTTCCGTCATCAATGGACCTAACCTAACCTAACCTAACCCAACCTAACCTAACCCAACGAGAGAGTCACTACACATATGTTATTAAAAACAACCACATCATTAGCGTGACTATGATTGATCGTTTGTCTTTTAAATGGTAAAAATACGATGGTGTAATAGCACTTGTCCTTCAAATATTCTCAGCCTAGTACACTGTCTAGTGGTCCAAGCTTTATACCACTGTGTGCTGAAAAACATCCCCTCTCCAACAGCTAAACAATAGAAGCTAATTAAGTTGACGACAATGCTTGAAAACAGTCAATACAGATTCCCTTCTCGCTGGATATTTGAGCTCATTTAAAGGGAACACAAACGTTGATGTAAATTGCATTAGATTTGTATTGCAACAGTGTCGATATTTTTATTCTGAAAAGGACAGTTCCTCTTATTTTAGGATAACAACATTGAAGTTATATATTTTCTTCCACGTAAATATTCAATTTCATGCACCTAACCTCTAATATAGCTTAATTCTAGTTGAAAAGCGGGACTTCAGCCGTAAAATTTGATTATTACGTCCAGTACAAGTTGACAGGGTGGGAAACACAGGTAATTAACTTGGAGTTATTGAAATGAGAGAAGAGGAGTCGTTGTGTGTGAAAATCCAGTGTCCATTGGTGATACCGAGTGACAGTCGCTGGTCAACAGGCCCTTGTCACCGGAGCCATGATGGTGTGTCATTCTGCTGGTCCTGCCTAGCTGTTCATGGTCACTCTCGCTTTATACACACAGTCCATCATCCTCACCTTCACCTCCCCAACCTGGATATTCATAGTCACATGGCTACTCCTGTTCAGTAACGCCGAAAACACACTTTTTTAGCTCCTAATGGTCACCTATTGAGTTTTGGGTCCATCGAGCGTGGGAACATTGCTGCCTGGCCTGCACAGAAGCATGGTCCAGGAGTGCTCTCAGTGATGAAATGTGTGTATGTGTGAGATAACCGTGGTAACATTCTGATATGTTCTAACTACCATGTTACGTGTACTATTCCAGATGATACTAAATGTTACATAATACTTCCGAGAGATAAATGTACTCGTATAGTTTATATCAGGTGCCTTCAAGAGAGCTCAGGCTCTCAATTGGTGCAGCCATGTTAATATTGTTATTAGTATCGACTCGATCTGTGTTTTTCTGGCTAAATAAACTATTTCAATATCAATATCTCAGTATGCTCTCATCCACACATCCTCTCAATAACTTTTTGCCGAACACATTTCTCACATATTAAATCCTTCACTATTTGAGGTCACTTTAAATATTTTACTTGGCTGACGACAGAAGATTTTATTCAGCAGAGGGAGACCCTCAGTACCCAAGGGATTAATTGCCTTTATATTGACCTTTGCGCAGAGTCCACACGGTTTGAGTGACGCTGAATTTTATGTTGAGGTTTTAGCAAGCTTCTAGTATATGAATGAAATCATCAGTTGAAACGCAAAATAAGAGGCACGGTTAAATATTTGTTTTATCTTGTATTATAGTCCAGAATATCACGAAGTTTGCCAAGCAATCTGCGACGGACGATGCAACATCTGCGGGGAAACTGTACAAGGTTGACATTCACAGCGATAAAAATCTAGTCAGCGTGATGAAAACTAACATGTTGGTGTGTTACAAAGGGAGACCCGTAAAAATATAAGACAAAGCGATCGCCCCACTTCACTCGTTAAAGTGAATGTCTTTGTCTACTACAACAGGTAAAAGCAAGCCTGTCGAAGAAGTATTCCTTTAGAAACCCAACTGCGTGTTACTGTGTGTTCCTTGATACTAAGTACAGTACACTACAAACAGTCCACATGACGCAGCACAACTGGTGTATAGAATTATTAGGAAACTTATGGCGTCAAAATGAGTCACATCAGACCCGTGTGATGAAACCTTCAAAGATTTTAAACTTCTCTGGAATGCGTTCACGAGATTACACAAAGAAGCCAAGACCTTCACGTTAACATCCAACATCTAAGACAGCATTTAGGGTAGAGTCTGTGGGGGAAATACCAGAAAAAAAGTTTTTTTCAAACATCATAGAGGGGCTGTTGTCACTTGTCGCATTGTGTATGATGGGATTAAAGAGAGGGGAGTAAGGTACATGACTCTCTCATCGACCAGAAGAGGCTAGACTTAGGCAGAGATGCTAGGAGCCAAGACGAGATGCATTGAGTTGAACAGAAGAAAACTGAGCAAACATCTGCAGTTGTCACGAACAGGAAGGAACAAGAGACTGTGGTGAAGGACATCAAAACCAAAGGGCAGAAAATTGAGGTGAGGACAGTATTGGGGGAGGGTGACCATCTGACAAAAGAGACCAACGAAAATAGACATTCTAGGATCAAAGCGGAAGGAAAGATATAAAGAAACTAAAGAACTTCAATGGGATATACAATATAGGTGTAGAGATTAAATTTAATGAAATATATAGGTACTGTACCGTGGCTGTTATATATTGCTTACCTGAAAACTCATCATTGGTGTTTAGTTCATCATTTCAAGGAATAAACCAATAACTTATACAAAATGATAGAAATAAATTAATAAAGAAAAAATAAAGAGGAGTTACGTAGATATGAATGAAGTAAATGTAAATATTGTGAAGCATTGTATATATACAGACAGTGAAAAATATGTGGACTGAATGTTGGATAAATTTGCAACATGATATTGGTGATGTTATGTAAAATAATGACTAAAGTGCTATACTGCATTTATTAACAGTATTAATATTTTATGGGTTCAATTAATGATATTTGTATTTTCGTCACAGCTGATACATTTGTGGTGTGGGTGTTATCATCCTTCCCTAGTGGTGTGGGTGTTATCATCCTTCCCTAGTGGTGTGGGTGTTATCATCCTTCCCTAGTGGTGTGGGTGTTATCATCCTTCCCTGGTGGTGTGGGTGTTATTATCCTTCCCTGGTGGTGTGGGTGTTATCATCCTTCTCTAGTGGTGTGGGTGTTATCATCCTTCCCTAGTGGTGTGGGTGTTATCATCCTTCCCTGGTGGTGTGTGGGTGTTATCATCCTTCCCTAGTGGTGTGGGGTAGCATTTCTCTAGTGGTGTGGGTGTTATCATCCTTCCCTAGTGGTGTGGGTGTTATCATCCTTCCCTGGTGGTGTGGGTGTTATCATCCTTCCTGGTGGTGTGGGTGTTATCCTTCCCGAGTGGTGTGGGTGTTAATATCCTTCCCTGGTGGTGTGGGTGTTATCATCCTTCCCTGGTGGCGTGGGTGTTATCATCCTTCTATGGGTGTGGGTGTTATCATCCTCTCCCTAGTGGTGTGGGTGTTATTACCTTCCCTGGTGGTGTGGGTGTTATCATCC
>NW_024749779.1:4181135-4216135 GCF_018991925.1 Homarus americanus
TTTTTATCGTGTGCTGCTGCTCTATATTGTGAGTCCTTCTCGCTCAGCGCCACACATGGACTAGTCTCGCCTTTTCGTGTATCGTCTAGTGTTAGTAGTTGAAGGTTTATCACTCTTTCCCACCTTTTTCTGTATTTCCCCCTTTTTTTTTGTCTTTTTTCATTAAAGTTAATTATCAGTTCCATTTTTGTGCTGATACGTGAGAATATCCTGGTGCTGAAGATGACTTACCTTGACTCATCATTTGAAGTACTAAGTATTTATCGCACTGTTGGATATAAAAGAGAAAATGTCGAGGGAGAATGACGCTCCATTTCCTGGTCATGAGTGTAACTGAGGTACACTCGGTAAAGAAAGTATCTGCAAGTTGTGGACCGATGAATGTCAAAATGAACACTGCGACTCCTCTTGTCTCAGTAGGGTTATTAAAATCATTTGTCCGTTGTGTCTACTGTATACAGTATATCCAGATGACATTTAATAATACAGTACCAGAAGTAACAATGATTTGTGTGCATACGAGTATGTTGATGAGAAAAGGAATGGATAAAGTTAGGTTAAATATGCATATGCTTGTAATATTGTGGTGAATCCATATGTAGGCTTATATGGAGGCTTACTTACCAGGGTCAGTAGTTACCTGTGTATTACAGCATAGCCACGCTTAATCAACTAAAAGCTTCTCTCTTTTACTCGGTGGTTCATGACCCTGCAGACTGTAAATGTCCATTCACTGTTCAGCCATTTTCCTGCCTGTAGCCAACTCCGGTATATTCCTCCGACAGGCTGACACAAAACAAGTGTAGCTACAACATTCCTGACACAGTTTCACATTCATTTTTATAACATAAACATAACTCTTACCAGTATAAGGCATTTCTATTATAATCTCACTTTGTAATTTAAGCGGATATATAGTAAACAATTAATACTAAAACCGTGTTATTTCAATATGTGAGTGACAGTTCCCAGCCACATGGTGAATTGAAACAGTTAGACACAGATCAAATTCTCGTGGTGGCTGAGTGTTCCTGTATGTAGAATAGTTAAAACACGAACGACAGTGGGCTCAAACCCTCCTTGTTGTTCAATGGCATCCAGACGGCCTATAAACCCTCTCGTTCGTTGGGTTACTGAATATAAACCTTAAATAGCATTTTTTTTATTGTTTAGTATCTCTCTTTCTGTTTTTTTCTCTTTTTTTCTCTCTCTCTCAAACAAATAAAACGAAATTGTCATCCACTTTCCCATGCCGACTTTCATCCCCTACTCCCCTTTCTCTCTCTCCTGCTGTGTTCTTTCGCAAAAATTACTTTCCATGAGATGCTAAAGGCAAATATATATTACAGCTTATGTCTTCTTCATTAATAATAGACAATATCAACGCGACCATCATCACCCGATAATAGTTGCTGTCTTTTGTATGAACTGACGGAGTATACTTTACGGTATATGCTAAAAATTATCACAAGTCCTATCCTAAACATCACATTTTTCCTTTATTGTTAAAAAGGAACAAATAAATAAATAAAATAAACATATCTACAGGAAGAATTGGTAAATATATTTCTTCTTGCAAACTTGTTTTTTTCTTCTTATTTCTCATAAATGGTTGTCTAGTGCTGGAACTGGTGGTGTGATCTGTGTTTCAAGACCATATATATTACAAAAATTAATACATTTTAGCAGCAATGTTTATCAAGATTTATCAGTTGCTGTTTAACATGTGAATTGACTTAGTTTACGCGCATAAGTAGATAAACAATCTTAGTCAGTGTATCATCCAACCGATATATGTGTGAGGGGGTGAGAACTCTCTAACCTGGGCTGGTTAATTAATTTTCGATATTTGTTATAGAAAAATTAAGTAAATGATAAAGTGAATTTTCTTTTCCTAAACTTTAAAAATAAGTAAACATAATTATACTTGCTTTTTCAACATTCAGATCAGATGCTTTATATACAGGTACTAATAATAAGTTACAATAAATGTTGACAAGTGGAGATGGGCTTTTTGTTGTCTTACGTATAACCCTTAACATGTGTCTCGTGATGTAGGTGTTAAGTATAAGACAAGAATTTCCTAATGTACGGAGAGGTTCCTGAACTTTGCTACCGTAACGGAGGCCTCTGTGATCGATGAAGAATTCCCTGGTACACTAAATCTAAAATCGGACCCGAAGGACAAAGGAAAAAGAATGCCTTTATATATCCCAGTAAAGGTAGAGGATTTTTTTTTTTTTTTTTTTATTGGGCACCCCCCTACATCATTGTGTAAGGTGAAGCGCAGAAGCGTTTACAGCGCCCAACAAGGAAGCATGCTAAGTTCATGCTTGCCTTTATGTCTCATGAGTTAAGGGCGTAGAAGCCTGAAGAGTCAATGGTTTATGTCCTCAAGTTATTGGAAGCTCCAACAACTTGTCCCTGAATACGAATTCGCAACTTTCGACTTACAACAGGTACCTACTTTACTGCTAGGTGAGCAGGGACTAATGGGGGCTAGGAAGTAAGTTCAAACAACTTCCACCGGCCCGGGAATCGAACCCGGGACATCTCGCTTGCGAGGCAAGAACGGTACCGCTTCTACCACCGATCACCCCCTAGGTAGAGGAATGGGAAGTACTATACGCTTCAGGTAAAAGTAAAGAAGCACTACTCGTATTACCTGGTACAATGTGTTTCGGGGTAACATGTATTGTTCGTAATGCGTGGAAAAGAAGAGCAGAGGGGTCACCTACCGAATACACACTACAATATAAAATGATATTATTTAATTACTTTTTCTCTGTAAAATTAGATTATGCATTATAAGTGATGTAAGTGGTTGCATTACTTAAATGAAATTAATCGTTTAAAAATTTTTATGGACTGACTAACTGACTGATGGACTGACTGACAGACTGAATCTTGGGGTGACAAAACCTTACCGTGAAGTACACTTAAATAATCACTACAATAACTTGCTCGATGTAGATCTCACCAGCTGAAACTTGAGACATAGTTCTGTTATCCCTTAGTGAATGAATCTCATGAACTTGTAAAAGACCGGACCAGTTATTTTACTCCACAGGCTACCTCATCTCATACACTTTCTCCCACTTAATGGAATTCTACTAAATGTAACAATTCTACAACTTAAGGGCGTTGCAAATTATGCAAGAATCCTTCATTAAATTCCCTTACTTAATTGCCAGTCTTTACCTCAGGGCAAAAATGCCTAGCCAGCACCTAGCAGCCACAACCAGGTAAAGTTTTACCTTAAATTTGGTTGAGTTTAATGAGAACCTTAATGTGGTGACGCCCTGGTCCTCTACCTGGTCTGTATTCCAGTGGCCACCACCCACCTATCTATCTTAACACTCAGAGTATAGAATGATTTGTAACGATTGGATAGATAATAGATAAATTTATATGATATCTATTCACATCACTCTTGCAGGTTTTCTTCAGTTATATCTTAGGGCGGCCACAACCTCAGTATCAACAATATATACAGACTCTCTTCACTGGCTGTCATCATCCACTCACTCTTGCTGCTCTAACATCCACGTGAACAACTCAACACCGTGCTCTCAGGCGTGTTATTTCTGTCGTTTCTAATATGCTTTTTCCCCGTCTCCTTCATAACTGTAGTGGTCATATCAACAATCCCCGTATACATACTCAACTTTTCCTCCTTTCAGTATGCTCCTCTGTTGGAAACCGTATGCCGGAACCATTTGTATTTTAAACCATCGATAAATGTAATTGTCACTATCATCTATGAAGAGGTGAATCTCGGTGTGATTAATTTTTGTGTTTCTATTTAACGTATTATATGTTCACTGAAAAAAATAATGGGTTAAGCTTTGATAGTTCTCTCAATGCATGACGACAGTGATTTCAGAAACAGCGGATGTGAAGCGCTTCGAAGATTCAACAACACTGAAAGAAAACGAAACATGTTCGAAAGGTTTGTCTCAATATTTACTCTGAGGATAATAACACCAAGACACATGTATTCCTCAGCTATGCTCTTATATAAACAAGTAATGCATAAACACTCGGAATCTGTGTTTGAGTTTAAGTCAGTATATGATGTTTTCAGAGACGTCGAAGGAAGAACTAAAGTCATGTCGGAGTAATGAGACATTCTTTTAACAGGAAGAACTCGAGGCATAAATCTGAGATAATTTTTAAGCGGTTTCGTTTAGGATTCGACTGCACACAATATTCTATGTTCATCATATTACCACGAACAGGGCCACTAAACCATTAAATTTTCATATAACACAACCAACTAAACTTAACCTAACAAAACCAAATGAAATATAATTTGACAGCACACAGGTAGTTTTTTTTTCGTCCATGTCATTTGGTTTCAGTAAATACAAAAACTGATCGTGGTACATGTTCAAAATTACGCATTTTGATAGTTGACCGCCAACCCGCGTTCGTTTGGGATTCGATGACAACACAGTGAACTTCAGTGACAGTTACTCAGTTAGTCTTCACAATTTTTCACATCAAAACCTCCGCGTCCACACCTCAGGAAAATGGCTGCCCGGGCTAATTTTTCCATCGACAGGAACTGATTGTAGTGACACTTGTAAGTATGATGACGTGATATAACGATTCTGTGACGAGTGTGATGGTGGTGATATAAGCTGCTCCGTGACGAGTGTGGTAGACAGTGATAGGTATAATGTAACAGCTTTGGGCTTCATACATGGTATGCAGAGGAAAACTAAAAGTATTCGCCTAGATGGTATAAAGCCACTCTAAAGTTGATATTTCTTGAGCAGGAGCAATGCTTTATATCAAAACTAATGCAAACCTACGATGTTCATACAAAATGGTACATTGGGAGAACTGCCGTCATGTAAACAAACCTCAGTACTAGGGGCTACGAGGGCAAATAATTTATGAATATCCACATACGATTCGTGTAAAGAAAACCAAGCCTATCTAACACAATCTAGTGATCTTAGATTATTCCGTAAGATATTTCTGTTAAATTCATGTTCTATGGATGATTTACACAACAGCCATCTTGGATTTTAAGTGGTATCGACTCCGTCTTGTCTTTTCAACCTACATTTTACTCGATCAATATGTTTAAAAAAGGTACGTATATGTTGCGTTATTTATACTCATAGACATCAACTGTTAGAGGTAATAGAGACTCATTTTGTAAGGTATTTTGTTTCATATTGCAATTAATTATAAAACTCTTTTAATGTGCAACACTATTCAGGGATGGTATTAACATTCCATGACTTGTATGATGCTGATATAGACATTCAATTACGAGACTAATGTTTATATAAATATTCCATGTCGTGTTAAGTGACAAACATTTCATGATGAGTGTGATGTTGATATAAACATTCGATGATAAATGTTTGGAAGTGAAGTAAACATTCCATAACATGACCGTTGGGTGATGTAAACATTACATGATGAGGTGGTAATATAAACAGCTCATGGCAAGTGTGGTGATAAAAAACATTTGATGAGTGAAGTGGTGTAGACGTTTCATTAGTGTGAAGAAGTGGTGTAGACGTTCCATTAGTTTGATGAGGTGGTGTAGACGTTTCATTAGTGTGAAGAAGTGGTGTAGACGTTCCATTAGTTTGATGAGGTGGTGTAGACGTTTCATTAGTGTGAAGAAGTGGTGTAGACGTTCCATTAGTTTGATGAGGTGGTGTAGACGTTCCATTAGTTTGATGAGGTGGTGTAGACGTTTCATTAGTGTGAAGAAGTGGTGTAGACGTTTCATTAGTTTGGTGAAGTGGTGTAGACGTTTCATTGAGTGTGGTGAAGTGGTGTAGACGTTCCATTAGTGTGATGAAGTGGTGTAGACGTTTCATAAGTGTGATGAGGTGGTGTAGACGTTTCATTAGTGTGGTGAAGTGGGAAGACGTTTCATGAGGTGTGAGGTGGTGTAGACGTTTCATTAGTGTGGTGAAGTGGTGTAGACGTTTCATTAGTGTGGTGAGGTGGTGTAGACGTTTCATTAGTGTTGAAGTTATATAAACATTCCATGAAAAGTATGGTTAAATAGTATAAACATTTTGGTGAAGTGAATCATTTCATAAAGACTGTGCTGAAGATTTAAACATCCCCCGACAAGTGTGGTAAAGTAACAAAAACATTGAATGAGGTGTGGTGACATTTACCTGGCCAACTGTGCAGAATAAGTTAAGAATTAATCATTACAAAACACTCGTAGCAAATACTATTTACAAATACTATCTACAAAACATTACAACAAAACTCATTACAAACTATCATTCAAAATACTACACAATTAAAAACTTTTATCATAATCACCAAACCGATAAGCTGGATTAAATATATTCTGTGACTACCAGTAAATATATATTTTTTTACCAATATAATAAACTTTTTTTCTATACTATTGTAGGGGACTATTTTTCCCACGAGCATTTCATTTAACTTCTTTGCCCTGACCATTACTATTAATTATTCTGGGACATTTATTATTATTTTTCTTTTTTAACATTGCAATTTTTTTAGCCTTGTAATAAGCTTTTGACCATTGCAATGTTCGTTTTTACTGTTGTAGTAAATTTTTTAAGACTGCAATAGGTTTTTCTTTTTGTTTCATTGCAATTAAATTCAATTCTTTGATGTGGTAAACTGTATTTTCATCGTTGCATTAAGGTGTATTTTTGTACCATTACAGTAAGATTTATTTGTTCATCCGTGAAATAAAATGTCATTCTTCATCAATGCAGTGAACTCTTTTTCACTTTCAATTGATCAACAAAATAATTTGCTTCAGAATTGCAATAAAAGTTTGTTTGACAGTCTATTGAACTGTTTTATCTTTTCTAATACAGGTAAGTGTAGATTCACAGTTCATCGAGGGACAGTCACCCCACAGGACAGGTAAGCCTGACTTCACTCCTTCATAACCAATATTGGGTCACTCAGTCATCGGAGACCTCAAAGCTCCCCTTACATCACTTATCAGGAGGGGTAGACGGGGTCCCCTTAACCTCATTATGGGAGGCAAGCTTAGATTATGGGTAAAGAAACACCCCTAACTTGATTACAAGTCTGGGGTGTTTTTCATCAAGGACAGACGGGCGTTTGGGACAGTACCTTGAGTCAGCGTTATGGCGACCGTGATAATTGTAGCGACCGTGATAATTATAACGTCCGTGATAATTATAATAGTGTCCAGACTCCACTACAAGACCCACCCCACCCCCGTCTTTATGGTCCCTGCTTTTCTAGGTACAGAGGATGGAGTAATGGTTTCATGAGCAGAACTTGCATCGTGGGCAGCAGGTGGCCTTCTGTTCCTATAGTGTGAACAGATAACAGAAAAGCCAGGTCCTGGGAGATATGGTTCTGCTGATACAGTAGTTTCGGAAGGATTGGATGTGAGACTGTTGACTCTGGACACTCACTCCATATTTTGATAATGACAGCAGCTTGAGGAGTGTTGCCCTGATAGTGTCGACGGATACTAATGTTAAGGTTATGTCGATGATGTCAACCATCACTATCAATTTCTTAGCCTTAACCAGATAAATTGTACCAGGAACCCCCCCACCCTCCCCTACATACTCATTATCTTGTCACTTTTTGCAACTTGCTGACAAAACCCTTGGCCCTTCAGGCATTTACGTAATGAAATGTATCACCAGTAATGTGGGAGAAGCCAGAGTACCCACTTGGAATGGCATGTTAGAGAAGCCAAGGAGTTGTCATGTGTCTATTTGTAATGTGAGTAAAGCCACGGAGTTGGTCCTGGTAATCGTAAGGTTGTGTGTAGTAAGATTACAGCATCTGAGTAAATTGCAGTTGAGTAAAGCCGAGGAGTTGCACCTTGGAGTTGTATGTTAATGATATCCTTTTCCCTACTTTGATTTCATATTAATAAACCTTTTCTTAGAGTACATTAGGGGTATTCATTTTCCCTCAGTAGATCACCTTTATTTCCATCCAAGTGACCCTGATACCAGAATTACAATACCCATGTGCCCTAGACCCTCGCCATGCTACCAAAGAACTGAGGTTATGTAGTAACCATTGAACTAAGTAAGTAGAGAGAACAATTGAAGGAACTAGACAAGAGAAGTATGAGAAAGACAAGGGGGGCAGCTTGAGTTGAGAGATACCCCCCTCCCTACTTACATTGGTGGCAGCGGTGGGATGTAACTTACATGGTATCAGGTCAGGAGGAATAAATGTGATACTGTGGGTATTTTTTTTAAGTGTGATTTGTATCAACTATTTCTCTGTACAGGTACCTAATCATTTCACTATAACTAATGAATATTTCAGATTGCTAATAATTTTGTTCCGTATTTTTCCAGTGTATAGTGTAGTATGTACTTCTGTGCAAAAATTTTTTTTGAAGTTTTACGGAGAAGTTGAAAACAGTTCACGGTAAATATTTTACTTGAAGTTAGGTTAGAAATTGCCTCAAGGAAATTAGAAATCTGTTTTAAAGTAAAGTGTACAGTAAAGTGTGGAAACTTGTAATGTTCAGAGTATTGAAAAGTGTCTGAGAAACAGAGGTTAGCTACCTAACTATTTTCTTTTTTTGCATTCTTTTTGTGAAATCTCAGGAAAGTGTTGTTGTGTACCAAAGTAATATTTTTTCGATGCCTCCTACACTAGTACCATAGCACTTGTTGTGATCACTCGAGTAAATACTTTGATATTTACAGACAATGAGCGAGCAGTGAACATGTGCCTTGTTAAGAGTGTTGTGGGCAGTGTTTATTTCTGAGTGTTACCGGAAGGCCATAATTGTACTAAGGTTATGTAATTCGGTGTTATTTGAAATTGTGACATTTTGGATGTATTTGTTTTGGTTTCAATTGGAAGTGTTTTAGTTCTCAGTTGACGTCAGTTTTGACAAGTGAATTTATTTGTATAACGCGAGAACTGAGGTTGTGTAGTAACCATTGAACTGAGTAAGTAGAAAGAACAATTGAAGGAACTAGACAAGAGAAGTATGAGTGAGACAAGGGGGGCAGCTTGAGTTGAGAGATAACCCCCTCCTCTACCCTTACAGTAGTACCTAGTGATCCAAGATAATCATTCACAGACGTCTGAGAGGAAACCCTTCGGGGAATGCAAGATTAACTGTTAGGTTGGTTAAGCATCCTCAAGTGGTGTGTCGCCGTCACTGTTGTCTTGGTCTTATGAGAGATGGTAGCCTGTGAGAACAGCCGAGAAGGCCTTTGTTTTGAGACGAGGAAAGTAGTGTCGCTTCGATTGCTTCCCTTTGTTGCTCCCCCTCCCCAAAGCTGGTAGCAGTGTGAGATGTGAAGGGATGCGAGACCGCACCTGCAAGAGTAGGGCAACAGAGGAGCTTCAGGCACGTCCGAAGGTGGTTAGACCACGACTACCAAGTTATTACATCTGTTGTTTTCTGGGTAGGATTTTTGTTTCTCTTGGAATTGGAAGTAAGCAGGTAAAATGCTTTCCGAATTTAAGTCTAAATTTTGGGCAAGAAGCCAGTATTCAAAGCTCACAGTAATTAGGTAATATTAAAGTATGAAATGAATGACCTGTACAAGTTGTGTAGTGTAAAATACAGTTGCCTGAACATGAAAAAATTAAAGCCGGAGATGTGAATATTTCTGGTCACAATAGACGTCGGATAGTTTGTATTTGATTTTATTCGCTGTTCTCTTAGTGGCAGCTTGGTGGGACGACTGTCTTGTTTCCGGAATGTTGGAATCAGACAGCAGCAGTTCTTGGGAAATTTTATTTTGTTTCGTTCGTTATTCATTTGGTCATTCAATAATGAGTAATGGGCACAACATTAACTCTCTTTCTGGTACAGTTCAGTGCTCATTAGACCCGACTTCGAGAGTCTTGTGTGAGCTAACGTGAGTGTCCGGCGCCCTTAGTCATAGTTCTTTGTTACCCATCATTTTCTTGTTCTATCGCCCCCAACCTTCCCTTGGTTACGCGCCTGCCTACGGGATTTTGGGGCTCGAAGTTCATATTTTCCAGTCCCTGTGCACTTGACAACGTACCCAGCCTGAGGTATCGGTATTAAAAACAGTCTACATGTCACATTTTTACCACTGAAAGACCGAATCCTTATACTGTACTCGGTATTTATATTGACCTCTTAACATTTATCCTATTTTATGCTTATTTTTCTGAAATGTCTGAGAGATGGATTATATTAAAGGACTCAACCATGAACTAATTTTATATCATTTCATGTAATTATGGGTCAAAAAGTTCTCGAGCCAGACTCCCGTGGTTAATATTTCTCTTATCAGTTAAACCAGTATTGGAAAATTATAGAAAAAAATGTTAAGTTTACCTCCTCGTACCCTCATAGAGTCAACTTAATTATGTATTTTTATTTATTTATTTTTTTTAATTTTGTGGTGAATTTCTCTGGTCCTTAATTAACCTGTTCTCTCTCCTTGCCAACTTCCCCTCTCACTCGCCTCATTCCCAATCCCACCTCCCCCTCACTCAGCTTTCACCTCCGCCTCCGCCTCACCCCTCTTCCACCTCCGCCTCACCCCTCTTCCACCTCACCCCTCTTCCACCTCCGCCTCACCCCTCTTCCACCTCACCCCTCCACCTCCCCGCATCCAATTTCACCTCCCCCTTACCCAGCCTCCTACCTCCCCTTGCACCTCCACCTCTCCCTTACCCAGCCACGACCTCCCCCTTACCAAGCCTCGACCTCCCACTCACCCAAGCCCCACCTCCCCCTTATCCAGCCACCAATTCCCCCTCACCCACCCACCACGTTCCCCTTACCCAGCCTCCCTCTCACTCAGCTTCCCCCTGACACAGCCTCACCAGCTGATCAAAGGTTGTAGGTTCCCTCGTTTGAGAGTATTACAAGGTGCTTACTTTGATCCCACTCTGCTTACACTAACACATGAAACGAAATGTAAATAAAAAATAAAAGAGAGAGTTTATATCAGGTTGAGTCTAGTATTAAATGTAAAACTAGTAATTTATGAATTTTAATCCTCCATTTTTTTTTGTAATCTGTTAGAATTGGTGACAGATTGGCAACTCATCTTAGTTTTTTCTTGTGGTTAAATAAAAATAGTAAGTATTACTTGTTAAGGTAGTAGTAAACAAGAGAAAAAGTTTTGGTTAGAAGTATTTGATTTAGTAGAAACTGTAATGTTCAGCTGTGTGTTTTATTGTGTATTGTGTGGGCGCTTTATTTTGGCACGTCATTCTAAACACCACTAACTCTATGTCTCTTGTTCAACGTGGAAAGTTTGTGGTATTGTCAGCGCCAGGGTGAACGGTGATGAGACAGTGAAGCAGGTGTGGTGTTGTCATCTTCAGGGTGAACGGTGATGAGACAGTGAAGCAGGTGTGGTGTTGTCATCTTCAGGGTGAACGGTGATGAGACAGTGAAGCAGGTGTGGTGTTGTCATCTTCAGGGTGCACGGTGATGACAGTGAAGCAGGTGTGGTGTTGTCTTCTTCAGGGTGCACGGTGATGACAGTGAAGCAGGTGTGGTGTTGTCATCTTCAGGGTGCACGGTGATGACAGTGAAGCAGGTGTGGTGTTGCCAGGGTGCACGGTGATGACAGTGAAGCAGGTGTGGTGTTGTCAATACATAGTGTGTGGCTGAGAACAGTCATTTAATATTTCACCACTTATCATCTTACTAGTCATTCGGGCAGTTGGCCTGTTCTTTTATCACTTTGCCGTGACCTCTACAGTCCAGTGTTAGTATAGGGAGAAATGGAGTACCTGAGAGAAACCTGCAATGTTTGGTAGGGTCCCACCTCTCTCGTCTGTCCTGAGGCAAGACTCGAACCCAGCACATAATAGAGAGAGAGAGACTTGCGTTTTTCTCGAATGCATTTGTATGTGCCACTGTATATATAAGCATGTACACCTGCATGTATACTCAGGTGTCTTTTGTCTATTTTTGTCCTTATTATGATTTACTTAAGCAGCGGGGAACAGTGTTACAAAGACCTGGGTGTGAGAGATATCCATGGTAGCCATTATTTAATCATATTTATGTCCCAGCAGCTCAAAGGTGAACAGTATAGGTGATGTTTCAATAACTAACCTTCACTCTCCTGCGGATTATGGCGTCAACGTGAATTTTGATATGGAGTGAAAAATTACCATATCTAACATCGTTCTATGAGTGCAATCCGGGTATTCGGTATCAGTGAGGCTCGAGATACTTAAAATCATTAGCAAATAAATAAGAAAGTGAAATATTAGAGTGTAAACAAAAAAAAAATTTAAGAGACAATTACAGCGAGACAAAAACTGCCCTATATCTGTATGTGTAGAGTGAAGATCCTTTTCGGGGATAACCAAGAATTTGCATAAATTTTCTACATCAGTTTAATCTACAAAAATACACACCGGGATAATTACATTTGCTTACCTAATTTACATATCTTATTTACAAATAAGAGTAAAAGGGGAAAAATACCTTTATCATACCGAGGTCTCTGGGGGAAAAAAAAAATCTTATATACTCGTATGTGTTTATCCACCCACCAGTCGGAGTACATTTTTTCATTACATATTTTGCGGTGAAAAACCAAACCAAAACAGAATGCTGATTTTTTTTTATTATGGGTACGAGAGTATTTTTTTCTTCGTTTCTGTAAATATCATTAGCTGAAAAAATCTCTATGCCAAATAGTTTCTTGAAAGGATTGAGTTAATTTGGCTAATGCTACGTCAGCCATTAGTGAGTAGCTGAGGTGAGAGAGAGAGTCAGAGGGGTGCTGGTATATCAGGGAGAAGAGGAGGAGGATCAGGAAGTAAAAAAAAAGTAAGTAGAGTGTCAGGAAGAGAAGAGAGAGGGAAATGAGAGGAGGATTAAGAAGAGAAGGAATGAGACAATATCAGGCAGAAAGAGAATAAAAGAGAGAGAGGGAACCAGAGAGAGAGGGAACAGTGAGAGTGAGAGGGAAACAGAGAGAGTGAGAGGGAAACAGACAGAGTGAGAGGGAAACAGACAGAGAGAGTGAAAGGGAAACAGAGAGAGGGAGAGTGGAGTTAAGGAGACAGACAGACAGACAGACAGACAGTTGTACGAGGCGAAGGTTTCATCTACTCTGGAGTGTGTGTGTGTGTGTGTATGTCGTTGATGATGGAATTCTTCAAGGGGCGTGCGTTGAGCTAAACCTAGAAACACACTTGAGGACTATTGGTACCCTATGCTGTGGGGTTAGGTTAGGTTAGGTTAGGTTAGGTTAGGTTAGGTTAGGTTAGGTTAGGTTAGGTTAGGTTAGGTTAGGTTAGATGAGATGAGATGAGATGAGATGGAGTCCTTCAGTAAGTTATCGTTGGTTGTGGCCAGAGAGGATGAAATTTATTATTATTTTATGCTGAAACTTGTGACTGATTTTCCTTTTCAACTTTTTTTTTTAAGTGGTAAAATCTGCAACGGAAGACAAAAGACATTATGGAATTCCTATCATGGGGGAAAGGACTCGAACACTACTTTATACACGAGGGTGTGACTGTAAGAGGGGGATGAAGTAGAGGGTTGAATATTAAATTGTGAATATGATGAAAGGGGAAATTCCGACGAGTGTAGGAAGTACTTAAAAAAAAATAGGAACTGAGAGGAAGCGAAGGAAAGCGAGAGAGCTGGTTGGTGGATGAAAGGAGGTTAAGGGGGAGACGAGGTGATGATTGGTGGATGAGAGGAGGCTTAAGGGGGTAACGAGATGATGATTGGTGGATGAAAGGAGGTTAGGGAGGAAACAAGATAATGATTGATGGATGAGAGGGGGTTTAAGGGGGAAACGAGATGATGATTGGTAGGTGTAGGTAAGTTAAAGGACAAAGATAACTCTGATTGGTTGATGATAGCATGTTAAGGCGTATAAAGGAAGCTGATTGATATACAGTATGAAGGAGAGAGAGAGAGAGAGAGAGAGAGAGAGAGAGAGAGAGAGAGAGAGAGAGATTTTCCTCCCACATCGGTCACTCATCCCTCATCTCTTAGTAATCTTTTATTTTGTCACCCTCTCCCTCCCGACACTCTTACTACACCTTTCTCTCCCTCCCTCACTATACACTCGTTACAAACACCTCTCTCTCTCTCCCTCACCGTATACTTACTCTCTCTCTCCCTCTCTCACTACTCTCCCTCACAGTACACTCTCACTACACTCTCTCCCCCTACACACCTCTTTCTTCCTCAGTTAGTGTCCCTTTGTTTTATTGTTTCTCTGTCAATTATTTGTTCTTGTTGTGTTGCTACAGGTGGGCTTATACTCCTCCACCTTGATGGCAATAAACTCAGGTGAAACAAGAGAGCCTCAGATTTTTAGATTTAAGAAAATATTTAATTCCTAGAAGTCAACAATCACAAAATATATACTAAAATACCATGTTTTTTATGTTTACAATGTTGTGATTTGTTATTTTTTTATTTGGAAAGGTTATTTTTGTACCTGTTTATATGTTGATTACTTTTATGCTTCACCTACGTACAGGTGGGGGTATGATATGATTAGGGTGTTCACTTGGATAATGTTATACCGTTTCTAGAGACTTTATTGCAAACCTTAAGATGTATGCTTCATGTCGTCTACTGTATTAACTTGTTGCTTTTAAATGTAACAAAAAACAGTAACAAGAAATTTACATCGGATACAAAATAGCAAAGTCTGATATATAATTAAAGGGAAAAATAGGAGACTAGTTAAGTGGCTGGAACATATAAACCGGGAACATAAGGATGCATATAAAGAAGCTCACGGTTGGATTATTATTATTATTATTATTATTATTATTATTATTATTATTATTATTATTATTATTATTATTATTATTATTATTATTATTATTATTATTATTATATATATATATATATTTTTTTTAACAAACTTGGAGGATGGACTGGGGGGTAAAGATGTGGATAAAATACCCTCTAGGCTCCAGGCCATAGCTCGGAGCATCTACCTGAGGGAAGGCCTATGAGTAAGGGTGAGCTTGGATTCTAGTATCTATTTTGAGATATAATTTTCTTTGTATTATAGAGTATGTTTTCCTTGGGTTAATTCTGACATAATCTGCAAGGAAAGGCAGCGTTCACTATAGCTATAAACTTGTAACATGTAAGACCTAGAAGACGATGATAGATACTGCACTGTGTTGAGTCAGTTTTGAGTTGTAACTGCGCGTACTTGTGCTTGTATAGGCAGAGGCCAGGCGGACGAACAGGTTAATTTAAATCATGTCCTTCTGCATACGAAATGGAAGAACTAAAAATAAATATGAAAATACGAGAAATGATAATAAAAGGGAACTATTACTACTACTATACGTACAAACAGAAGATAAACAAAATCACCTGTGAATGTTGACTTTCTTATCACTTTGTCACATCGTTTTGTATATCCGGGAACATTTACACATATATTCGTTAATATTATATGAATGTACATTTACGTTTTACTTTATATTCATATTTTAAAACTCGTCTATCTCGTGTATATATCCTGAGGTCTCGCTGTAGCCTCGAGTGGGCTTGCGCAAGTCTGCGTTTATGTCAACACACTGGACGCTGCAGTCACATTGTTTACTGACCATGCAATCGGTATATGATCTTTAAGCACGCCGGAGTCAGTGAGTTCGTCTCCCTTGGGGTTTTCTATTTGCTCTCACACTGGCTGCTGGCTGGCTCTCCTCTGCTCACTCGAAAATATGGATCATTCAGCGCATTAGGAACTGTTGCTACTCTTATTACCATCCCTTTATGAGGTTAGTGTTTCCCCATTTCCCATGAAAAACAGTGGAAAATGCCCACCCAGAATTCAACTGGATAAAAGCGTCTGTCCTCCAGGAAGTGAATCACAGTTTATTTAGATTTTATTGCGCGGTAGCTATCGTGTAAAGGATTGGATGGTTATTCCAATCTTACATAATAGTCATTTAAATTACAATGAGGTTAACGAAAGCAGATTTTAATAGTTTCTTTTCATATGAAACAGAATAATGGAAATATATATATTTAGGGATGAAGGGATAATAACAGAAATATTAATGGGCAAAGTTGAGGGTAGGAGGACCAGGGGAAGGCAGAGACTGAGATTGATGAATTAAATTAAAAACTGGGTCCCCAGCAGAGATATAAAATCATGGAAGATTGGTAAAAACAGCCCAAGAACGTAGAGTGGAGGAGGACTGTAGTCGCTCAGCCCTCAAATGTGAGGACGGTACTCTGATTGATTGATTGATTGATTGATTGATTGGTATAAAACGAAGCTGTGTTCGAAAGATGAAATATTAGCTTTTATCTTTTATTGTTGAGTAATTTTTGGACATAAGAATTTATAATTATGAACTTGTAATTGTCCATAATTTCCTTAAAAGGGAATAAAATTCCAGATGTTGAGTCATAGAACACCTTCTTTAATGGAAGTCAGGGAGCATAAGTGGATCTTGGTGTTGCTTCATAAACACACCGCCAAAAATAAGGTTGGGGAAAAACTTCAAAGTCAGTGTCATCATTAATTGACGTTGTGAATCAAGAGAGAGGGGAAACTTGTGGAAAACAAAGAATGTTTTTCACCTCCTGTTTAGTGTCTTCATTAGGGATGATGGCAGAGTCGTGTGCAATTTGTGGGTATCCTGAAGATTCACTGCAAATTTTCGTGAGAGGTCAAACTACTTCCCGCAAAGAAAATGTTATTTACACTTATGACAAAAATAAGTAAAACAGTTGCTATCTAAGGCAATACATGAGGAATATATATATTACAAAGTTATTTCGCCAAATATTCTTATAAATAATTAATAAAAAACATTTTCCAGGAACAGACAGGTTTACTCTAAAACAACAAAATTATAATACGTTCCATTCCAATTGTTACTTATTATTGTTAAAGAACCTAATGTATAGCTATAGATTACAAGGAAACTAATAAATAACTTTTACATACACACACGCACACACAGGCTGGAGGTATACAGTACATGTGTGATAGTGTGCAATAATCCTCTAAGCCATTCGCACCTCCCTACCAAATACAGAAAGACTGATTATAAGAAATA
The DNA here is from genome assembly GCF_018991925.1 of Homarus americanus. Classification (NCBI taxonomy): domain Eukaryota; kingdom Metazoa; phylum Arthropoda; class Malacostraca; order Decapoda; family Nephropidae; genus Homarus; species Homarus americanus. Next base: position 4,198,161 of record NW_024749779.1, read on the forward strand.
AAATCACAACTGGAGTGTATTCTGAACCATAAACTACCAAAATATCTCCATAACACACTCCAGTCAACAGCATAGACCTGAATAACATGAAATCTGTGCGACTGTCGAGCTGGACTCCCTGGCCAATGTCCCCGGGTCGAGAAAGTTTATAGTTATGCGCTGTCATGTGTCTCTGTAAAAGTACCCAGATGTATATTGGTGATGAATGCTGATGATACTATAGAGATTTTATGAAAGTCTTGTGTATATTCTAATTTTTGAGGTGCATTATCATTAGCTGTATTGCACTTGAGAAATGTGGTGAAAGATGGAGTCGTTATTTGTAAGGCATATTTTTCTCCTAAATACTAGTTAAAAATGCTCGAAATTTATATTGTACAAGTAAGCAATTCAGTACATGTGTTGTTATTACCGGTATTATTATTATTATTATTATTATTATTATTATTATTATTATTATTATTATTATTTATTTCACAATATTCATTATTTCCCGTAAACGCCTTTTTGCCAACAGGAAAACCCTTCCACAAAATTAAAGTCAATTACATTATCTTAAGCTGGAAAACATAATGACCTTCTTGGGTTAGTAAAGAATTACATAAAACAAAAGAAATTTGTAACATATTGGCGAAGATTAGTTCCATTTGTGACTGACACGAAGCAGCCAGGGCGTGTGTGACGTTTATTGCGGATCCGTCTGGCAGATGGATGGTGGTAGTGGTGACGGCTGTTGTGTAGGTGGTGTAAGTATGGTGGTGGTGGTGTGGTGATGGTGTAGGTGAGGTAGTGTAAGTGTGGTAGTAGTGGTGGTGGTGTAGGTGGGTGGTGGTGAGTGTAGGTTGTCCTGTCGGTGGTAGTGGTGGTAATAGTGGTGGCAGTGGTTGGTGGGTGTGAGAGAGGGAATAATATGAGAAAGAATAAATATAAGGTAAAGAATAAGTGTGAAAGGGAAAGTAAATAATAAGGAACAATAAGCAGGAGAGGAAGAATGTTTGACGTGAAAGAGGAGATATAATTATTTGTGATAGATAAACAGGAGAAGACAGGTGAGAGGTGAGATAATAGTGAGTGTGAGAGGTGAGAGAATAGTGAGAGGTGAGAGAATAGTGAGTGCAAGAGGTGAGAGAATAGTGAGAGGTGAGAGAATAGTGAGTGTGAGAGGTGAGAGAATAGTGAGTGTGAGGGAGGTGAGAGAACAGGAGGTGAGAGGTGAGAGAATAGTGAGTGTCAGAGGTGAGAGAATAGTGAGTGTGAGAGGTGAGAGAATAGGTGGAGAGGTGAGAGGTGAGAGAGGTGATGAGAGATGAGAGAATGTGAGAGGTGTGAGGAGAATAGTGAGTGTGGAGAGGTGAGAGAATAGTGAGTGTGAGAGGTGAGAGAATAGTGAGAGCAAGGGAGGTGAGAGAATAGTGAGTGTGAGAGGTGAGAGAATAGTGAGTGTGAGAGGTGAGAGAATAGTGAGTGTAAGAGGTGAGAAAATAGTGAGTGTGGAGAGGTGGGGAGACAGTGAGGTGAGAGGTGAGAAAATAGTGAGTGTGGAGAGGTGAGAAAATAGTGAGGTGAGAGGTGGGAGAATAGTGAGTGTGAGAGGTGAGAGAAATAGAGTGTGAGAGGTGAGAAAATAATGAGAGTGAGTGTGAGAGGTGAGAGAATAGTGAGTGTGAGAGGTGAGAGAATAGTGAGTGTGAGAGGTGAGAGAATAGTGAGTGTGAGAGGTGAGAGAATAGTGAGTGTGAGAGGTGAGAGAATAGTGAGTGTAAGAGGTGAGAGAATAGTGAGTGTGAGAGGTGAGAGAATAGTGAGTGTGAGAGGTGAGAGAATAGTGAGTGTGAGAGGTGAGAGAATAGTGAGTGTGAGAGGTGAGACAATAGTGAGTGTGAGAGGTGAGAGAATAGTGAGTGTGAGAGGTGAGAAAATAATGAGTGTGAAATCATGCTAATAGTTTTATTATAATTAATTTATATTATTATTATTATCAATATTATTATTTTATGCCCTTGTCATTATATATCTGTGTAATTATTTTCTTTTATCTTAATCTCTCTTCCGTCCTTCTTATATGACGTTTAATATTGGGTCATATATTTTGTTGGCTTGTAGGTGATTAACACTGCCTTACATAAACATCACTTCAGAATTGACATGAATAATCGCTCTAATAAAAGAAAGAATCTAAGTTAATGGATGTTAAAATTTACTTAACGTTATTGAGAGTAATAACAACGTCATTCGATCCTCAAGTAGCTGGCTGGTGTTGTTAAAAGTGTTGAAGGAATATTGCTAGTTTTAAGTATTTCTGTGTTTGTATAGTTTAGGTCTTTAAGTATGTGGAATAAGTAGCTTTAAATTCTGTTGGATGGTTTAATGTTACAGTGAATTAACGTGGATCAACAGCCGAGTTCCTTTAACTTTTAAAGCACAAAATACAAGATCAATTTCTTCAACAAACAACGTCTGGTAAAACCTAATTAAGATATTCCTAATAGAGGGAATTATTTATCAAGTAGTTTTGTGTTTCATCGACTAAGTTTATATTCTCGACAAGTATAAAATTCAGGATTGTAAAATTTTCTTTTTGTGGTGTGAATTTCATCCGCATCTGAACGTATATATTCTGACTGACATAATTAGTGACCAGTCAGTGGGAGAGGCGATACGGATGTTACACTTTTAGGCAATTTATGTTTTCATGATGCGTTTGACAGAATGGCGTTAAGTTGAGCTGTATGGTAGAGGAAAAAACATGAGAAAAGCTTATGGTTTTGTTAGAAATATCTTTGCTGATGATTTGACAAACTTGATGGCTTAAAATGATAAATAGGCAAATAAAAAATAAAAACAGGGAAGTAGCAGCAAAAGAGAAAACCAAAAATAGAATTAAGAAATACGAAATGTGGAAATAATATTTTCTGAAATGTTTTTAGGGAAGTTACGTGAAATACGACTAGCCGAAGTGTAAATAATGAAAATAAATACAGGAGAGAGGCAGCAGAAAGGAAGAACAGTTGATAAATGAACTGTATAGTCAGGGACAGATGAACTGTAAAAGGCGAGAACAAATTCGAGATCCTTTGTGAGTGTGTGTGGAGCAGACACCGCCCTCCATCGCTCACAGTTACGGCAGCATAGGGCTTGATTTTATGAACTAGAACCCGGACTGGTACTTATAAAGACAAGAGCGTATAAAGGAATTTATAATGAGACACGACTCTCCACCAAAATGATTGAGACTGGACGATGGTGCTGCCAGCCGACTCAATGGTCGGTTGTTGTATCTAGCCAAGATGTCTCCTCGCAGCTTCAGATCTATCCTGATGGAGAATCATTTATCTTATATCAAACATAAACAATTACACTACACCTAGATTTATTGTGATTAATTAAATCCTTGGCATAGTGGTGATGGTGTTCGTTGTTACTGCGTTTGATGCTGTGGGTTGGATGCATATTTGTTATTTTTACATATTGAACGTAATATTTTTATTTTAATATAGATACAGGCCATGCATAGTAATAGCACAGTGGTGGAGGGTGTAAATGAGTCTAGTAGTCTGCAGTATATATATATATATATATATATATATATATATATATATATATATATATATATATATATATATATATATATATATATATATATATATAACGGATTGTATATATTTCAAGCAGCGGATACATATGTTAAAAACGAACGGTGTCATGGAATTAGTAACGTATTTGTTGTTCACTGTCCTAAGATATTTAGGAACAGCGTTACCAATGCCATAGGTTTAAGAAGGTATAAATTCGAGTCTGAAGGCTACTGATCCTAAAGCTAACTTTGCGTGAGATCTGCTGCAGAATAAAATTATTTTTTTTAGCTTTATGGTGCAACTTTAAAGTTTTGTTTTTTTGCTTTTAGAAAAAAAAAACATTGAGGATAAAATTGATGAGCGACACAATTCAATACAGAGGCATCGTGTGCGACGCGTGACGACTCATTTGAAAACAATGAATGATTTGTTCCGTGTTTTGTGTCTGATTAATACGAATCCATATGTTTTTTCCTACATTGAAACTGTTGAACAATTAAAATCAAAGGAAAGCTTAACAGTTCACGGTTCACTCATCTCTGTGTTGTTTGTGAAGACACTTTACAATATGCTGTTGTTTTCCTAAGTATCAGTTCTACTAAAATATAAGAGTAATTTGTATGACATTTAAAAAGAAGAAAAAATAAAAAAGTAATTGACCTCTCTTGCTACAGTTAACAGAAAAAATATCACACACACGCGCACCTTTCAACACACCTTTTACTGTATACTTCATTTATTTTATTCCATTAAGTATTTTAATTCTGCATGTAATCTTTACCATATACTCTGGTACTGTTTTTATTGTCATGCATAAACTATAAATTCTCGTCATCCATTATTTTTTTCTATAATTTTTTAACATTTCTACTGTGATATTATCCACACCTGACCTTACACAATTTTCATACTTGTTGTTGTTAGCCTGTCTCACCTCAGCCTTACTCCCCAGTTAAATTTATCTTTCCACTTGACAATTTTCACTCCCCCTCCATCTCCCTCATCAGTTATGTTCAGCAGTTTCTCAAAATATTTTCACCCCCTCCTCCTCCCTCCCACAATATATCACCATTTTCATTTTAAACTGTCGTATCCACTTTCCTCTCCTCGGGTTTCTCACCGTAGTCCAGAACACATTGTCTTCTTTAAAACCTTGTCAAAAGATTTTTTGCCATATTTTATCCATTCGCTTTTTGCATCTCTTCCCATTCTTTGTATCATCTCTGCTGTATTCATATATTCTTTATTGCTGTAATTATTTCTGTTTTACACATTGACCTGGCAGCTTACAAATTCTTAATATTCCTAATTTGCTTAAGATTGATTCATGTGATTGGTTCACGATGAAGAATTAATGAAAAAGCGCCAAGTTGTCAAAAAAAAAATAATAGTTAAGAGTATTTAGAAAGTATTTCGTACCGCCGGTGGAAGTACTGTACGTCAGTAACTCGTGCATGAGCCTGAAAACCATCAATAACTCGTGTATGAGCCTGAAGACCATCAATAACTCGTGTATGAGCCTGAAGACCGTCAATAACTCGTACATGAGCCTGAAGACCGTCAATAACTCGTGTATGAGCCTGAAGACCGTCAATAACTCGTGTATGAGCCTAAAGACCGTCAATAACTCGTGTATGGGCCTGAAGACCGTCAATAACTCGTGTATGGGCCTGAAGACCGTCAATAACTCGTGTATGGGCCTGAAGACCGTCAATAACTCGTGTATGAGCCTGAAGACCGTCAATAACTCGTGCATGAGCCTGAAGACCGTCAATAACTCGTGCATGAGCCTGAAGACCATCAATAACTCGTGCATGAGCCTGAAGACCGTCAATAACTCGTGCATGAGCCTGAAGACCGTCAATAACTCGTGTATGAGCCTGAAAACCATCAATAACTCGTGTATGAGCCTGAAGACCATCAATAACTCGTGTATGGGCCTGAAGACCGTCAATAACTCGTGCATGAGCCTGAAGACCGCCAATAACTCGTGTATGAGCCTGAAAACCATCAATAACTCGTGTATGAGCCTGAAGACCATCAATAACTCGTGTATGGGCCTGAAGACCGTCAATAACTCGTGCATGAGCCTGAAGACCGTTCAATAACTCGTGTATGAGCCTGAAGACCGTCAATAACTCGTGCATGAGCCTGAAGACCGTCAATAACTCGTGCATGAGCCTGAAAACCATCAATAACTCGTGCATGAGCCTGAAGACCGTCAATAACTCGTGCATGAGCCTGAAGACCGTCAGTAACTCGTGCATGAGCCTGAAAACCATCAATAACTCGTGCATGAGCCTGAAAACCATCAATAACTCGTGTATGAGTCTGAAGACCATCAATAACTCGTGTATGAGCTTAAAGACCGTCAATAACTCGTGCATGAGCCTGAAGACCATCAATAACTCGTGTATGAGCCTAAAGACCGTCAATAACTCGTGCATGAGCCTGAAGACCAAATGTTGCATAGAATCAGGAACACATCCTCCCCCCTCCTGTATATGCTTAAACTTTCCCGAGATTTTATGTTTTGGCATTTTGTATCGGGGGATGAAGGATGCTAGGATTGATGACGTCATTTTTCCCCCGAGTAATTTGTTTTAATTTCTATGTACAGTATACCTTTTTACATTGACTTTTTTTTTTCATCGCTTACTGGTGTCGAGTTAATGAATGTGTATAATAAACATGTTCCCCGAGTGTCAAATTGTGCGCTTGACCATTCAACTAAGATAAATATATTGTGTTAATTCGGGTCAACGTAATCAAAATATCAAGTACCATTAACAACACAGTCCTAAAGTTTTCAAGGAATGCGCTATCCAATTTTTTACTTCTGATTTTACACTTTAGATGGTGGTAGTCTTAATCACTACAGCAGGGGTTCTCAACCAGGGGGGAATTCCCCCCAGGGGGGGAATTCAGGTTTTCAGGGGGGCCTGATTCGGGAGCAAGAGATATGTTCGATGAGAAATCAATCACAGAATTTTGGCCCTTGATGTGCGATTCCTACCCAAAAGTGGCAGAAAGAGCTATCCGTGCATTGCTTCCGTTTGTGTCGACATATCTTTGTGAGTCAGGCTTTTAAACTCTGTTGCAAATTAAAACGAAGCAACGTAGTAGATTAGAGGTAGAAAATGACCTGCGTTGTGCCCTTTCAAGCACTCTTCCGCGTATCCCAGAATTGGCGAAGAAAAAACAATCACAGGTTTCTCATTGACTGTAATCTTCATCTGAATAAAATTAATTACAAATTTACAATATCCTGGTATTCTATTGAACTTTTTGTTTATTGCATTATGCTTCAGTTTGGTCTATTAAGTAATTCATTGTAAATAAAAAAAAAACTATTTTACTTTTATTCAAGTTTTATAAATCCATCAACATTTTCAATTGGCATTTAATTTGTAAAACTCCACTATAAAAATAATCAATGTAAAATTGTAAATGTATATGTACTAATATGGAAAAAATAAAGGATTTTCAGAATTATATGCATATTATTTGGAATGCACTTTTTGAGGCAGACAGTCTTGGAAAGGAGGGGGGAATGACATTCTGACATATGGTGAAAGGGGTGCATGGGGCAAACAAGGTTGAGAACCACTGCACTACAGCATCGGTCAACAAATGATAGTAAGGAACAGACTTTATTTTTCGATATACATTGCTTGTTAGGGAAAGCCATCTCCATAGTCACTGTGAGGTGAACGAGCAGGTTAATGACCTTGAGTAAATATAATGTTTTATTCCCGATGTGATTTTGATAAGTTTAACAAACGAGACTGCAGGTCAGATACAAGGCCTGTTATGACTCGCAAGACGTGAAAGATAAGAATTATATTGTATACAGTATAGTAATGCACTCTTGAAGTTCACTAGCATATTATCAAGTTTAACCTACAAAGTTTGATTAATGATTGGTGAAAATCCTTCCACTAGCAGTCATATACTGTACATAACTTGTAATGAAATATTATAGTGTTCTAGTTGACAGTCTAGACCCAATACTTAACTGCACTGCCTGACTCTAGCCATTATTTCCCCTTCATGCTTAACATATTTTAACCCAATAAGTTACCTTTAAGGTGGAAACTTAGTTAACGTTATGTTGAAGGAGGACCAATCCGCGCTATTCATGCCCTTACACGTGTAAGTTTTGTAGGTTTTAATAAAATCCAACGGGAGTTTAAGATCTCATTTTGGGTATTATTTGGCTTATTTCCCATAAAGTGTGTATGAACCAGGCGTGGGTGTGTGAACCAGGCGTGGATGTGGACCAGGCTTGGATGTGGACCAGGCGTGGATGTGGACCAGGCTTGGATGTGGGCCAGGCGTGGGTGTAAACCAGACGTGTGTGAGTGTGGACCAGGCGTGGATGTTGACCAGGCGTGTGTATGGACTAGGTGGTGTCGGTGAGTTATAGCAAGGTGTGGACCTGTAGGTGTACCTGGCGTGGGAAGAAAATATATAATCACTCTCAGGCAACCTACACCTACTGGTAATTAAAATACAGCTGACTAGACGTAAACATTACTGAGTATTTTTGTTGCCGTTTTTAATGCCCGAGTTAATGACAGTGATGGAGTGTAATGGTGTGGAAAATGAACGTACGGGATAACTCCTGTGATTAAAGTGGGCTAATGAGGGAATATTCTGCACTGTCAATGACGTCAGTAGACAGATGCTATTGACATAGGCACGAAAGGTTTTATGAGGTACAGACGGAGATATCACAACACACTATAGGTAAAAGAAGGATATAAATTTGGTGGTTTGGAATACTTTCGTGTGTCTGTATATTTGGGTATGTGTAGTTGGGTTGTACGTATACCGGTATTGAATTATTTATTCGTATATATATATATATATATATATATATATATATATATATATATATATATATATATATATATATATATATATATATATATATATATATATATATATATATATATATATATATGTGTGTGTGTATGTGCAAGCACCAACGCCGTAAAGACGCTGTCTCCGCCCCTCCCGCACTGTAGATGGAGCCCTCCACATGTGCAACATCTGTAAATAACCCTGCCGGTCCTGTATCGGCCTCTTTAAGTCTCCTTAAAACTCACCAACGAAGGTGACATCCTTAATCACTCATATCGTTGTCTCATAAGCTGGATGATCGTCGTACTCTATTCCGAATGACAGCAAAGTAGTAGTTGTGTGTGAATATATTTCCGTGTATAAGGATGGAGTATGTGTCTGGACCGAGAAAGTGAAAGTGGGTCCCAAAGGCATGACTGTCCGTCAGGGACAGTGTGGCTGTAGCACACTGTATATTTGTGTGCATTTATGCTTATGGGTATTGGTGGGTATTCTCCATGTAACAAACACCAATGGCTAGTTTTTAGCTCAATAAAAATATGCAAATGTTTATTGTTATAAATTAATAATTTAAAGAGGATTATGGAAGATATTAAGTGGTTAGGAAAGTGGCCAGGAGAGGGGAGAGGAGGGAGGTAGAGAAGCGGATAGCTAAAAGGATGAGTTTGTTGAGGGCGGGTTTGGGTAGAGTGTCAGAGTAGAACAGTATCCCCTATAAATGATAACGCTAGACATTCACCGTGTGGCACCAACCACAACCCCCTTGACGTTAGACTTTACTGTACTGTATATTTATAGTACAGTTGTGTTTACAAGACCATGGCCTGGAATAAGTATCTTACACAGAAAATTGGGATAAATTTAATTTTCCCTGAAATAAGTGAACTTAAACTTTATTTTCCCATTTTATATTTATAATACACATTTTTTTAGTGTATTTATTCTATCATCTTACAAATATGGTGAAATGTTGTGGCAAGAATTACGAACACAATTCACTTGAGCTCCTCAAGTGGGGAAGAGCCCAGTAAGCATCAAATACTCCTGTTCTACACCATTATGTTGAGGTGCTGGAACATATTACAGTTTACAGGGTACTGGATGCCCGGAGACTTCAGTGGCTTCAATAAGTCTAGCTGCTAATTAACTCAGGTCTCTAAGCATTGGAGCGCCAGCCTCCCAGTCTCTGCACACACACACACACACACACATTATTATTATTATTATATACAGTATACTATATATATATATATATATATATATATATATATATATATATATATATATATATATATATATATATATATATATATATATATATATATATATATATATATATATATATATATATATATATATATATATATATATATATATATATATATAACAAAGCTTATCCAATATTTCATTTTTTTAAAACTGCAGCACAAATCCACATAATATGTGGGATTTTCTTCTGTATGTAGTTTTAGGACCACCAGATTTTTATTCCCTCTGGTTAATGCAGGCACACACACACACACACACACGGCCCCAGCGGCAACCAGAGCTTTTTTTAATTCCTTCCGATCAGTTTACAAAAGAGGATTGGTCCCTATGGCCATGTGTCTCTTGCATTTTTTACAGGGGTCTGGCAATACCTTCCCTCTGTGGCTGTCGCTTTCCATCACAGTTGATGCTAACAATAGCGTAACGACAACAGTATGGTAGCCTGTATGATATATATATATATATATATATATATATATATATATATATATATATATATATATATATATATATATATAAGATACAAGTTTTTGCATATTTTTGTATATTATATATGAACACTATTCACTATCGTTACGTAAAAGCGTTGCTACAGTTATTAAGGGAAGTCCTTATTGTAAATTATTTCTGTTTGATGACATTAATTGTTACTGATATGAATATAGGAAAACATTGTGGGCTATATAACAAAATTAGTGCCTCTGTAGGTGTTTCCGTATTCGCATTGATCTAAAATAAAATATAAAAATAAATAACCTCAGGGATGATTCAAACCATCAGTTATGCCTCTTGCAACTTTTAGTGCCATTGAACTGATTTACTGAAAAATTCAGGAAATTGGCACTGATCATTTTATGACACTGTAGTACAATCCCGAAAACTAAAATGTTGTAAAACTGGAGCATTCTACCCGGCGTGGCGTGCTGAAAATGTTCTGGGCATGCACAGTTAGACCAAAACATCATCGAAGGTATAAGGCGTGTTGAAATTACCCCTGGGAATAATTGGGTAGGTTACATTTGGTTAGGTTATCTAAGGTTAGGCTAGGGTTTGATCGAACTGCTCATGCCCAGAACATTTTCATCACGGTACTATCTCAATGCGGCCAACATATGAGATGTACTCGCCAACCTGCCTTAGGCCAGCATTGTGATTCAAGTCTGCCGCCCATATGAATATAAAACTACAGTAGTATTGATTACAATGTACTAATTTTTTAGAGGCGGTTGTATTAATGGACAAGACAATGGTCAAAGGGGAGTAGATGGATAGAAGAAATTACATATATGAAAATGCCATAGGGAAGCTGACTGTAAAATGAGATCCTTAAATACCGTGACCAACCAACTGATGAAAAACAAAGGAAGGCAGACAAATATGAAAACGAGAGTAAAATCAGTATAAAACATGGCCAAGATATCAATTCTTTTGACTATTAGGATGGTATGTTTAATATGTACATTCATATTAAGGTCAATCTTGCTGCGGGTCACCATTATGGACGCCATCAGAGGACTTCATCTTGGTAGCGTCGTCACTAAAGTGTTGACGTTATCGCACTCACCCACCCAAAAGCGATTCTCAGAGATCAGGACAATAAAGTTACTTATGGTTTGAGGACGAAACAAAAGCAAGAGAATTACGATAATCTCTCCTATTGTAGTGAAACTAAGCAATCGGGGAGTGGTTGATGGGCTGAAGCCGTGACCATTGTATCTGAAGGGAACCAGTATATACGTTTCTCGTCAACTGAGAACACTGTCCTGCTGTCTTCAGCTGGACACCCCGAGAGGACAGTGTTTCCAAACTGAACGAAGGTGGTTTGGTAGGGTGTGTGGTACTGGAAGCTGTAGTGTGTCATTGGTTTATTGTGATACCATTACGTTCCTTCTATCTTTTGTTTTTGGCCATAATTCGTGGTTCTGTTAGTTGACAAATCTCCACTTCTCTACTAATCCCTTCACTACGAGGACGGCACTTTTAATATCTTATTTGGTTAACGCCAGACGATTTTATTCAGCTCAGAGGCGGTACCGTACACAGAGTTTGGGATAACCATGAAATTCACTGAAAATGTTACTATGTTCTTGTTTTCAGTTCAACAGGTAGTGTGTGTGTTAGGGTGTGTGGGAGTAAATTAATAATAATATAATGAGGTGTGTGTGTGTGTGTGTGTGTGTGTGTGTGTGTGTGTGTGTGTGTGTGTGTGTGTGTGTGTGTGTGTGTGTGTGTGTGTGTGTGTGTGTGTGTGTGTGTGTGTGTGTGTGTGTGTGTTGGTCGGGCATCCGTGAGGGAGAAGATTTGTCTGTATTGTAGAGATGAGATGAGATGGAGGGGGTGAGGTAATGGTGGGGATGGGTGGGATAGGGAGGATAAGAGGATGATGGCGGAGGGAGGTACGGGGCTGTGGGTGGGGGGGGGGTGATGGTTGGGGATGGTGGGTGGAACAATAACAGCAATAAACAATGACAACAGTGAACAATAACAACGAACCCTTACAACAACGAACAAAAAACAAACATCACCACCGAGGTTTGACCCTGAACTCGGGGAACACGGGACAAGGCCGTCAGTCCACCACGAGGGGAGCCACTGATGTTTATTTCCCAACGTCTTTATGTTACGTAAAACAAGTACAGTATAAAGATAAATATTTTTATGTACCAATAAGAATGCTGTATTTTTTATAGTTAATGTGTGAAAGTAGTTTCATACCTTGTAGTTTCATGTGAAGACGATATTGTCCAGTTTTTATTATTATTATTATTATTATTATTATTATTATTATTATTATTATTATTATTATTATTATTATTATTATTATTATTATTATTATTATTATTATTATTATTATTATTATTATTATTATTATTATTATTATTATTATTATTATTATTACAATTTAAATTTTCATTATTCAGCACTGTTATTCTTTGTTATTTCAGCTTTTACTTGACTTTATCATTTAGGTGAGTGAGTGAGTGAATTGGCACTGTATGTTTTATGTGGCGACCTGTGCTGTAATGGCCAGTATGCTCGCCTCGCAAGCTAGTGGACCCGGGTTCGATCCCCAGGCAAGGTGAAACTAAGGCAAGTTACTTTACTCCATTTGCCTCTGTCAACCAAGCAGTAATTGGGGACATGGATGTTAATCGATTTGCGAATCGTGTTCCGGGGTAATGGTTAGCCAGTGCTCTTGGCGAGTTGTCCGGTCTTCTCAGAATTATCCTTGACACTGGGTCATGTAACTCGTTAACTTAGGGTGTGGTTGTTGTGTTGGCGACAGCTTATACACCTTAAACAAATTCACGCGTAGTTGGCTCTAGGGCCGGCCATCCTTGTTACACGAGGGGCAACCATTATGTTTGTGAGTGCACTGTATGTGTGTGTGTCATCATCTTCATTCACTTTTCATTAATCTCTTTCTTTATTATACACCTTTCTGTTATTCTTTTATTCCGCACTATTAACTCTTTTCACTTTCTGTTAATGTTAAAAAATAAAATTCAACTCCATGTAATGTAAAGTGATTATTACATACCAACTCGTGAATCACCGAGAGTAACCGTAAACTACACTTTCCAGCTAATTTTCATTTATGTTTAAACTTACAATTTCATTCTTCACCACTTTCCACACAGGGCACTTGACCAGGGACTCCCGAGAGCTCTGTTCTGTAGGGCCAATGTAGATGTACACTGGATTGACGGCCTTCATTTTGTTATTATACTTCTATTTACAAGAATGAATAATTGATTAAGTAACCTACATGATCAATAAGGCTCAAGAATTTGTGTGTCTCCTCAACCTGGATATTTGTAACATGGTAACCTCTTCACTTGCTCCTCTTCCATTCATATTTCACACCGTAATTCCCCTAAAAAAAAAAAAAAAAACTTGCAACATAAACTTTACATATTCCTTTCGTAGTAGGTCTTCTGTTATTCCATTTACCACTCCTCTCCCGTTTTTTTCTGATCGTCTTAATCTTTACTAATGACCAGTACTTTGCTCACTATTTCATTACACAACCCCTTTAACGTGGTCTAACTCTATAACTTACTATAACTTACAGCACTCAGCCATCTACTGTATTTCTGTCTATTCTCACACGGGCTCGACTCTATAAAACCACTCGTCACTCTCTTCATTCTCCGACGTACAGTACTTCAAATGCTGTCATCATTACATTTCGGAATTTGTATCCATCGAAATTGTTAAATGGCGTTTTTGAAACCCATAAAACGTGTGTGTGTGTACGAGCCACTGTCACAACTATACTTCTGATTATCCTCGGAAATATTTGGACTACAATAATAATAACAATAAGTAAAATTGTTATACAGGCCTACAAAGAGATAATGTATAGAACCTGTGCAGCCATACAGTATACGGTGTACGTAGGCCGTGGGAGTATACAGTTTCCTGTGTGTCAAGACAATGCAGGTATACAACAATGGTGAACAGGAAGGCTATTTGATCAAGGATTGCCAACAAAGCTGTCAGATGTTTGTTTATTTCCTTTTGTACATTTATATATAGATAAATAAACACACACACACACACACACACGCACACCAGTAGAAAATAAAACAAACTATATAAATCCATATACTGTATGTGTATATATGACACTAAGAGAAGGTTATTGATAAAAGAAATCCGTGTTCCTGAATATTCGAACATGGGACAGTCAGACACCAGACACACACGCACACACATATCTACTTTCTACTCTTTGTCTTCCTGATGTCTACTTTCCTTCTTGGCTTCTCTGATTTCCGTCTGTTATATTTGTATTATCTTACCTTTTTTATACCTTAATTTATTCATATTCTTTCCATTATCCACTCTTTACTACCCGTGACTTCTAATCCTCACAAGTTGAACGATCAATACAGGTTCAGGTGAAGAAAAAAATGAAAAATTTCACGGAGGAGATATTATCATAACTATATTTGATATGATATTAGGTAGTTTGTATTAGTGATAAAGGTAACGGTAGCCAAGAATGGTCGAAGCTTGGGGTCTTCTTCTTACACTGATATAGGCTTATCTTACTCTAATGCTAAATAAATCTCCAATATTTATTTTTTTTCATTTAGTCTTCACATCGATTCTGACATAAGAGTTAACATTGAGTCTTTTACACCTATTGTTGGTTTACATGGCGCTGCTTATTGTTTTTTCCATTACCTTTCTCCGTGTTTTACTCTTTTTTTGCAGTATTTACACACACACACACACACTCTCTCTCTCTTTCTCTCTCTCTCTCTCTCTCTCTCTCTCTCTCTCTCTCTCTCTCTCTCTCTCTCTCTCTCTCTCTCTCTCTCTCTCTCGTGCTTCCTTCATGTCTTAAGGAAAAAAATATTCCTTCCATCCTTCACATATTTCACAAATTATCTTCCCATCCTTCAATGTTTCTTCAATCAAATTCAAAACATTTAACTTATATATGTAAAAAACAACCAGAAGCTTATAAATATATATTATATGAAAGTACAACAATCAACAAAACACCGCGTATATAAAAGCCATGTTTATAACCTTTAATTAATAACATTGTATACCGTATATATTCTTTTCTTATCGTGAATTTGACCAATCAGTTTCCATTTTTTTATTCTCATACAATTGACCAATCAACGTCCATATTTATTGCAATAGAGTTGACCAATCAACACTCATTTCAACTCTTTTCATTGTTCCTTGCAACTCTTTTTTTTCCTCCCCTCTCTATTTGTATCATTCCTCACTTCTGTTGTCTCTTTATTTCCTCCTCACTGTTTCTCCCTCCCCCCCCTTTTTTTTCTCTACGACTCGGATTTCTCTTTGATTACACACTCATCATTTCTCTTTCTATCAGGTTTTCCCCTTATTTCTTACACTATATTACTCCTTTCACAAACTTCTTGGTAGGTTAAGTTAGGTTAGGTATTCACGGTATCTCTGAAATTATATACAGTCACATAGCAATATTTTATGATTTAACATCTTTAACTCGATGCCAACTTATGTACTAAAAACCTGGTGCTGTACAGTGTCACTTATTTTGACAGCAATAAAGTGTCTCGCATATGGCTCAATTAGTGAAACAGGTGGGTACTGTAGCCAACCTTTCTTGTTGAGCTAGAGGGCTAAGATTTTTGAGAGGAGTTACTGGACACTATTGGGACGAGGAATGATGAAGTAGTAGTTCTAAACATGCCTTAATGGTCTATTTTGAAACACCTTAAGCGATCATGAGTTTACAAGAATGAGAGTATCAGCAAGGAGCAAAAGTCCTTCAACCTGACCGAGAATCGAAACCGTGACCATTCTATATACGGTAATTATAATGTACCTATAACAGATACGTGTGTTCAGGAGGTCTTGAGCTGCAGCCAGGTGGTGGTGGAGGCGAGCCAGGAGGAACACCCTAACGATCAAAGTGCAGTAAAACCTGGATAATAGGGATGAAAAATGGCTCCCCGTCCCACCATAACGCTGGCCTTAAGAGATATTACAGAGGGCGATAATGAGAGAAGTTTGCTAAGTATGTCTGCTCATCTCTCACCCGTCCGTCGTCGCCCCCCCTCCCCCCAGGAACCATTATCTACACCCACTCTTGTAGACCATAATGTATTACTAATTACACCTACCCCGTGTATAGTATAGTGTATCACCATCATCTACGCCCACCCCGTGTATAGTATAGTATATCACCATCATCTACGCCCACCCCGTGTGTATTCCGTGTATGTTGACTGAGATAGACACTCGGTAAAGATGCAAAATTATTCATGAAAGTTTATTACCTTGACTCGGGAAGAAGGAGTCTTATGAGAAGCGAGTTTGGTCACAGCCTCGAGGACAGTTGAATGTTAACTAACACTCACACGGAGGTTGACGAGATGCCGCACTAGTTTTATGCCGGGTGTAGGAACCAGGCAGGTGGGCGGAAAACTAGAAATGCATCACTAATTGTGTAATTGACGTCCAAAATACTATGTAACCGATGCTTTGAGTTTTGGCTATTAGAGAGGAAGTAGTGACAGGTGCATTGACAGAGCCCTGACACTAGGATGTCCCTGAGGTAGTGTATAGAGCCAGCAAGGTGTTTGTACCTGGTTCTTCGGTATTTTCTTGTCGATTTTACTGTGTCTCTTCGGTGTGTCGTCGAGGAGAATTATTTACCGTGGATGAATCCCAGAATGACTTAAGTTTGGTGAACATTAGCTTAAGGTAACATGAAGATTATTTTAAGTTATGTTTAAGCTAAATTCAGGTTAGTTTAAGGTTAGGTTTGGTTTAGCTTAGGGTTATGCTATGGTGAAGTTAGTTTAAAGTTAGGTTAAGTTCGAATAAGATTATTTAAAGTTAGGTTAGGGTTATGTTAAGGTGAGATTAGGTTAGCCTAGACCGGGTTAGGTTTATGTTAGGTTGATATTAGGTTAGGTTAAGGTAAGGTTGAGGTAAGATTAAGTTATGTCAAGATTACGGTCAGGTTAAAGTTATGTTAGATAAGTTTAAAGATACGTTAGGTTAGGTTAAGATCACTTTTAACGTTAATTGAATTCAAGATAAAGCTGCATACGAGGAAACTTGGAACCAGCTGCAAACATCAAACCACCGTCAGAGTTCTAAACCTAGGAATGCCGTAGTTTTAGAGCCGTTCATAGAGTAGTATACCCCGGGTTGAGGACTTAAGGGTACTTCTGACGGGTATGTAACTCTCGTGTTTCAGAAGAGTCTTTTGTATGAAGAGACAACAAAGTATATAGCTCTCGTTTATCCCTTGTTTACATAATGCCCTGAGCGTCATTTGCTTTCTGTGAGAGGAAAAAAGAATCTGACAATAACGGCGGTAATTTATATGTGTTTGAGAAAAATGTCTGTTTACGTCCAGTGAAGTAGATGAAAAATGGGCAACGGTGATGATATTTTCTGCAGCTTGGGTATATTTTTATATAGTTTTGTTTTATTCGGGGTTTAAGTTGGTTCATAAAACATAAAATATCGTCTTTAAAATATAGCATGCAGTATTGAACCAGGTAAGATGAGAATAAAAAACTAGTGACTGGAGGGAGAGAGTCAAAAACCTTTACAAGAACCTGCAGGGGATACAGGACATGAGGGGAAGTCGTCTTTTTTATGAACATCCTGAGGGTGTAGGCGAGGAGGCTGATGGGGGAGGAGTTGAGGGAGAGTCAACACCCAGCATACTGAAGGTGGATGGAGATGAGAAGCAGCTTGCTAGAGAGATAAGGAAGAGTCGGTACA
>NW_024749779.1:4221135-4226135 GCF_018991925.1 Homarus americanus
AGTTACGGTTTAGTCATACCGTGATTACAGTTGAGTCCACCGATGATCATTCAGGATTTTTGGTTGATGGTTTCAAGGATCAGAGTGTGACTGACTGTAGGAACCATCTATCACAGCGTGCAGCCTCTGGTCGTGAGCATCATGGATCATTCAGTGACTTTCAGTGGGGGAATCTTGGTTCATATTGTGACTTAGGTCTGAAGGATCATGTTTCATACAGAAGTATCCTAGAACATAATGTGATCCAGTGAAGGGACTCGAGGATCATCCACTGACAACGTACCCGTAACTGTGAGAGAATCATGGATCACCGTACAACTTTGGTCAGATCAGGAGAGTGTCGTAAGTCCCTTAATTTCTGTGATAGTCTCAAATGAATGGTATTACTGATAAATAGTATAAATTTGAATCATATTCCCGGGTAACTTAAAATCTATAAAGGTGTGGATCCGTGTTGCTTCATCATGTTCTCCATATAAAAGACTTACTCTCAGTTAAACAGTTAGATAAATAGCCAAGTCTGCTGTGTAACCAAGATAGAAGAAGATAAATAAAACCCAGCCGTGCTACGAGAACTATTGCGTTGTTCCTCTACAGAGATTAAACCGATATTCCTCACAATTCAGATTTGTAGAATTGCATAGGACCAACTTTCTGGGTCCTTGTATCTCGCGATTAATAGACAGTTTTGGTGGATAGTCTATTTACTCTGACCAAACGAATCATGAAATATGACTTATGGAAAACATTGTTCTCGCTACAACTTTACTCGAGGAACTCAAGAATACACTATTAACGAGACTGTGACGAGGGCGTAAACGAGGTTAAAATTCTCGTATTACATGTCTACTGTGTGTGTGTGTGTTTTCTTAATTCAGGGGTCGGGTAAGGTATTAAGCCATGACTGTTTAGCAATGACTTCTGGGCATAGTCATACATGTCATCAGATTCGTCATTTTGTCTTCTTTCTGTTAACTGTAAATAAATATGACAAGAAATAACCTTCTCAGTCGATTTTGTTAAGGGAGAAATAAGACTGAAATAATTTCTTTTTAAGGAACACTCTCGCACCTTGTCTCACTGCCGCTGGGTGAATTCCAATAAAATCTCAGGAGACGAAAAGATGACGAAACTTATGTGCTGAACAACCTCCTGTTCATGTGTTACGCTTCAGCAGCCGTGACGTCGGTTGCCATGACGAGGAGAAGCGAGAAAATATGGAAATGGATCATCTCGATAAGAAATGTTTCAACGAAGCTTCACTATATGATTTTCACAGTATGAGTTTGAGATTTTTTTAATAGTTATATTTTTTTGTGGTTTTAATTTTAAGCGTGTATAATTTTTTGGTGCTTTGATCAAACGGAAATTAATCACTGGACTTTACAGGTGAGAGTTGCCAATACCCAGCCACTTCACACTATACTACAACTTTTTTCAGTTTTGTTTCTGCCTCGTCACACAGGCAGGATGTTCAAGCAAAACTCACCTACGCTGAGCTTTCAATTTTTTAGCGGCTGCTTCACTGTGCTTTGGTGAACCAGCTCATTATTTATCTTTCCTGTGGCTTAACGACAACAAACAAATGTTTCACAAAGTTGTGCACATAGTATAAGGAATTATGAATAACATGAATATTAAAGCACCTGTTTTCGGAACTCCTTTCTCGGTATTGAATATTTTGTTTCCCTGTTGACGAGAAAGTTGTAAAAAAGCCAAATAATCACTGAGAAAAAACATCAAACAGGAGAGGTTCCTTTGAGGTGAGGCCCTAATTTCATCAGTGGTTTCTTTGTGGAATTGTAAATCAAGGGAGGCAACGTTTTATGAGGATTGACACGAGAATTCGGAAAAAGATTTCGACAAAAGATTTGCGAACAAAGAAAATATATTCTTTTTAATAGATTATTATCGAAAACCAAGAAGAAGCTAATTAAGCCGCTGTTTGTGTCTTAATGTCTCTCTAACTCTATGGAACTATTTTTTATTTCAAATTAACTCGGGTATTCTTATTTTTTCATAATGTGAGGCTTTATTGTTATTGTCAGCTGGTTAACACACGGGAGAGCGACTGTTCCTGATGTATATGTACACTCACCCGCAAAAGTCCCGTCGCCGAAGCAGTAGACACCGATGTATTTTTCAGTCCATAAATGCTTTGGATTCACGAGTCTGAATCTCTGGGTTCATGGTTCAGGAGTAGAGGCGATAGGACTCTCGTGGGTGACTGTATATTTGTTTGTTTTGAGTTCAGCAGTAATCCCATGTTTGATAATGTTGTAAGCATTGTTTAAAAAATGGGTTTAAACAAAGAAAAGTTTTTAGTGTAATTTTAACATAAACCTTAGATTTAAAAGTTGCGCCCGATAAAAACAATTCCCTAATGAGCCTCAGACACCGAGCAAAGGTTTGACGTCGACTGTGGTAATTGCGAAACATAAAAGGAGACCCACAAAGCATTAATGATTATCTGGGATCGCAATCACTCACATCGGATATAATATAGAAGGCGGACCATCCCAGGAACCTACTGAGTCCCATTCAAACGAAGCCAGATATTGTACACCGCCCACCTTCTGTAGATAGCATAACATGGGTGCAGTATATATTAAACTCATCACTAGTTGTTTAAATTTTATTTTTTAGTAAAGACGGTCATCTTGGATAACAAATACAGGTGACGGACAGACGCACTGCTGTTTAACTCGAAAGATCTCAACTGCACTCTCTGACATTAGCTACAACTACTACCTGTTACTAAATAACATGCTTGAAGACAATGTAACACACCTACCAAGATAACGTGCTCCATACAATATAAGTAATATTTACGGTATAAGAAATGCAGTTGTTTACCCTCCTAAACAAAAGTGTTTTACAGATTAATCCGGTGTAGACTCCAGTATTCATTGGCCATCCAGGGCTGGAGCGAGGACACGTTGTCAAATTAAAACTGCTTGTATCAAGAACGTAGACTGATGGAAGCACAACATTTCATGCCTTGCCTAAGCCGTCGTATCATCTCTAATGCCTTGTGTGACGTCATCATATCTTTGGAAATGGTTGGATGATTTACGCAGCAGCTAATATATATTTCACTACTAATATTAATAAAGTGGATGCGTATTTTATGATTTTGTTTTTTAGTGGTGTGTAATATCTCGTTATAATTCACCACGGAATTTATGGGTCGAAGGTCAACTTAAGAAAATATTCGTCATTCATTTGGAGATGTCCTTCAGGAATTTTCTTACTATAGCACTGTGAACATAAGAAGCAACAGAAAATGTAGAACCTTAAGCCAAACTAACCCAAGACTCCTGTGGTCGTAAGAAATGATCTAACATAGAAATAGATAAAAGGAACATGATCACAAATGAATGAAAGGACTTCTCAATTTCCATATTTCACAATTAGAATTAAATTAGCGCTGAGCTCCTCGTTTTTATAGGATTATTATCTTGATTTATGCGCAAGAATTCAGATCTGAAAATCCTTATTGAAGTTATATGGGCACGAGGTGTTGGCCCTGGCATAATTTCCTCATGACCTATACTGTCACTGTAGGTATAATATATATCCTTTGTCATCAAGGTCCTTTGAGTCATTAACACTGAATACGATAAATTAACCTTTTGAGTAGTGTCATCGTACTTTAGGGAATAGGTCACTGTAATAAAAGGGTTAGGACATCGTACTCAAGGGGTTTACATATCGTACTCGCTGGGTTAATTCCTTGTACTTAATGGTTTAAATCAATATCCGTCCTAAAGGAGTTAATCTTAATTTTCTCATTGGGATAATTGCTATTTATTTAACTAAGAAATATAATCGGTTGATGTCGATGTTATAATGTATAACTGAACTTCAACAACTAATGTCTTTAACGCGTAATTTAGATTAGTAAATATATTAGCCATCAACATTTATAAATTAAGAGAGACAACGTTTCACCTACCCGAGTGACTGATGCCATTAGCCAGTAATACTGAAGCCGTCGTCTAGAGACATGGGTTAACATAATCTCACAAGTTCAGCAGTTGGTTTCGTGAGGTTTTGTTATCTTTAGTTTTACGGTCACTCCAACCTAGATTGTAAGACGAACAACAAGGCCTAGATGAAGCATATAAGATTCTGTGTACTGTAATGATTTTTTTTTTATTATGGAGTAGAGTCATTGTAATTCGTCAGGGTTATAAGTGGGTGATACAAAAAGGCATAAAGGCTGATCAAGGCCAAATAATAACATATTAAAATGTTTTTTGTTCACCATAATACATAGTAGCGTTTATGTTAAAAATTAATGGTACTTTATTTACTCGTACATACTTGTTGTCCGGTTCAACAATATTTATTTTAGATAATCAGCTCGGCTTCTGGTAGTATAAATGTGTTTGAAGTCATAAGTTGATATTGAAATAAATTACAGGGGAAAAATATATCTGTTACCAATTTAATTTAACTTCAGGTAACTAAATCGCGAATCAAATAAACATTTTGGTCGTTAGTTTTATGAATTCATTTGACATAAACTAAAATGCCAAGTGCTGACTAGATCTCTTAGTCCACCTGAAGTATTGCCCTAGCTGGAGCCTCCCTGGGTATGGCAGCAATACTACATGACATACGGGGTCGAATCAGTCCTATGAGTAGTTAGAGTATTTGATAAAAGCAGAAAATCTTCAATATCAGATGAAGATTTACTCTCTAAACATCTAGGTAAATTTAACCTTATTATTTAGGTGGTATTTCCATGATAGGTTCGATATTACTTTGATGGCATTATGTTTAATATGTTTAATGGCAGATATTTTTTTATCAACAAAGGATATAGGAAAGTCATGATCAATTTTATAAAGAGAAATAGGGAGAAGCTGCGGCTTATAGTCGTTGAAATTCATCAGGTTTACATCCACTTCACTCGGAGATCCTATCTAGATCCAAATTTATGGAAGTGGTTGAGAGGCGAGAAGAAGATTAAGCACAAACGATAAAGGGGT
>NW_024749779.1:4228635-4356135 GCF_018991925.1 Homarus americanus
GATTGAAGAGGTTAGGAGAGTAGTTATCTTGTTCTATATTATCGTCTCTTATGTTCGTCTAATCAACACATAAATCTCGTCTTAGATTTCCCAATGTATGTACCACTACGGGTGTCACACAACAAGAACATTGTAATTCCCTGGGTATCAAATTCCTTAATCTAAATAAATCCTCTTGAGTAATTTTCAAGCCCGGAACAACTATACAAGGATTCTTTATTGGTCGCCCCTGTCATGAACGAATACAAGACTTATGAAACATACGCCATAAATGTTGTCTTATATTAATCTTCCTGTTCAGTGTTGCGCCGAGATATACTTGTCCATTCTTGCCCCTCCACCTTCGTCCTCACCCCAATGTGGACGAACCTCGCCTCTCCCCCAACCTCTATCCCACAACTCACGGACCCAATTTTTCTTTACCCAATTTATCCAGTTTGCTTACTCCCCCTCTTCCCTATTCCCTCTCGTCTCTTATCGGGTCTACTCTATCTTCCAACCTTATCCCAACCTACAGCTCAACAATTCATCTCTCCCTCCTATCTCACCTCCCCTCCCTTCCCATAGCGTATCAACCCTATTTCTCCTTCCTTCCTCCCTCCCACCCCACAATACACCCACCTTCCCCATCCCCCCACCTCTCCAAACTGCGACTGTTAACCCTCTGACTCTGACAGTGACAGAATTGGTGTCAGCAATCTATTTCCCTCTCATGTCCGGTCCTGAACTACCTGGCAAGCTTCACCTGTTTTTGTGGTCACCCCTCCCTCCCTCCCTCCCTCCCTCCCTCCCGAAGAATCCTTCACAAAGATTTCTCATCCCTAACCCTTCCTCTGTACGTCTCCCCGTCTCACCCTTCACCTTCACCTTTCTCCTACACCCCCACCTTTCCTACACCCTCACCTTCTCCCCCCACACCCTACCTTCCCCCACCCTTTACCTTCCCCCACACCCCTCACCTTCACCTTCCCCACACCCTCACCTTCCCCTACACCCTCACCTTCCCACACCCTCACCTTTCCCTCACACCCCTCACCCTCCCCCCCACCCACCTTCCCCCACACCCCCACCTTCCCCACACACCTCACCTTTCCCCCCCACACCCCACCTCCCCCTTTCCACACCCCACACCCTCACCTTCCCCACACCCCACCTTCCCCTCACACCCCACCTTCCCACACACCCCTCACCTTCCCCCACACCCTCACCTTTCCCACACCACCCTCACACCCCCCCACACCACCTCACCTTTCCCCACACCTCACCCCCCACCTTTTCCCCACACCCTCACCTTCCCTACACCCTCACCTTTCCACCTCCCCACACCCCTCCACCTTTCCCCACACCCCACCTTCCCCACACCCCTCACCCTTTCCCCACACCCTCCACCTTTTCCCCACACACCCTCCACCCCTTTCCCCACACCCCTCACCTTTCCCCACACCCTCACCTTTCCCCTACACCCTCTCACCTTTCTCCTACACCCTCACCTTTCTCCTACACCCTCACCTTTCCCCTACACCTCTCACCTTTCCCCCACACCCTATAATTCATTACACAAAGACCTATAATTCATATGTTATACGACCATAGTTTATTTAAAAGGAAACTGATGATTAACATACTTGGGAGACAAGCGATAATTCATCTCCAAGAGGACAGATAATTCCATCGTAAAAAATCGAGAATGTTGAGGTGATCAGTGAGTCAGGAATCAATGCTGGAGTGTGTGTGTGTGTGTGTGTGTGTGTGTGTGTGTGTATGTGTGTGTGTGTGTGTGTGTGTGTACTATGTGTTGAAGGCCAGTAGGAGTAGTGGTGAGCAGCAAACCTCAAGATGCAGCCCCTAGCTTTGTATGCTGGACCTCTTAACCGTAATATTGATTTAGAAGTCTTTGGAAATGAATCACTCGGTTGTAATCAAGTATAATGGTGGGTATATACGTTCAGTGTAACCCCCTTGCCATGATCAATGCATTAAGGATGGGGGGGGGGGGGATCATTTACTAAAGGTTACTATTGTGCCTAAATTTCTACTGTTTCAAAAAGTGGATGAGATTTCTCCAGAACAAGTAAAACAAAAATGAAATAAGCACTGAGTAGTCCCCCTCATCTTGTTTTTGTTTTCGTTTTAACTCTTACCTTCTGGGCATGTGTTTCCCGGGGACAGTAACTTCATATTGAATCCTAAGTTTGTGATATTAGATAATGAACAAAATGAACATTAGTGACTAACTACGTGATGTCAGTAATATGTAATGGGACAATAGATATTGGAGATGAACTCACAAATTGCCTCATTATCCGTTTGATACTATACTTCTCCCAACCTCTCATAAACATCTCAAAAACTCTCATAAACCTATGATAGAATATTCAAGCATCTCAAAAATTCGTATTTTCTCTCATAATCTCCTCCAACCTCTATCAACCTCTCACAACCCCTCTCATCCTCTATCAACCTCTCACAACCCCTCTCATCCTCTATCAACCTCTCACAACCCCTCTCATCCTCTATCAACCTCTCACAACCCCTCTCATCCTCTATCAACCTCTCACAACCTCTCCCATCCTCTATCAACCTCTCACAACCTCTCCCATCCTCTATCAACCTCTCACAACCTCTCCCATCCTCTATCGACCTCTCACAACCCCTCTCATCCTCGATCGACCTCTCACAACCCCTCTCATCCCTCTATCAACCTCCCTCACAACCTCCATCCCCCCTCAACCCCCTCACAACCCCCCATATCATCAACCTCACAACCCTTCCCCCATCCCTCAATCAACCCAATAACCCATCCTCATCCTCAACCTCCTCAACCTCTCACAACCTCTCCCATCCTCTATCAACCTCTCACAACCTCCCTCTCACATCCTCTATCAACCTCTCACAACCTCTCCCATCCTCTCTCTCACAATCCATCCCCTATCACAACCTCTCACAACCTCTCTCAGCCTCTATCAACCTCTCACAACCTCTCCCATCCTCTATCGACCTCTCACAACCCCTCTCATCCTCTATCGACCTCTCACAACCCCTCTCATCCTCTCACATCTTCATACAATCCCTCATTTTCTGTCTAAACTTTTCACAACTTCTCACAAGGAATCACACCATC
Source organism: Homarus americanus (assembly GCF_018991925.1). Taxonomy (NCBI): domain Eukaryota; kingdom Metazoa; phylum Arthropoda; class Malacostraca; order Decapoda; family Nephropidae; genus Homarus; species Homarus americanus. The sequence goes on from NW_024749779.1 coordinate 4,231,757, forward strand.
TCAGACTATTTTTTTTTTACAAGCCTTTATACTCTCACAGCATCTTATAACACCTCCCACAAAAAAAACTCCCATACATTTTTCTTTTTTTACTTCCTTTCACAAACTTACAAACTCTTAAAAGGAAATAATTCGTAAGTAACTCCCAAAAAGAAGCAGTTTTTCGAGTTTTATGAACCGAAAGGTATCAAGAATATTTGACGGCTGATGAACCAGAAATGAGAAATTTTTAATTTCTAATGACCATTAATTTTTCGATGTACTTTTTTATTTTCTTGGTGTATTTTTTTTATTTTCTTGATGTACTTTTTTATTTTCTTGTTGTATTTTTTATTTATTTGTGTTTTAGTTATGTAGAAGAATAAAGTGTTTGTTTGGTGATGAGGCGTTCCAGAGTAAGTGTCAATATTAGTAAGGGAGGAGGGAGGACTAGGTGAGGATGGGAAGAAGTGTTGGAAGAGGGGGAGGTGAGGAGGTGAGGGGAAGAAGTATTGGAGGAGTAGGAAGGAGGTAATCTTTTTAGAGGCAGTGCTGCGAACGAGTGGTTTTACAGGTGACGGACATCCTGTTAAACAGTTACACATCTATTTAGTATCTTGTAAACACGATGAGTCCTTTGCGTCGAATCCAATTTTAATGAAACTTGACAGCACTGTTCTTGATAGAGATCAATGAACTTTACGGCGTTCTAGGATTGACAGAAGGTTATACAACTTGGAGGCTATAAATTGTTTTAAGTTTTTAATGAAGTTTATTCGTAGCGTTGTTTACTTATAATCTTGGAGCTTATTGTATTTGAGCGGCTAGTTCATTTATTTAACCTCCCCAGAAGGTCACGTTTAAAAATGTTTTCACTTGTTTGAAATATTAAAGGGACGAAGGTTTTTATTTCTTTTTACAATTGACTTACAGATTTGTCAGTAAGAACATGCATTGTTAAAACAGCCTCAGTTTTAAACCTTTTGGCTAAAATCCAGATAAAGCAGGATTTTGTGAGGAATACAGTAACAGCAATAGAGTTGTGATACTTGAGCAATATATACTAGTAGCTTTGTCGATTTCATTCATCACCATCACTTGGGTGACCAAGATGAACTGGTCAAGGGATGTGGTTCGTTATGCCGGATGGGAGCCAAAGCTGCGTGTAATGTAAGTAGCGTAATCGAAAAGCCTCTGGTAATTATCCAACAGTAACAAGGACCAACTTAAGAGTAACAACAAATATCCTTACTTCAACAAAAGAGAAAAGTTTAATCGCCTGATGGCTTAAGATCTCAACACTTACACTCCGCTGTATCAGTATCTTACACCTATTGAGTTTAGTAAATACAGTTCCTGAACGAGTGCTTGACTCACCAGTGTCTGAAAGGAGAAGATAATTAAATGTTCAGATAAAGCCAACTTACGGTGTTGGTATGGAGTGGAGATACAACTACACTGAGGTCCTGATAGGCAGGAGGAAACCCATTAAGAGCAAAATGGCCTTACCTATCCTACCAGCGATTCCTTTCGCCTTCCTCTCCTTGTCGATTCCTGAGTGGGCTCTTACCAGTGGAAACAGATCCCTTCTTAGCCTTAAATTACCAGCTAATCTCACCCCACGACTCTCTCAACCGAAAGATGGCGATCTCTCTCTCTCTCTCTCTCTCTCTCTCTCTCTCTCTCTCTCTCTCTCTCTCTCTCTCTCTCTCTCTCTCTCCCCCTCCCTGCAATATAACTAACTCCTCAGCGCCCTGGTTGTGTGCAGGTGAAGGCCAGCCACACTTCAACACAATTCTCACCAGCTCGAGGCAGATACATCTCCGTGATGCTTCTGGTGTTGAAATGCAACCAGACTCTAGTACTAATGATTTTATGGTTGATAACCAGGATACTGGTCACTGTATTATGTACACACCAGTTTAATTGTTTAAATATTCGAATAATATCTAGAAATCATCAATGTATATATATATATATATATATATATATATATATATATATATATATATATATATATATATATATATATATATATATATATACACAAAGTTACAAATTCTTTCCTCGTAAAAGCTTTTGGGTCTTGAAGATAGTTTTTCAGCACGCCTCTGGCACTCTTTTTTCCATTTCATGTAAGGTTATAGACTTCATCCACACCCCTCAAAACACTTCATGCCTTGTACCGGTGAAGGGTATTCTTTTCCCTGTCACTCAACACCTGTGGCTCACTCCCATTTTTTAAAGTAGAACATCAAGCCCTTCCCAGCAAGCCTCACCGTCACTCTTCCGCATGATGGTGTTACTCAACGCTGCTATGCACGTGACTCGCACCTCATGTGTCTGTATATTACACCGACTAGACATTATATTTTAAATTCTACAGCTTTTACTTCTATTTATTACTTCTTTACTTTTTTTACTAATCATACATAATAATAATTCTGCTTCATTTTTGTCATTCAGCTTCACCCTGGGTCTGATTCTCAACGGTAACTGAACTATGGTTATTTAAAGTTAGAGAGCTGTTTGTGCACAATGGAAATTAATAAAATAGTCTATAATAAATGATAAATGTTCAAAATGGCCGCCTTCAGCTTGGATAAACATTCTAGCTCGTGGTAATACTGAATGAATGTTTTTTTTCCCGTATCCAAGCAAAATGCAGCTTTCTATTACATATCTTCCTGGTCTGGTATATCTAAAACAAACTTATTCCTCGGTAATTGTTGTATTTATTCCTATCGTCCTTTTGTGTTACTTGTTCATCTTTCATCGTCAGTCCCTCGAGTACAGCGGCTTATACCAACCATACCTAAGTGAATTCGTCGTCGTATTCAAAGGGTTGATATAGTACTTTGAAGGTAATAGCACTGAAGGGGTTAACTAATAGAACTGAAGGGGTTAAGCCATTGTACTGAAGGGGTTAAGCCATTGTACTGAAGGAGTTAAGTCATTGTACTGAAAGTGTTGTCATTGTACTGAAGGAGTTAAGTCATTGTACTGAAAGTGTTGTCTCATTGTACTGAAAGTGTTGTCATTGTACTGAAGGAGTTAAGTCATCGTAATGGAAGAGTTAAGTCATTGTACTGAGGAGGATAAGTCATAGTACTAAACAGGTTAACATTCTTCCGGTTACAGTATTAATTTCTGACTCCTTAACCATTCATAAACTTAACTTTGATCAGTCTCATTTCCTTCACATTTATCATTACCGTTTTCTTATTGAATTTTACACGTTTTGTTCCTATCCAACTTGAAAAAGACTGAAATGTATCTCCTCTCGTGTGTGTGTGTGTGTGTGTGTGTGTGTGTGTGTGTGTGTGTGTGTGTGTGTTTGTTTTACCCAGCAGTTGCCTAGAATATCCTCACCAACTCCCATTTATCCCTCTTGTTTTCACAGTATATCCTTCCTTTCATTCGTAATTGACTTTTGCATTTGTTTAATTGATATTCCCACCCTATTGAATTCCTTCCAAAGTATTCATTCACTCATTCGCTAGCCTATTGCGTTTTTTTTATAAATTTTATCTTTCAGTATCTAAGAATTTACCTCCTTTCTGATTATTCTTTTACTTAGAGTTAACGCTTTTGTGTATCTCTTCTCAGCGTAACTAACAAAACCAACTTGTCTTCCTCTTGTTAAATTTTATTTCCCATTTTCAGTATCTAAGAATTTACCTCCTTTCTGATTATTCTTTTACTTAGAGTTAACGCTTTTGTGTATCTCTTCTCAGCGTAACTAACAAAACCAACTTGTCTTCCTCTTGTTAACTATTCTTATTTCCCATTCCAGTAGTCACCTTTGTGTGTGTGTGTGTGGGAAGGGAGGGGGTGGGGTGAGGTGGGGTTCTGTTAAAGTCCCAAATGTTGACGGGTCATTTGGTTAAATCTCTCTGCTTTTCTACGTGATTGAATCCAAATGAACCTTTTTGTGCCTGGTGATGAGGCCAAATTCAAGTGTCGTTTAGCCATTCATGCCCTCGTCTATCACTCTGAAAGGTACTGTGCAATAAACCTACTAAAGGCCATGGGGTGGGGGGGGGTTGTATGGCTTTGAGCGAGAGAAGGTGTAGATATCTGTGTTTCTTTGTCGGTTCTGTGGCCTGAATGGTGAAGAGGAGTACTCATTACACCACTCTGTAAGTAGTGGAGGGACGTTATGAAGGCGACAAGTCATGTTAAATATGTCTATCTACTCGTACTGATCTTGGGGATGTAGCTCAAATGGTAGAGCGCTCGCTTAGCATGTGAGAGGTACGGGGATCGTTACCCCGCATCTCCATTTTTTATATTTTTTTCTGTCGGTCATTAAGTAACATCCCATAGTTGTAGTAGACACCATAGAAAACACTGCGGCCTTGTCAGCTCATAGCAGTTGAACTCTACATATGGGAGAGCAGTCATTGGTAGTAGTAGTACAGATCTAACTAGTCTGTCGATATCTACACGTAATGCCAACACGACATATAGAGAAAAATTATGATGTCTGTTGACTTCTGGAACTATGATGGAGTATTGAGTGTGAGGGGGGGGGGGTGGTGAGAGGGTGAGGGAGGGATGATGGGAGGGGATCATCCCCACACCCCCTACACATCATCATACCACACCCTTAAACTTCACCACCCAGAGACGATCCTTTGGCCTCAGAGACGATCCTTTGGCCCACAGAGATGAACTATTGGCCCCAAAGATTATCTATTGACCCCTGATACGATCTATTGGCCCCAGAGACGTCTATTGGCCCTAGAGACGATCTATTGGCCCCAGAGTCGGTCTCTTGGTGCCAGAGATGGTTCTTTGGCCCCAAAGATAAACTATTGGCCCCAAAGATGATCTATTGGCCCCAAAGATGATCTATTGGCCCCAGAAACGATCTATTGGCCCCAGAGTCGGTCGCTTCGTATCAGAGATGGTCCTTTGGCCCCAAAGATGAACTATTGGCCCAAAGATGATCTAATGGCCCCAAAGATGATCTATTGGCCCCAGAGACGATCTATTGGCCCCAGCGACGAACTATTGGCTACCGCAGCACAAAACGTGTCTTCAGAGATCTGTCAGTCAGGATTAACGCGCCTACAAACAACATTACTCATGACCCCGTAGGTAGTGGAGGGACGTTATGAAGGCGACAAGTTATGTGAAATATATCTATATATTCGTACTGATCTTGGGGATGTAGCTCAAATGGTAGAGCGCTCGCTTAGCATGTGAGAGGTACGGGGATCGTTACCCCGCATCTCCATTTTTTATATTTTTTCTCTTGTTCACTAAGAGGGGTACTCTTTACGTCACGAGTTTTCTGCAGCCACAACCAAGCCTGATGAGATTTGCATTCAACAAACGCTTTCATTTACTCAGAAAAGAGGCAACCCTTTTGATATGTCAAACAACGGCAAGATGAGAAATCTTGTAACTGGAAAAGAGACAAGTGATGAAAAAACTGTATCAGTATTGGTCAACAAGTATATGAGGAATTTGTGAAACCATGACTCAAGGCCTAGGGGAAAAAAATGTCTGATCTAATCCCAAAGATAATTATAAACAGAAAAATATTCAACGAACCTCTGTTAATATACAGACAGAAACAAATAAGATCCTCCACATTATTGATAACGCCAGAGATTATAATACCTCACTACTTCTGACATATGAACTAACCCTGACCTCCTTTTACCTAACTAAAGATGGTTATTTGTAAAAGTCACCCAAAGCAAAGCTCACACATGCTATTGAAAAAAAATTAAAGAACCAGCTCCACAAGAAGTGCCTCTCTCTCTGGTAACACTCACCCTACATATGGCAAAGAAGAGTCATTGGTAGTAGTAGTAGTACAGATCTAACTAGTCTATCGATATCCACAAGTAATGCCAACACGACATACAGAGAAAAAGTATGATGTCTGATGCCTTCTGGAACTATGATGGAGGTGGTGGGGGTGAGAGGGTGGGGTGGGGGTGAGAGGGTGGGGTGGGGGTGAGGAGGGTGGGGTGGGGGATGAGAGGGTGGGATGGGTGAGAGGGGGTGGGGTGGGGGTGAGAAGCGAGGGAGGATGATCTCCGTAACACATCATCAAACCCTTAAACATCACTACCCAAAGACGATCTATTGACCCCAGAGTCGATCTATTGACTACCTCAACATAAAAAAAAGTTTCTTCATAATATATACACAATGTTTTGCATTATACCACTGCGTCGTAACCTATGACGCCATCTCATTATATCATCGACATTCCATCAGATTACTTTGACAGATTTGTAGATATAACATCGACAGATCACCAAAATACAGTCAACCGTAAGGTGAATATGGGTGTCTTACGGTATTCGAACCCATAAATCTCTCAAACAGTCTTCTAGCAGTACAGCATTACGTTTTCGATAATGTTATTGTGTATATATTGTAATATTATCAGTGTTGTGTTATTAATTTTTGCCCTAATGACTAAAATATTTTTATAAATGTCTGTCCAGACACAAGTTGTCTAACTGTTATGAAGCATGTCTCGAGTATTGCTTCAATGATTTTCCTTTTTATGAAACTGATTCGAATGTTACTTAATTGTTTCGAGTTTTGAATTTTTCAAAATAAACTGAAAAGTAGTGGGAGTAAAGTGCAAAAATGGGGTACTGGTGACCCCGTAGGTAGTGGAGGGACGTTATGAAGGCGACAAGTCATGTTAAATATGTCTATCTACTCGTACTGATCTTGGGGATGTAGCTCAAATGGTAGAGCGCTCGCTTAGCATGTGAGAGGTACGGGGATCGTTACCCCGCATCTCCATTTTTTTTCTGTCGTTGACTAAGTAACATCCCATAGTAGTAGACACCATAGTAGGCACTAAGGCTTTGTCAGTTCATAGTAGTTGGACGAAAATTCAATTTGATCTCATAGTGACTTATATTCCGCCTCTCCTTACATGCCATTGTGTGTCACTTTGTGTAATTTATTAGAAATTGAGTCAAAGATGTTGTGAACAAGACTTAGGTAAACTAGCAGTGCAGGCTTTTTAAGGTCCAGAGAACAAGATCAATCACTATGGGGATGAAGAGTTTATGACAGGTTGTGTAGTTATCAATGCCAGTTACAAGTCCCGCAAGACAAGACGTCTTCACTCACTCAAGTGATATAAAAATTCATTACCAAACGCTGTTTTGGTACTTTTCTACATCTTGTTAATTATTAACTTTATGCTTGTTAAATTCTTGTGAGTAGAAAAAGTGTTCACCCATTAGCTCACAGGCTGTGGCGACTAATGATAGGAGGGCTAGTAATGTCATCTCGTATCTGTGACGACACTCAGATCCCCCGCAACTGAAGAGGAACAGAGCTTGACTCCACTGCACATCATCCAGGTGGAAATTAATTGATTTTTTCCTTCATGGATTTCAATAGAGCGTTGTGCTAAGGTGATATGGATTCATAGGAGGAGGATTATTACCCCCGGAAGTAAGCTAACTTAAGTTCGGCCACACACCTGATGAGAGGTAGACCGGATCATGACCGTCAATCATTTTATTTCGACATTTCACCCTAATGAGTCCAGGTCAGATCAGTTAGCTATTGCCGGAGGATGGCGTCGCTGCCGTGTGATGCGAGGTTCTTGGTTTAGTCTCTGGTCTAAGATAAACAGCCTTTAGCTAGAGGTCGTCGACAGCTGACTGGAGACGTACAGTAGAAGGCATAAAAGCTTTTTTATTTGTGAGCTTTAATGTACCCGAAACAAACATTGCTACTAACAAAATGAACCTGGAGAATATGGGAAGTCTAAAATATATAAGAATGATGAAGAAATATGTTTTCAAATAGCTAAACTTGTGCCATTACCGAGCGCCTTGTTGGTACTTGTAGCGTGTAATTGCTGTGATTAAGAAGATTTTTTACCGCTATGTTGGGAAGCCATGCAAATATTAGAGAACCATCGTCATAAGAACGTAGAAGAAATATACAGACAAACAGATAGAACTACTTAAATTAGCAGAAAAGATCATCCACACAAACCTACAGACACTAAGAGCAGCATTCATGTACAGTAACTCACCTGAGAGAGAGAGACATTACCGCTGTAGTCCACCACTCTCACCTCGACAAACTCTTAACACACTCCTCATATTTTTTCCTCGTCTGCTGTCCTGGATGCTTAACAGATGTGGCCTCAGCTTCCTCCTTTACTACATTTATAATTTATGTAGTTTCCACAAATTACCTCACATATCACCGAGTCTTCACCAACTTTATAAGGTTTTTTAAAATCCTGCTCAGATTGGAGAATAAAGAACTTCTTGTAATATTAACAACTTTGAGAACGAATTACCGAACTGTTGAACTTCTTAAATGTCCGTCGCCAATTTTGTGTTTTAAATACCCTCCAAAATTACTTTCTGGAAAACATTAGAAAGAAAAACAATGTCTGAATTGCACTTGTTCTAGTTTGTGATATGGTGATTTGAATAAAAAATAGAAAGAAGGGAGATTGAACGAGAGATTCATATGAGTATAACTAGCCTGAGACAAGCCGCGTTGGTGTTCAAGGGTAAAATATGAGACTGGAGGTTTATTTTCATTGCCAGTAGCAGTGTCCGTGTTATCACCCCCCAGAGGCTACTTACCGGTTGTTTGTACAGATCCCACAGCCTCAGTCGCCAGTACTGCGTCTAGTCCTCTAGATTTACGACCAGCTTATGTGGAATTGCTTAATGGTTGTATTGCTAGTACCTGATCTGTCTAGTGGTTATTAGAAAGAATTGGGAAAAATAAATTCAAATTCTTGTAAGTTAATACAGTTTATTCTTATCCATTATCAAGATACACACACACACACACACACACGTTCCATGTGTTTTTTGTAAATACATGCTAATTTACTAATACCTTCAGTACGATATTACCCCTGAACACATTGTTTAAGATGTTATAAACCCAATAGTACTGTCTCAACTCTATATTTATGACGAGTTCCCTTAGCTATAATCATATTGTATACTCAGGGGATTAAGGCATCGTAATCGAAGAGTTAAGAAGCGGGTATAGTACCTCTCAACCAACTACCTAATAATGAAAAATTCCAGTAGTAAATTGTCTCCCGTTTTGGTATATTCGGTGACAGATTACAGAATTGCGATGAATCGTTTGTCGAAAAATCAATCCGGTTGTGATTAACTTGCGGTGAGGAACTGTCTGACGGAGAAAATATGTTCTTGCCATCTATCTACTAACAACTCTCTGTCTTTTACAACCCTTGAGATGAGAACACACCATTAAGCCTCCGGCGACCTATAGAAAACTCGACCACTCAGAGCCACGTAATGGGTGGACTTTGTAAACACAGACACGATGGCGGAAGGTACACCATACACTGCGATATGTTTTCTGCCTCACACCATTACCCGAGTCGTTTCTCTTTTATATTATGTCGAAGAAGGTCTGAGGATAATAGAGAGATAGAGATGAAGACAGAAACAAAGAGAGGAAGACAGAGAAATGAAGAGGGGTAGAGGGGAAGACAAAGAAACAAGGAGAATGAAGACAGAAACAGAGATGAAGAGGAAGAAAGAATAACAGAGAGGAAGAAAGTGAACAAGACATACGGACACAGAAAACAAAGGCAGAAAGGATACACAAATATAGACAGTGATAATACAAGATGCTGCGAAATGAAAAAAAAAAAGATAAAAGGAGAGACTAAATTAGAAAAAAGACATAGAGGGCGAAGTCAATAGAAGAAAAGAGATAGATTGAGAGATAGAGTAAACGGCATGAAACACTAGATGTAAGATTAATTAATTATTCAGTAAAATCTAAGACAATTAACAAGTAGTGTCAGCTGAACTCGAGATTAATTGTCATGTGATCGATACATTGACTCGTAAAGTGGTCACGACATCCTCGCACTGACAATTGTTTTCACTGGCGAAATTTTCTATCTAAAGCATTCCAGAATTTGCCGGTCAATATCAAGCCTGCAGGATGAAATACTATTTACCTTATAATTGTTGAAGACAGCGAGTGTATTTGGTTTATATAATGCGTTTTTCAGGGTGTGTGGTGTCACGAGTTGGTACAGTACATTAATCTCTTAATGCTCTGAACTGTGGTTAAGAGAATAGTTTAGGTTTCTGGAGAGTCTAAGTTAATGTAATTTAAACACCATTTTAGCTGACGTCTTTGTGTCGTAGCTTAAGTGAGTCTATTAGCCAGATTTATAGCCTTTACTGAATGCTTACTTAACACGCTCACGAACACCGAAGATGAAGACGAGATTAAAAATGATTATGATAAGTGAATAAAGAAGAGAAAATCTTTATATGATAACGCCTGAAACATTACTTGGACAGATTTATTTCACTCAAGAGAGTCCCGCTCCGGACAGGCTCTTATGGTCCTTAGAACAAACTCATACAAGAGAGAACACATTCCTGCAGTTAGATTACATTTGGTTAGGTAACTTGCCAGAGTAAATATTGATTGGTGTATATGTTTTCCCACTCATCTCATCTCGTAACATTAAATCTATAATAAGATATTTTTCTTTTATATGAATTTCAAGTCAAATTTATTTTTAGATATTAGTTTCTACCATTTTTTGGAGGTGGGGGGGGGGAGGGGGTGGGCTTAAAATACTTTCGATGTTTTTGTATTTAGATCACCTGACGAGAAACAGATGTACAGAAAGTAACCAAACGGCTACAGTGGTCAGGTCGCCTCACACTTGAACCAATTCACTTGAGATATTGTAAACGGAGCGATGTTATCCGCTTTTCCCATGGTGACTCTGTGGTCGGCGGGTTTATTCAGTAAATACCTTCTGGTGGACCAACGAGGGCATGAGAGCGCCGTCCTCGACCAACTGAGTACCGAACTTAATTCACTGATGTGTGTAGAGCGCGGAGCAAAGTGTGTGTGTGTGTGTGTGTGTGTGTGTGTGTATGTGTGTGTTAGTTACTGAGAAAATTCATGTTGTATATAATAGTGTGATGATTTGTTGTAACTGATGTGTTCATAACTTTTATATCCGTTTCCCCTCCTGTTTCTTTGTCTTTCCTCCCTCCCTTTTATTATTAAGCTTCCTCAATCCTGTGATATTGTTCTCTCTCTCTCTCTCTCTCTCTCTCTCTCTCTCTCTCTCTCTCTCTCTCTCTCTCTCTCTTTCTTTTCCTTCCTTCCTTCCTTCCTTCCTTTACCTCCCCGAGAACGTTATAAAAGAGTGTAAAAGCTGAAACTTTCATGATTAAAGAGAAAAGTATGAGCGTCATGGAGAGTGAAGAACAACACATTAGGCTGATTCAGATGTATACAAAGACAGTGAGGTACTAAGAAATATTTATGCTTAGTATTTACGAGAATGATGGACTAAAATGTTACTTGATATTCTAGGGATGGGAGATTGAATTGGTGAAGAAGTAGGTGACAAAAACACGGCTTTATACAGGTTTAATTCTTTACGGGCCAGGGGGTGTTCCCAAAGCTGAATAAAATTAGCTGGCGTTAGTCAGAATAAAATGGTAAGTGCATGGTTGGCTCTTGACGGGTTAAGAAGAGTCTAAAGAGAAATTCCCTCTAGAACAGAATTCTAGTGAATGACAAATTTCAGTTAAACATCAATTACAGGAAGGTCAGCGATGAATTGTCGTGTATACAATAAGAAACAATTATCAGAATAATTCACAATTATCTAAGTCTGTGAGAGGTAGGAATGTAAGGCGGTGGTCAAATGTAAAGGTCACAAGTGAACTTTACATTTGATTCTTTGTCCCGTCCAAGTCAATTACGTCATTATTCTCACTTAAAAGCAACGTACCAGTGGTGTTATGGTAACCTTGCTATTCTAGAGATGGACAGGCTGGGAGAAAGTGACTCCATACACCCAGACGAGACAGTGTTGGATGACAGTGTGGAGGAAGAGGTGCGAAAATTAATGTTCTTGGCTTGATTGTCATGCAATTGACGCAGTTCCTGTTTGTTTATTCTGTGAATCATGAAGACGTTGAAGTATACAGTTGGGTACATTTCCAACTAGTACAGTCAGCGTTGTCAATCCATTCTTTCCGTGAGGTGTGAACCCCCAGAGTATGGGAGCGAGAATCCGAAGCCTCTAAGTTACTCAGTGAGACGTGAGGTGCACACAATAGCCTGGGACCAGAATGATATAATTTGACCCATTACATGGTCCGGTAACGTTTACATAGAGTAATTGATGTAGTGTGGACGCTTTTCATTCATCGATCGTGGAGTGAATAATACCTGTCCTGCAGTGGACAATGTATGGTTGAAACAGTTGGTTACACAGCATAAATCTACCACTTTATTTATCATCAAGCAGAGTGTAAGAGACGTTAGTATCGTGCTGGGCTTTTTGTAGTGTGGTGTGGTGCCTCGGATTCTGAGACAGGTCTATAGTCTATTGTTGCAGCGTAGAAAAACGCACATAAATACCATTTCTCCTCATGCAAAAACACATTTCGTCATGGTCCAGGTTTGGCTCAAAGTTAACATGAAGAGCATTACTTGTGGCCACATGCTATAGCAGACACTACAACCAAATGTAAAGTATCACAATTAAGATATTTAAGTATTTCTTACTTAACACAACAGTATGGCGATGCAACTGTCTCCTGTCCTCTACCCAGCGCGCACCGTGACCTCCCTCTCCACTTCGTCTCCTTACGTCACATCACCTCACCTTAAGGCACAGGTTGTTACGACTCCCCAGACACACGGGAGCCAACTTTACACTGCTCACTATACACACACTATGGCGCTACATCTGGTACCCGCACAACTAACACTTGACCAAGGACGAGGGTTAACTTGCTGACCTTGGCTTAACCGCCTGGGTGGGACTACTACTAATGTTTGCTGACCTTGGGTTAGGTTGATGTGCTGGGTTGCCGTGTTGGGTTGGGCAGATGTGCTGGGTTAGGTTGATGGGTTAGGTTAGGTTGGGTTGGGTTGACGTGTTGGGTTGGGTTGACGTGTTGGGTTGGGTTGATGTGTTGGGTTGAGTTGACGTGTTGGGTTGGGTTGACGTGTTGGGTTGTTTATCCTGGAAAGCGAAGTCTGGTGACATCCGTAGGGGGAGCGGATGGCGCCAAGAATCACGAACTAGGATCAGGTTGGGTTAGGTTGGTGTGTTGAATTGGTGGTTCTGGAAAGCATCTGAAGGGGTAATTACTTTTATCCAAATGTTCAAATTACACTCATAATCCTTTCGACAGTTCCATTAAGCGTTGCAAATGAGGATCACAACTTTACCAAGGACAATGATGATTCATGAAGGGGGGGTGGGGGTGTGTGACATGTTGGCTGCTGTCGTCCACAAACAAAAAATGAGATTGAATAGGAAATTACAATATTGTGGACACCCCCCAAAAAAAAACAACATTCCATCATTCTCCTGTCTTTCTCCCCCCTCACACACACACACACACACACACACACACACACACACACACACACACACACACACACACACACACACACACACACTCCTCATATGGTCTCCCAGCATTGAGTATAAAGTGGCTATTGACCTTTGATATATTCTTTCAGTTACATCTTCTTTATTACCAGTCTCTTGTTATCACACTTCCGAGATATTTAATTTATGACTACCAAGTGAGTTTCCTCGGTTATCCATCCTGTTGAACTGATTATTTAACACAGTTCCTTGTCACCACCCTCTTTCTTTCTTTCTTTCTTTTCTTTCTTTGTCGTTTAAGCTACTTTCAAGTTTCCTGTCTCCTTTGCACTCAATCCTCCGTCACCCCCACCCACTCACACATCGCTTTCCTCTCAACACACACATGCACACGCACGCACATTCCTCTGTCACCCCACACAATTCCCTCTTCTCACACTCAACTTCCCTCCACTCTCACCTGTACATCCCCCTCCTCACACACACACACACACACACACCTACCTACACATCTCCCTCTTGTCTGAGGTGTATGTCCGTGAACCTCGGTTTCACTAATTCAGCAGAACAGTATTTCCACTCTACCACTTCAGTTAGTTAATCCTAGAAGGATTCACATTAGTATACGGAAATATCTTCACCTTTGAGCTGAGTAGAGAGAAAGTAGGTTTAATTATAAGAATACAAACTTTTTTGTTTCCATTACCCAATTTAATCGCCGCAATTGGTGAGACGAGGTGATTATTCTGGCATCGATGAATACATAACCTATAAATATGGCACAACTTCACCTGGGCATTATGTTTTTATTTTAGAATGGGTTTTGTCGAATAGAGAAGCGTGTTTTGTGGCCTGGCACTATAATCTTGTTCGGAGGCTCTGAAAGTCAATTTACAGGAACAGCGTTTATAGGTGTTTACTTTATATATCACTGCTAAACTTTGTACTGTACATGCTGTCCGATCAAGTCTTTTATATTTGTTAATTGATATTATAAAGCTATAACAAGGGGGTTTAGGCTCTTCTCTACATTTGTCACATAGGAAACCACATCTTTCTTCCTTTCATCACTTTTTACTTCTCCTTGTCTCTTGTATTTTCCCTCTTTCTCTACGTCTGTCTTAACTAATAACTACAATATATTTTCCCTGCATGGTTTGTGTCTTGTCTCATTCTTTGTCTCAGGTCTCAGTTGTTGTGTCCTGCTGGCCCGGCGGTCCGTCCCCCATCACCCCGGGCTGGTGGCTCCGTGAGTCTCTCTCTTAGGGCCACCGATCATATTTCATCTCCTGCCCCACAAACTCTACCCCTCGTTTGGCTTACACTTATGGATGGCTCGCGTCTCTCTCGCGCAGTGCATTAAATAAAAAACAAATAAATAGGTGAAAAAATATACTTAATTGGTACGAGTGCCCTTCAGTTTTGGCAAGGAACCACTTCAAGATAGTTATTAAGATATCCAAACTTTAATCACACACACACACACACACACACACACACACACACACACACACACACACACACACACACACTATAAAAGCTATCCGACCAATGAAAAGAGAGAATTATTATCTTATAAGAAAGAGACGACTTATAAGGTTAATATGACAATATTCCTAAAATTAGTATTCTGTGGGTTTAGGCGAAATGGATCAACAGTAGACCAGGTAATGGAAATACAATGAGAGCATAACGAGAACCAGATGCTTCTATGTTTTGGTTTTTCAAACAAGCTTATAAAAGTATTTGAACAATATGAAACATTCTACGAGCATTTTGTATCTCTTGCAAACACTTATACTTATTCAAAGCATATTATATTGACAGTAAGTGTTGTGTAAGAGAGGAAAACAAACGCACCGATCTTTTCTTAGTTGTAAGCGAACTACAGCAAGGTTATAACTTCTTTCTCTCTTCAGTCTGGTCATGGGAAATGTGGTACCTAATGTTATTGAGAAACCTTAAGGTGTAGTAAAATACAACGGGGAGATTAACAGTGTTCCATATGTCAACCAGGTGATGGAGCGTAAACTGCTGGTGTGTGGCAATATCTGCAGAGGAAAAATGAGTTTATTGTTGATATATACAATTAAATAGCTTGTAATGAAGAGATTAAATAATTACTTGTCAGCCCTTGATAATAGACATAATTATCTGATGTGGGATGGACTCATGTCGAGGGTGGAAGAATACCAGAGACTGATGACTGGTCTTGTGGGGCGTAAAGGAGATGGAGTGGAGGAGGATGTGAAGTATTAGGAGGCGCGCCACCTAATGGGGTTGGCACAGTCGACGAGGATAATGGGGGCTTATTGAGAGCAGTAATACGTCAGTGTGTAGACCCGAGAGCCAGGCAAGTGAGTGAGTACATGGAACATTATTGCTAGTTAAGATTCGTCTAAGTCTTCGACTCTTAAGAGTAATGTATTCCTTCAGTCAGTATATGATCACTTTGGAGGTAACTCGTTTATTTCAGAAGCACCAGACGAAGCTTATTTTTTTGCTGGAGGCGTGACGCTGTTTACAGCTGGCAGCAAGCGTGGCTCCAGGCAATTTTTTATAGACTGGCGACATCGGGCAGCTGGTCCACCACATATCACTGTGGTCAATTGAACTGTGTGTAAGAAAGTATTCTCTTGCGTAGTGCCACAACATTGATGTGTAGTTTCGCTAATTGCCTTTATGAATGCCATTCGTGATTGATTTATTGGCAAATTGAGAGAGAATTTCTCGCTTTCTGTGCGGCTAACACCCAATGACCATTCAATAAGTATCTAAGGCAAGGGGCGTATTGATTCGTCTTGGACATGGGAATATTTCTTAATCGCCCACCGATGATCGCCGTAATCCTCGTATATTTTCCGTCTTTTTTTCATTATTTTCTGAGCAGTTACAATTACAGAAGTAGAAGGAAATAAACAAACGGATATCACTATCAGGATTACTGAATCAACATCTTGGACACAGGAATATATTGATGACAATGATAAAGGCAGATATTAAGGCTCAGGAATACAAGAGCCCTGATAGAAGAGTTGTGAAGTACTGGTGGCGACATCCCTAGATTTATACAGCAGCGGCCTCATTCTCCTTAAATGTTTTCAAGACGGAATTTTTTGTTCCTTCAGACTTCCTCCACCCGTATGTAATCTTATATCGCTACTAAGATCTAACCTTTATTTATCTTCTCCTTGTTTTTTTTGTTTCCTATGGTTATTTTTGATTGATTCATTTTTCTATTATTTGCCTACATTTTCCTTTCCATTTGAAGGGTTCAGTAGATTGGCCCTTAATAATATGATAATTAACAGAAGAATATATAAGGGATATTAATTTTAATCACGGTACAGGTTAAATATATACAATACTGAAATAATAACGACATGGAACTAAAAACGATATTCCGCTGTTAGTTATTGGTATTTGAAGCTTAACACCATATTAACATTCTCCACTTCGTATAACAAAGGGTAATGTTACGATATAAAAAAACATTAACTTTTGGGAGGATATTTAACCTGACTTAACCTGACCTGCCCTGACCTAACTTGGGAAGGATAAGGAAAATTCCGATTGTGAAGAAAGAATAACGAAACTTGAGTGACTGACCGAGAGTTCCCTAGACTTCAAGGTTGGACACTGTCACAGGTGGAGCTCACGTGTATTGCGAGAGATACGTGACACCATCAAACGTACGAGTGGTGGTGAGGATTACTGGGAAGGGTTAGTTGTTCTACTTTAAAAAGCTAGAGTGAGCCACAGGTGTTAAGTGACAAGGAAAAACAAAATCCATTTCACTGTTACAAAGGAAAAAATCTGTATATTTTAAAGGGATGTGAATGAGGTGTTTAATCTGATATCTTAAAAAAAAAAGTGCAGTATCAAAAGTATTGTGAACATCGATTATTAAACGTTAGTGTTCGTCTATCAAGAAAAATAAAAGGGAAATAAGGAGTTGCACTAATCCATAAAGAAGCCATCACTTATCTCACTGGTTTTTTCGTTTTTTTTTTCACGGTAAATTAAAAAGCCGGAGGTGGGTGTTGGTAAGGAAGAAGAGTGAGGATGTTTTCATTGTGAGGCGGATAATGTGTGAGGAACAGAAGAGAAAATGGGCTGATAAAGGGTAAAGGGAAGGTGGTGAGGTAGTGGAGTAAACCCTATGGGTGGAAGAGGCGGAGGAGGAAGTTAGCGTTAGTAAAGATGAGACAAATGTAAAGGAAAGTGAATTAGTGGTAAATAAAACCTGATGAAACTTTACTCTGTCGCCTAGCACGTACACAAAAATAATACGTTGTTGATGAGACCCGTACCTACCTTCCTCCCCTTGATGGAGTCCTGCTTAGATAAACTGTTATAGGCCTATAGAAAAGCTCCTCACAGAATTCTCCAGATTTTACAGCCTATGCTAGTAAAAAACAGGAATCTTTTTCTAAATATATTTTAAGTTACATCTTCCCTGGGCTGTATGTTATCAGAAACTGTGAAACACTAATATTTAGCCTCTGTTGCCAAGACATCAACAGCTTGAATGAAGGACTGACAATGTTTCACTCTGAAGTTTATGTATATGTAACAATGAATAACGATAATCAGACATATTTCGCCTTAAAACGCAATTGATGTTTTTGTCACATAGGGATAACTTTTTTTGCTCTAACTTAATATGATGAAGAGACCCAGAGGACTCCAGTCGTTTTTACTTAGTGCTTTAAGACCACTTGAACGCTCAGTAATTCAACGGCGGTTCAGCCGAAATAAAGAAAAAATCACTAAGAAAATCAATTGTAATAAGCTTTGTTTCTTGTCTGCTGTGTGAATGGATACTTACAAAGACAATTTAAGTTTATGAAGATGTTAAACTCCGTATTTAAATTAACTTATTTTTGTTCTGTAGTGATTTTATTATACTAGTTATATTGGAAGTAATTTATAGATAGCTATATTTGTGTGTGTTAATAAGAATATATGCATTAGCTATCAGATTGGGTTCAGTTAGCAAATTTTAGTATATGAAGACGTAACACATTAGTACACAGAAGCAAATTGTATATCCTTACACTATACAAGGTGACGTTGGACTGTGCGTACACATACAAATGAGTTCACTGACTTACAATGATATGTTCCAGATTGTTGTACACTTTAAGCTCTGTGTTTATCTCATTATAGCATCTGAGTTTAGGAGTATAGTATTATATATATATGAGGTAAGGGGGAACAGTTTCGTCTCGCATGCATGAGAATAGGAGGGATACTGTCAAGAACCGAGATGTTCTTCTTTAAAAACAGCAAGTGAACCACGGGTGCTGGATGGCAGGGATAAAAAGTAAAGGGAATACTGTATATTGCGATAAAAAAAAAGGAAGAATTTTTTTAGCAATACCCGAGTCTATAACCCGATATGACATGGAAAAAATCGCACGAGAGGCTTAGTTGAAAAAAAAAGTCTTAAAAGGATGGTGTAAAAAAAAAATATATAGTGTGACTCTCCTCTCCACAACCTGGAAAAAAGGTGCATTATGAAGTGATTTATAATGACAAGAGATGGGTACTGAGAGAGAGAGAGAGAGAGAGAGAAAAAAAATTTTGGTGGGTAAGGGGAGAGTGACGGTGGGTGATGTGGGAGGGTTTTGTGGGTGATGTAGGGGATGACCTGGATGACGTAGAATGGTGACACGGATGATGATGATGGAGAGAAAGAGAAGAAGAATGGACTGATAAAATATTAAAGATGATAAATGTAAATGAGAGAGGAAATAGGATGTGAGACGAAGATTAAAGATTAATTCAAATAAACTAAAATAACATAGAAACAGGAATGAAGAGAATGAGACAAGGGTGTGGAAGAGAGAGAGAGAGAGAGAGGGAGGTCGACTCCTCTTGCCATCGTGCAGGAGACGGGTTGTAGGGTACCGTCACCTTCCCCCCTCGAGGAGTCTGATAAACACCAACATCTTTTACGCTACCCACATTAATTCTCCAGACTTTACTCCCTACTCTAACAAGGAATCCGGTGGTGTTTCTCGGAGGTAAATTTGTTACTACAGCTCCCGCGGGCCTTGAAGACACATAAAATTGTGAGCGTTTCGTGTTTTATTTCCGTTTACAAGAACCTGGAGGCCAGTAAGTTTATTTTAACTATGTATTTTTGCTTCGAATATAATAAACCGTAAAATTGGATGTACGGATAACTTACATGAATAATTTAATTCTTCTTATATACTCTCTGCACTTGTTGATAATGTGAAGCACAGAATCGAGAGTTTAGATGCGTTCTCTTGTGTCAGGAAGCTGCAAGTTTGGTATTTGTTTGTCTACATTCTTTATTTAGGTGAGATTCAATAGACGAATTACTGAGAAAAATAGGAGCAATACCCCCCTCCCCGCCTCCAAAAGAAAGGAGATGTCAGATGCTTTCTCATCGCCATCTTGCGCTATCTGTTGAGTAAGTTACCAACTACAGTAAATGTCTGAATCTTGTACACACACTAATGGGATATCTAGTGTTGGTCTGTATTTATTGCTCATTAATCTTGACTCTTAGTAACGTTTGTATACGGCCATTATTATTACTCGCGTTTTCTAATGGACGATTATCTCTAGAATACTTGTTTAATTATTAGCGAGAGATAAAGTTGGTATTTATTTCATTTACGAACATTGTTTCCTTATGGGGTCATGCTGCATTAAAAAGAAGTAGAAATAAAAAGTGGTAATGATTGATAAAGTGATGGCAATGAAATCACATCTATCATAGTTTCACTCGACACACGGTGAGCATGATGAAGCATCCGTCACCCGGTGAGCATGATGAAGCATCCGTCACCCGGTGATCTCTGGCGTTTGTATTATCATAACTTAATGGTTGATCATCTACCGACCTGCGGGTAGGGGGTCGTAGTCGGCCCCTGCAAGACCGACCCGCCCTTCTTGGATGGACAGGAGATAATACACGACCATTTTCCAGACAACTCGCACTTCTCTAGTAAATTTCAGCTATCTTCAAAACTGTACACGTATAAAGCTTGTTTCAGTATATACACCAACGATGTGAATGTAGAGTTGTGTCATTATACATTTCGCTAATATTATAACAATTGTGACTTACCACTCTTGTCCTCTACGGCAATGAAGATTTGTTTTTCTCCGAGTGAGGTAAATTAATACGTTTCCGTCAGTAAATGAGTGAGTTAGTTAGTTGGTGATAGACTCTCATACAGTCCCAACTGCCGGAGTGGTTTAAAAGTAACTCTTTTCTCCAGGAACTGATACGGATAGAACCCAGAACTTAAAATTTTGTGTTGCATGATGAGTCGTGAGTGTGTGTGTGTGTGTGTGTGTGTGTGTGTGTGTGTGTGTGTAAATCGCTAAATAATATCACTGCACCAAAAGTCAAGGATTTCAAATCTATCTTGAATAGATAACGTACTGAACAAATTTTAGTGTAATTACTTAACTGATGTCCACAATGCTGGCCACATCATCTTAATTAGCGATCTTAATCAACCAGACTGAACGTTAGGAGCCCGACACATAGACTAATTTTCTTGATGAAGGTCATTAGCAAAACGATTAGGTTGTATTCGTCAATAAAAAAAGAATAGAATGATCGCTGGAATTTTTCATTATAATAGTAGACGCCAGTGAGGGGAAGAGTTCTCCTATACGTACAATGACACAGGTTACTATTAATACACAAAGGGAGCATTAAATTCATTATAACTTCCACCTGTGCAAACTTACAGAGATATTCAACAAGATAAACTTATCATGGCCTTAACCCGAGCACACACACACACACACACACACACACACACACACACACACACACTTGCTATTACTCAGGTGAATGAATTAATATATCTACCTGAGCACACTTACTAATAATCTAATATGATAATTAAATAGATTATTCCATCAATTTGCCAAACATTAGGAATAAATTATGTTAGACAGCTGAGTTTATTACTGCCACCATAAGCACGATATCCATTAAACTCCAAGGTGATTATTTTTCCTCAGCTGACATTGTTGTATTCATGACCAGTTGTGTTTACTCAGCTTTATGGATCAATTACATGATTCACTTCTCATCCGGTATTGATATAATACGTGAGATAATCGTTAATCTTTAAGTATTAGGCTGTTGTAGTACTTACCCTCTATTCCTCTGTTATCGTTTCTTCCCGAGCAGTCACTTCCCAATAGACCAAAACACCTGTTGGTTCATGTAGTATTCAATACAAACTTGCGAATGAATAGAATACAATTTCAACTTCAATCTTATTTCCTTTAAATATGTACAATTTTTTTCCAACGTAAACAAAACAAGAATCACATGGCATTCTTTTCGTTAATGAGATTTTTCGTATAGTGTCGTTAGAGTTTGATGGAACTCAGGGAAATTTTGCAGTCTGGTGTGTATACATAGTTGTTTATAGAACGATATGTTTTTCCTGTTCATTTGCTCGTAGTTGTCACTTTTACCACTTACTTTATACTG
The DNA here is from genome assembly GCF_018991925.1 of Homarus americanus. Classification (NCBI taxonomy): domain Eukaryota; kingdom Metazoa; phylum Arthropoda; class Malacostraca; order Decapoda; family Nephropidae; genus Homarus; species Homarus americanus. The sequence goes on from NW_024749779.1 coordinate 4,253,662, forward strand.
TCTGAGGAATATAATTTAGTCATTTGCTTGAGGAGGACTTTTAGGAAAATCGTACTCCCCAGTGTCATAGCTCCATCCGCGAGTCGTTATTTGAGTCTGCTTTAAGTGTTTTCAGTTGAGCTCAAGACACTTTTATCAGTCCATGTTGTCTTGTGTTAGGAGAAAAATGTGTTCTGCTTCAGCGACTTAAAAGTGAACATAACTTTCCTCGCTCATTATGAAGCAAGAGACGTATTGCAGCCATGGAGAGAGAGTGAACAACACCTTGTCTCATGATTGTAGGGATTATGTTTTAATGATTCTTATCTCATCTGCGAAGCTTTCATCAGTTTGCTTATAGGAATTAGATATTATTAATTGTGTTACTTTGAATAATTGAGATACTTATTGTAATGAGTGAGATGCTAACATGTGGATTAAAGCCTTCTAACACATATACAGTACCAGCATCGATGTGTCTGTAAGTCTGATAGTACCTCGATATTTATCTTCCTTGTTGCCTGAAGAAACTTACTCTAACCTGCAAATCTTGTGGAAGCTTCTGTAAATGTCTAGGCCAGAAAACCCTTTTCAAAAGTCAACCGCCCCGCCAGCCACTGCAGCAGACTTAATTACTATGCTAATATTTAGTTCACCAATGGTTAAACCTCGTAATACGAGCTGAGGACCGAGCAAACACGTCAGATATGTTCACGTATTCAGCCCGGCGCCTGACTTGGGTCTCAGGCAACTCAACTTTCTTAAAGAATCTTAATTGATTTAAAATACAAGTGTTCCTAACTCCTTTCTATTGACCTTGAATCAATGATGAATATTTCAACATCAAATTTTGTTACGTTTAGTTTAATGGGACAGATATGCATATTTAATGTATTTTTACTATTTTTTCAATATAAGTATTAGACATAATGAAACAGTCTCATATCCCTATACAGCAATTAACACCCTCACAACATACCACAACCAAGATCGTCTCTATCTGGGGTTTATTATGATCACGATACTTGTTCATTTTAACTTGGTATCCAGCCGACTACTTGCGTAGTTAGTTATCCATGGTTAGAGGGAGCTGTGTAGCCTTAGTTTAGGAAGCCACGTCCCAAATCCAATAACATCAAGTTCATGACTGGATGTAAGAATCAATGTTATGTGTTGGTTGATAACGAAAATATTGTCATGTGAAGGCAACTACACAAAGGAGAAGCTAGTGAGCTGGTAATAAGCAGTGATTCAGGAATGATTCTAAAAGAACGTGACGTCCACTAGACGAACATCAAGGACTGGACCACCACTCTACCAGAGGCGTGTTGAACGTCGGTCTAGAAAACACCCTAGTAAGTGCAAAACAACGAGTACTTTGAAGTCTTAAAAACACATTTGCACTCGACACCTCGCTCAGTTTGTACCAGTACTTGATGACGGAGTGAACAAGCACCAGGCGGACTCAAAAAAAGAGACCGCTCTTGAAAAATAGTTCTAATAAAACTAAAACTCGAAGTGGTCTTTCATCCTTAATTTGTGTAGTAAAAGGCATTAAGTTTCATTGCCGTGACTGAGTGCCGGTGAGCAGGACTGAAGCGCTGTACACCGTTACTTTAACTGTAACAACCTCTCCCTTCTCTTCCCCAGCTGCAGGTGGTCCACACGACACAGGGTGACAAGTTACTCTTATCTCTCATTCATATGATCATAATGGCTCCACGGTACAATTAGGTTAGATTTAGGTTAGTTTACGTTACGTTAAGTTAGGTTAATTTAATTAGATTTGCCTTGGATCAGTTTAGTAGACTGTCATGGTGAAGTCTATGGGTATTGTTATTTCGGTTTAAGTATCTCTTCTACCAGGTTTATCAGACATTATTCACCATTACACAGTTTCTTCCACAGATAACTTTGGTTATCTGTGTTTTGTTGGCAGAGTACAGATTTTTACTTTATTATCTGAAGTTTTTTAAATATGTGCATCACTGTGTTCATTAAACGATATTTATTATACACATTAATCAGGCTTATGTACTCTATAATAGTGTTTGTGTACATATTTTCAAAGTTACAAAATTGTTGAAACGGTAATGAGGATGACTGTGGCCTATTGGTGTCTACTATCTTGTGTACTCCCGGCCGCACACTCAACCTGCCATGAGACCCTCCTCGTGTGATGAGGTATATTTATATTCAGATCTTGATGAACATGAGGAGGAAAACTAATTCTTTTCGACTGATTATGCGAGAATAGTATTGTACCTGCTGGATTTTTTTATATTTATCGGTAATTCATTATTATTGTGCTTTAAAGGACTGTGTGGTAAAAGCAAGTAAATGTTTAAACAATAAAAAGAAAATGACTTTCTCTAATGATTATATCTGAATTTATTTATGTAGAATCACTGAAAGAGGATTTCCATTATTTTCTCCTTTTGTGGTATTTACGTTTTTTTCCAGAATATTGAAAAATACTGATGATTATTGAACTGTTTGTACTGAATAAAACAAAACTGTTGCTTTCTTTTGTTAATGACTGGCCACATCAGTGTTAACGTTACCATTTGAATTGAATTGAATTGAAACAGTTTATTTAGCCAGAAAAACACAGATACAGAGTGGATAATAATAACAATATTAACATGGCTGAGCCAGTTGAGACCCTGATCTCTCTTTTAGGCATTTGATATATACTATACATTTATCTCATGGAAGTATTATGTAACATTTAATAACATCTGGAATAGTACCATGACAACATCGTCCCCCACAATCTGTTCTACCTACCCAAAAAAAAATATATATATAATAAATAAATAAAACAGGAAAAAACAGTAAGGAATTCACTTAATCAGAGACGATATATGTGAAGACCAGACTATTGTACTTTATGTTTCTTTGCTTCTCGAGACATAATAACACCCATGTCATTAAGAGATATAGCGAACATTTGTTGGATTAAGTGAAGCTCATACATAAATATCCGTCATTGGTATAGATGAAAGGAGGAGAGGGGAGGAAAGTGAGTGTGAAAGGGAGATAAGAAGGAAGGAGATTAGGAGAGCAATAAAGACAGTGAATTATGTTAAGGTTGGTGGAATTGAACCAGATAGTGGAGGAGGAGGGCTGAGGTGGTAGGGTGACAAAGGACTGGTCGACTCAAGTGATGGTGTGTGCTAGTGGTCATAGTATGGAAGGTAATTAGCCTGGTAAGTGCAAGAGGGGAGGTGTTGGGCAGGTGGTGGTGATGGACACGGGTAACTAATCAACACAACAGGTAAGAGAAAGAGAAATAAGACTCAGGGAGAGAATTTACTGTCTCTATTGAACTTGAGTTTTAAAATGTTTGTTCAGAAAATGCTGGAAAGGAATTTACACACCTGTTCTATAGACTTGTAATAAAACAAAGATGACCTAAACAACATGTGGCTAGTATAAACAGATAAAACATATATCGTAAATATTTAAGAACTTTTTTAACGAGAGAAAAATGGGATTCAGGGAGTATTTATTTTTTTCAAGAGAAGTAATATAATTTTTTCCAGGCCGCCACGATCGTCTGAAATTTCAGTAGTGTTGAAGAGATATTCATTTATTAATTAAGCTACTGATTTTTGACAAAGTAGGTTAATAGGTTCACTCTTCGTTAGTAATTGATATAGTATAATTATGTGGCTCAGTATTTACAAGTTCACCCAAGATTTGAATAATATTTTAGTATGATCTATCTAGTCCTGTACGCCTTCCACCTAGCCACTAATATATACGTGTTGTGATATATCAAGTAAGAACTAAAGAGCACAGCATCAATCAAATGAACTACTGTGTAATAAGTTCACATGTTGTAGTAATAATAATACTTGTGCCATCACCACTATTAAATTTAGAAGATATGGAAGTCGATAACTGACAACCTCCAAATCTTGAAATTCGTGTTGATTTGTGTGTTATCTGTGTCAAACTCCAGTTCAAGTTGATAAGCTAGCAAGACAGCATGTTTTTTCTTTCAACGTTTCCAGATCTTGGCAATACACCCATTGTTATACGTGTCTGAAAACATCTGTGGAGTCCTTCATAACTTCAGACAGTTTCGCTCACATTTTCATTTCCCACCGTTACTGTCCACTCTATCAGTTTCTCTGCACTATACTATGAACGGTTTCCTGTGGATCCGTAAAGTTTTCACATTTTCAACTTCTCAAAATTTGCCGGCTCAGATATGTTGATTTTTTTTCAAAAACGTTTTTACGGATGTTTTTCTTTTAAACTCTGGCGGACGTCAGTGTTAGAACCATCCACGTTAACTGTCGATGTGGAAATAAAAGGAAAAAAAAGCATAATTTTTGTTGGAAACGTTGGATAAATTTTACCTGACACTGAAGGAATGTCTCCCTCCCACCTCAGACTGTGGTGGAGGTGAGCGATGGTCTTTAGTTGTATTTGTCTCGTCAACTTCTTTGTTGTTATTCAGTTCTGCCTCTTGTAACATTATGCCAGGATCTGGTGCCTGAGCATGATTTAAATTTTATTTCGTCCTTGTTTTAAAACTGTTGTTAGTTCTAGAACTGTACACAGTTTTCCTTTCGCGTTTTTAGTCTGCACTTATTGCAGGAACAAATGCTCAAACAAATGCAGGGAGTGCAGACTTCCTACAGGTGAAGGAGCTACGTGAGGTGGTGCAAGAGGTGGCTGGGATAGACACCGGGGGATCCTGAGGTGTTAAGTCCACCCATCCGTAATTTTCTGGAGATGTTATCTTCAGAAGAGGAGTATCACTTCTGACCCAGATGAAGGCATGATATGGGTGGAATTATGAGAAGAGTGTTGTTTATAAATGGTAAATATATAAACTCGCGTATGTTGATGTTTGTTTTTATTTGACTGTGCTCTACGGAGGTGCTTGTACAGTATATGAGCAAGGGCATATGTGAAGTTACAGCTGCTTTTACCTGTACACAGACGTATCCAACGCACTTGAACACTTGACTTCTAACTGTATTTGTCTATGCGCGAAATGGCCACTTTCAGCCAGCCTTCACTTATAAGGAAAGTGGTTAGACCTTCCCTAGTCTCTATGGCCTCTCACTCTGTGTTGCAAAACACTGCAACATAACAACACAGAAACACCGATAAATAATTATTTTTAACACCCAACATATTTTTGTTGAGTTTCTAAGGGATATATATTATAATCTACGTACCTAGAGAGTGTAGACGATAGGTTAATGATTTCAGGTAGTTTCTAGATGGTTTATTTTGTACTAGAATCTATAAACAGAGTAATTTCATTGACACATGTGCCACTTCAGTTAATGGAGGAGCGAGATGACAGTCAATCAGGAGATCACAGTTCACGCTTGTGGAATACACGTTATCACGCCAACAGCTGTAGACAGTTACTCACACAAGTGCTGGGATTACCTCCAACAAACACATCTCTTTCAGGATAATATTTTAACCCCTGAAAGTAACATCATTTTTTTATTTTACATGACATATTTAAACAACTGTAACTTTTATTACCAGAGATAAAATATTGCAGTTGATAGAGTTGGATAGATAGATAAAACTCTATTGGCACAAACATTCAATATACATTTACTGTTTTATATCTGGATGTGAATAATTTTCCCCATACAGAAGAGTAAATTAAAGTAAGGTAAAAGACAGCTAAAACAAATTTAAAACTCATACGTTTCCTAAAAGTCCCGTTGTACAATAAAAGATTTACAACATTCACAGCGGGATGGAATAAAACTCATGTTTCATCTCTACTGAATTGTTTTGAAATGATGTAACTCACCCTTTGTGATACAGCAGGAATTCTACGTGGGATAGTGTTGCACCATGACAGCAACGAACGCAGGCGCCTGGGATCTAATGCATTGCTAAGTTTCGCAGTTTTAGATAAAGCTCTGTGTCCTTAGCGAGCAGTATTATACCTGGGGTGGAAAGTGATGGTGACAGGAAACAGTGATGGTGGTAGCGACGTTAGTGGTGATGATGGCAGCAGACACGAATGGTGGTAGCGACAATATTGGCGTTGGTCCTGATGGTGGCAGCTGGCGACGGCGATGAATGTTGGTGGAAGATGTTGGCGAGTAGTGACGTGACGACAGTAGTGGTGGTGGTGGTGGTGAGGTGTGAAAACAAACGACAACTTTGGTGGTGGTGATGGTGGTGATTGCAGGTGACTATTGAACAACCATAGTGACATAATACTTCCCCGACGTAATCATCTTCACGGCACACTTTATCCCATTGTTCACTCATAGCAGCATTCCCGAGGTTCACATTTACCCCACACAGCTTCATAACTTCCCACACTCAGATTATTTATTGTATCACTTTAACATAACTCGTGTTGTAGGGCTGTCACTCACTCCAGCCTAATATATATATCGATAAATTGAAGGGAAATAAAAAAAAATACAAATAGAGAAAAGATGAAAAATAAATAAATTATAAAATACAAAAAGTTTAAATGTTGTAACAGTTACATATGTATTTATTAATCCTGTACCACCTAGCGAGAGTCAGCCTTTTTTGTTGTTGTTGTTGTTGTTGTTGTTGTTGTTGTTGTTAACTATTTAATTTTATGGCTAAATAAACATTTTCATTTTCCAATTTCTATATGGTGTATAAAAACAGGCCCCGGTCACTCACCTCCACCACCAGCACCCACCGGCACCCTGACGCCGTCTTTGCTCCTTCGGGTTTTTGTTTATTTTACCTTGTGTGCGGCTCCTCCCGAGGACAAAACCCTTCCCATGCAATTAACGTTTGTTTGCTCTAGTCCAGGATTGCAACAGGGGGTGAAGTGGGCGTGAGGAGATTCATCAGTTTTCTCCACTCTTAGGTTATTTGTTTTCCCGTGAGGCAGTTTAGATAAGACGCGTGTGATGGTCGCACTCATCGCTGACTGCTGCCATTATGGGACCTAATGGACTGATGCTGCGATAGACACGTAGAAAGGACAGACAGGTAATCAAGCATGAGGAGAATGGTTAAGGCCGTTGATATACTTATAGACAATTATAATTAAGTTGTGACACAAATTAAAGCTAAGTTATTATTAAGATCAAGGGTAATAGACATAATTTACAACAGTCACATAAAATCAGAGGTTAAAGACGGCTCCACGCTACTCCCAATTGTCACAAACGATCTGCTTTTTCTGGCAGAACACATGTGTGAACCTCATGAGTATCGGAGCGTGAATCCGAAGCCACTAAGTTACTCGGTGAAACATGAGGTGCACACAGTAGCCTGGGACCACAATGATATAATTTGACTCATTACATAGTCCGGCAACGTTTACATAGAGTAATTGATGTAGTGTGGACGCTTTTAACGTGGAGTGAATAATACCTGTCCTGCAGTGTACAATGTAAGGCTGAAACAGTTGGTTACACAGTATAAATCTGCCACTTCATTTATCCTCAAGCAGAGTGTAAGAGACGTTAGTATAGTGCTGGGCTTTATGGAGTGTGGTGTGGTGCCTCGGATTCTGACTCAAAGTCAATAGTCTGGCCTGTCACACTTCTGTCAAACTGCCGATTTTACTACCTGTTTACCAAATATCACTTACGTGACAGGAGAAGCACCATCTCTGATCATTACACACAGATATACACCATTAATATGGTATAGTCCATTGTTGTGGTGTACAAAACACGCATATAAACACCATTTCTATTCATGCAAAGGCACATTTTGTCATGATTCAGGTGTGGCCCAAAGTTGACATGAAGAGCATGACTTCTGTCCACACACTATAGCAGACAGGATACATTAATGTTTTATTGTTTATCTCGGAATTCAGAGATTAAGTATTTCTTTTTTAACAGTATGGCAGTACAACTGTTCCCTGTCCTCTGTCTAGCTCACACAGAGACTTCCCCTCCCCTTCGTCTCCTCATGTCACATCACATCTGGAGAGTCGTAAAAAAAATAAAATACAGAACCTTTTGCCTTCTGTATATTTTTGTTACGACCCCAGACACACGGGAGCCAGATTTGTACTGCACACTATACACACACCATGGCGCTACATCTGGTACCCGCACAAGTACCGTATGTCTAACAATGGATGAAGGACGAGGGTTAAAACTATAGGCAAACAGGAAATGCTTGCAACATGTTGAACTGCTGCCGACCGACTTATCATTGTCATTTATAATTAACGTAATTTTCCAACTTCCTGGGTATGTTTCTATTGTAAATTACATTATATTAACAATTTGATGTTTATGTATATAGAATCAGATGCATCCATTATTTATTGGGTCAAGAGTAACCCCGTCATAAAAGGACACCATATTGAGAGACTCCAGCCCGACTCCCCCATCACCAAGACAGTTATAGGGTGTATTAAAATGTGTTTGGAGGCTAATTTATCGTACCAATGTTGACAGCTAATGTTTGGAATAGAAATAGTTCTCAGTTATCATAACGGAAAGCAATACCCAATGTGTGAAAATATGAGACAATTTTGCGTTATATTCCCAGTTTATAAGTTTGTTTTATCACCTTTAATCTTTTATATACATAACTCGTGCCATATAAGAACATAATAATACAATAACGGTTAATTATCATTATAATGGTTGGGTTGGTGATCCTGGTACGCAAGGACTGGTGACTCCTTCACCCTCTCACCCTCTCATCCCCCCCTCACCCTCTCACCCCTTCCTCACCCTCTCACCCCTTCCTCACCCTCTCACACCTCCCTCAGTCTCTCCCCCTCTCCCTCACCCTCTCACCCCCTCCTTAGCCCCTCATCCCTCATCCCCCATCACCCATTCTCACCCTCACAACCCTTAAAATCTATTGTTTAAGAACGCTTATATATTCACACTCTATACTGTCTTGTTACTCCATCTTGTTTACAAAATCTCTCAAGGCAGCAAAACATTTTAGGAAGTAAATTGTTCCCGTCCTTCCTCCGCCTTTAAACCTATGAATTTTTTTTGTTTATCTTCATCATTCGGAATGTTGTCGGTGTAGAGAATTATGTCAGGGTACTTTTGTTTCAGTAGTCCAAACCCCCACTACTTATCCTTGCATACCTTACGATCTCTTGTTATAAAGAAAATTTACGGTCACTTTTATCTTCAACACCAACTTGGTAATTCATTTTCACAACTTCAATTTGTTTCATATTCGTTCCTATATTTCTAAGCTGTTCGATTTTACAGTAACCTGTGTTTCGCCTCATGTGAACTATTTCTCTCACAGCAATATGGTATAACAAAATAATCTTATGTAGCATTGTTCTGAAAATATTTTATTTTAATTCTATAAATTTTCGAGAACAAATTTATTTGTTAAAAGTCATCCGGGCTTCGAGATCTAGAGAAAAAAGTAACATCAGGTTATATTGTGCTGTGACATGACTTTACGGGGGATTGCAATTTTGTTCCAAAACAGAACTGGAATTTTACGTTCATTGTGGGAGCAGATTAGTCTACGATTTTTAGGACAACATTATCGACACTTTTAATATTTTATTATTTTCATAGGAGGGCCGAGCATGAAAATAACACGCACTCTAGACCATAAAAAAACGTAAAATATATAAGTGACGAGCTCTTTGCGGCAGGTAGTGTTTGATCACCAAAATACTCACTGACATTATCGAATATACATACGGTACATATTCCTGGAAACAGACACTCTAGAATTCTTAAACATAATGATGTTTGGACATACAATTAAATATTAAATTGGCTTCCACAAGTTCACACACACACACACACACACACACACACACTTGTAAACAAATCCTGTGGCCTTTAACTGTCTGCTGAGTTGATCTCTCAATCTCCTAGCAAAAACTCCAACTCAGGGACGTGAGGTGAAGGCCGAACAGTGCTGGCGGACCTGATTAAATTGTTTAGGTGAAAGTAATCTGTGTGTGTGTACTATTTCATCCAGTGCCCACTTGGTTATAGATGGCCGGAAACGGGAACAAATTCAAACAGATTTTCTCGCCATTCGCTGTCACTCTTCTATTCTTATTGTTGTAAAAGATGTAACCTGCAATAAGGCCCTAAACCTGGTTTGTCTCTGTTGCGTCACATAAGCATCACTTACCACATCATGCTTTTTGTTGATTAAATCTTCCTTTTGCGTCCTGACCAATAATTAGTTGTCAAGAAAATTTGTTCTACAGTCGATCTTTTGGTAATCTTGTAACAACGCGACGCGAGATACTTGATGACTCAAAGAACAATCTGTGTTGAAAGTTATCAGCCAACGTATTTCAGCCATGTCAGCCTGGAGAAAGCTATTGTAGGTTACCTTTATCACAGAAAAAAAATAACACACGCTTGATGATGTAAGGAGTCACACCCGGAACTGGACTGTAAGAGGATGGATAACGACAGCATTAGTTTGGGTGTGTCAACGAGGAGCCATATGCAGAACTTACTGCACTGTTATATATCTGTTGACTGTTTATGACTTTTACTTCAAGATGGAATACTCGTCACTAGACTCAACGAAAGTGAACAAAATATATCGTATATACTGTATATAACAATGATAACAAAAAGGGTAAGGACGTGTAGATGAAGGAGGAAAAACGATACCAAAAGAGAAAATAAAAGTCAAAGAGGAAGGGAAATACAGTACAGTGAGGAATAAATAAAAAAGAACGAAATGAGGGTTAAGAGAGAGAGAGAGAGAGAGAGAGAGAGAGAGAGAGAGAGAGAGAGAGAGAGAGTGCAGTAGTTGGAGGCTACGTGAGGGGTGAAGGGTTCGGCGTCCCTGTACTGCGTTTAGATTAGATAGGTTAAGTGTGTGTCTGTGCGATAAGGGATTACTTGAGAGTATTTGTCTTGAGAGGAGATGCAACGCACATTCTCGCTGGCTCAGTATCTGCGGCGTGGAGTACGGATGGGGCAGCTCCAGCTCAGTGCCAGTGCCAACCTTGACTCCTGGGCTGCCACACTGGCGGCAAATGACGTTGCTTTCAATTTTTTTCGCGATGAGACGATTGGTAGATAGTTATTGTTTTTTGTGTCAACGTGAGTGGTTTTACACATCTGTTATTGTGTTTCAATGATCTCACCGAAAGGAAGTTTGCCATGACGATCACCTAATCGGTCGGTGTGTTTCAGTTTCATCTTACAACGATTTTACGACGCAGACAGCCCCCTAGTGCCTAAACTGAAGATTTAACTTCCCGAATGCAATGCACGTTTCACTATTATCATTCCTCAGTGATAGTAGAGATTATTTTGTGGAATCGTCGATATTCAAGATTTATTTATTTTATTTTATTTTTTCAATCCTGGTGAATGAACTGGGACGTAATTGATGAGTAACATATGTGTGATCCTGTCCAGTGAACATGTCAGCAAAGAATGGAAAAGCAAATGCGTTTTCTTTGATGTCGGGCAATGAACTCTCGAGAAAAAAAAAATCCATTGGGACATTATGTGAAAATTCTGGATAATTTCGTACATTTTACTCTCCTCTTCAGAGTCTGTGAGGTGCTTAGGTGAACGATTGCAGACTACCAATTGAATCTTATTTTATATTTTGGTGAATTTGCTCTTAAAGGTGATACTCTGATATTGTTGTCATCTACTTAATCCAGTATATTAATGCATTAATTGTGGCGAGGCAGTGAATAATTTGATGTAGCGGTGATTGATGCTACATTGGATGTGGTGCTGAAGTGAATATGACTCTGTAGTGAGTAATATGCTACAGGTAATACAGCAGTGAGTTTTATCCACCAAGGAAAATAAAACAGCAATGGATATGATGAAGCAGTAAGTATAATGCTGCAAGGAATATGGTACATTATAAAATATTATACTACAGTGAATATGATACTGTATAGGATGTCCATAAGGCTGTACCGTAAGTCTGTGAATACTCTTGTAATATATAAGATTTATATTAATATATTGACTGTGAATATGATGCCAAGGTGAATAATTATACGAGAGGAGTAAGGCAGATGGAAATACGATAGTTATATTAGTTAACGTTGCTTTAAGTCCAGCCATAATGTTTGAAAAGTTTTGTAGGAGAGGAGTTAAGGTATTTACGGACGAATTGGGAATTACTGTACTACGTTTACCTGTATATTACAACGAAGATATATGAAGTATTATCTAATGGGAGTGTATACACGGTAACATTATCGAAAACGTAATGCTGTTCTGCTAGAACACTTTGAGAGCTTTATGTGTTCGGGTACCGTAAGACACCCATATTCATACCTACGGTTGACTGTATTTTGGTGATCTGTCGGTGTAATATCTACAAGTCTGTCAAAGTAATCTGATGGAATGTCGATTTATAATGAGATGGTATCAATGGTTATGATGCAGTGGTATAATGTGAAATATTGTCTATATATATTGTGTCCAGTATTTCCGTGTGAGTAAAGTGCCTAAAGGGTAGTATGGCAGGATGTGGTGATTGGTGTTAAGAACCTACGGTGTGTTGTCAGGAAATTAAGGATTAGCTAATAAACGCTAATATTAATGATTCTTACAACAGACGAATGGACGCGTTTAGTGTTTTAATATTAAACGAAGCTGCAGACGAGAGATAAAGGCCTTGTTATTATTACCTCGAAGTTATTTTTGATAGGTTTTATGTAGAATATACAACTTTTCGACTTACATAATTATTAATCAAGGCTGAAAAAATCACTTAGAACTTCAATTTAATGTTTTTATATAATTTTTGTGTATTTATAGTGATGGCATGTGAATAAGGTGTCTTATCACCTATGTTATACAGTCCATTCACTTCTTACACCCCGTGGAAATTACTTCATAACTGTTCACTAAATGTTGCCATATCTTTACAAGGAAAATATTGACATAAGCATAAGAGAGTTCACTTTTTTTTTTATTAAATTAGCGGTCTAAGTTAACATTGCAGTAGTTTGGTTGGTGTCGTCGTGGAATGTGAGTCTTGTACAGTACAGCATACGGATATGTTTGGATGAGTATATTTTACACTGTAATTTGGTTATCTGTAATCCGTATTTCTTGCCACATTTTCACCTTTAGTATTGTACAGTAGATAAGAAATTTAAATAACAAACATTACTGTACAGTATATACAAGATGTTTAAGTTAAAAATTTATTGTATTGATACCTAGTCACGTGTGCCTTAAAAAATACGTACACCAATTAAGTACGTTTTCATACGGTGTATCTACAGTATCTGGCGTACTCATGGCTCTTAAGTGGCTCACGTGGCCATGAGCTCATCTCTGAAAGGATACTTGAATCAAGAGTTGAATAAACATAAGGTAATCTTTATCGCAAGTATTCGGGTATGTTATCCCACCCCATCTTGAGGCGCTTATCATCATTCAAACATCACAACAACGTCTTATATACTAACTCGGGTGTTGTAAGACTGTAGTATTACACACCTCAAGCACCCTAAACCCTCGCCTTCGTCTTTATGTAACTTTTAATAATTCTATGTATGTATTCACCGACTTATCTGTAGATTTTTCTGTGTAAATTAGATTTTTTTAGTTATATTTTGGAGGTGATTGTGTTTACACTTAGAAAAAGCAACATAAAATAACACTGGTTTATTGCAATAATTATACCCTTGCCAATATTTCCGTATGTGCTCCTTTAATGAGTGCTGCATTTTGGCTTTTCCTACGACCATTGTCATCAGTTGATGTTGTTGATATTGCACTATAATGTAATACTGCGCTTCAACAACTAAGGTCCAAGTTATCAAAAAAAATAAGATTCATCTTGCTAGTGATGCCTGCTGAGAGCTCTGAAAACCTTGACTGAGGCCTCACTTGAAAACATTGTTGTTACAGGATCCCTAAACTGAAGGCCTGAAGAACCTATGGCATGGCCTTGCCTTATCGTTATCATTACTGCCAATGCCATTGTCGATATCAGTACTTATTCTTTGTCTAAATTGGGTATATTTTCCCTCGGTTTCCTTCGGGTTCTCATAAAACGTTGACTTGTCATTCTCATACTCTGTCCTCTGAGGAGGAGTGAGGCAGTCAGTGGGTTATCGACAAATTCATATAACTGTTGTGTTATTGGTTGTCTGATGTTAGTTCATGTAGTAGGTGAGGACAGAAGACTACTAAACTGGTGTTATAATCTGACTGAGAGGCAGACGAAAACAACTTAAATCTGGTCTGTGTTGTAACGCTAACTAACGACCTTGGACCATCCTTCACACGGTAGTAACTCTCTAATATTCCACAGCCAACAGAAGCTATGACTTGTGTAGTGTGTCACCTTTTACCATTAGAAGATCAATTTCGGTTGTGAAGTTTGACTCATAGAAAGAAGTGGATGATGCTTATGATGAAAAAGATTAACTGGTAATAAAACACACACACAAGCGTATGATTGAGAAGGTTTATAATATATTTACTCTAGCATACCTATTATTCATATACTTTACGAATAATAATTTGAAGGTAAACATATCAGTTACCTCGCTCGTCTCCTCACCTCTATACCTTACCATTGCTTTTAACTTTCTTCTGTAATTATGATAGACAGAATTACAAATGTTATCAAACAGAGGGTCCAATTGGTTTGATGTGGGGAAATTATAGGTGAATTTATCTTATAATAGAGGGACATGACCAACTCCCTGGGGCAAGGAGGTCATCACAAGGCACTCACAACAGGAGTGGTCCACTTAGGAGAGAAGCCGTGCGTGTGATTATGATGATGATCCGTGGCGCCACCAACTCCATCTGAAGGAGTTGATACAGTGTGTGGGAGGGAACACATTCTTGGTTTACACTTTTGTTATTTCATTTTCTTTCTGTTACGCTTTGTTTTCACTCGCTCCCTTTCACCCATTGCCTTAAGCCGACACCAAGAGGCCGAGATGTCTGCCTCGTGTCAAATAGCCTTATTGGTGATAAATTTTATGCACGAGAGTCGTAAACGCTAAAAGACTAAAAAAGTTATTAAAGTTCGACAGTCTTGAAATGGAGACGAGTTAAGGTGGCCCACAGAATCACGTACAGGTATCATCGCAGGTATCAGTATTTGTTGTCATATAATTAAGTTAACGAAGTAATATTAATACATATACCTCAAGATTCTTACAACTCCTTTATTGATAGGCTGGTGTTATTTCCCCCCAGTCTGACAAACCTCTTCACCTTCAAACCAAAGGAGCGGGACAGAAGCAAGACGCCACAGTGTTCAGCTTCATCACACCCATTATTTATCTCTTGCGTCATAGAGGCTATAGTGTGGCGGTCCCTTTAAATGACGTGTGAGTGTGACCTCGCGTACTAAGCCCATTCATTCTATTGATATATTAAAATTCATTCTCTTCCTTTGTTTCGTATCATTGTCATTTATTTTGGATTGCCAAATTTGCCTCACGTAAAGCTGATTTTTTTATGGATATGATCTTCAAGTGGATTCGATCCGAACTTTGTTTTTTATTGGTGATATTAAAATGAAATCAGCTCACTCGCAATATCAAGGTATTTTTTATATCAGTATTAAAATAGTCATAATTTTATCAAGTTTCCTTTATGTTAAAGTAAGAAACACGGCCAGTATTCAAGTGTGGAAGCTTCCGGGCTGACAACCAACCAGTGATGTCAGAGCAATTTTCACCTATATCCAATATTCAACACGTCGTAGTTATAACTTAGCGGTGCTTCGACTTATTCCACTCATCAGTGTTTTCAGACACTCTGTTTTATACCTGTGAAGGCATGGAAGACTTCCATTGCTGACTAATTATTCAAACCTTCCAACAGAATCAGAATCACGTCCGACTATTTGGTATCTGCTTCTGTCACGGGCTCCTTAGACAAGATATCATATTACCGTCTTTTTTCAATATGGCACTAAAAAAAAAAACCTTCATAACTTAGGGCCAAGGTTTTGAGATTCAAAGGTTCATACATTAAGTTTGTCTCAACCCAGAATGGAAATATGCATGTAATTGGATTATCAAAGTGATAACATAAGATTTCGGCCAATTGGCGACATAACTGCATTAAGACTCGCCCATACCAAGATACGTTCTCTTATCTCCACCTAGAGCAAAAGACGTAACCTACGAGTCACAGATGAGCCAGACCTCGGCTGCCTGGGTGGCGCCTCACAGTTGTACGTCCATGATGTAGCTGAGCTGTGCTGGTCACGGGTGAACATCACAATCAGTGGTAGTGATAGTTGTGCCCGCGTACCTGAAAAATAGTCAATATCTTTTATTTCACGTAATGTTATTATCTTAAAAGGTGGGGGGGGGGAGAGGGGATGTTGAACCCTTGCTGAGAGAAGTGGCGTTTGTAAACAAAAGATCCATCGGGAATCTCGCTGTGTTTAGCACAATGAACCTATCACGAAGGAAATGTGATCGTTATTTTCTTTTTCTTTTTACCATTTTCTTAGTCTTACTGCTGGATATATATACATTTATCACCACGAGGATTCCACAAAGCAAAATCTTAGGATCTGTGTGCCTGTTAAAACTACTAACAGTGTTTGAGTTCACCTTCAACCCACAGTGACATGTTTACTGAAGCTTCCCCCGATGAATGGTTCCCCAACACATGTCTGCAGTGGTGCTCTTATGGTAAGAGCTTTTGTGCCTGAGTGCCAGTTCCTCCTCCTCCATAAGTTGTCACTACTCATTATTCACTCGGCTGGGCCTCACCACTCCGCCGCAATACAATATCCATGCGTCACACACAACACGGGTTCCTCACATTTTCTTGTCTTCCGGCACCAACGCACCACGGCGGGGTGTCTGCCCCTGAATACTTGATGGCTACATTTCTGACAGGTACACACACACTGACTTCTGCTCTTCCCTATTTTGTCTCAAGCTTGTTTCATGTTTTTCTTAGGATCACTTCAGTTTTGCCCCAGGCTTGTCTCAGTCTTTTGTTTTGAGGTGGCAACTGGAGAATTTGGTGTGTCCAACCAACCAAAGGAGGGAAGAAGTTCAGTCACTCTTTTAATGAAAAGAAGTCCAAGAGGAAATTGGACACATCTTAGCTGGAGGAAATATGTTTTACGGTATTTCAATAATTTTTACATCATGAGTATAAGACTCATTATTGCTGCCATGTTGGTATAGCAGCTAACAGATGTATCTTTCATCGTCTACAATATCCATATTTTTCCTTCAAAATTTTCCTAGTGAAATAATTTCCAAAAGTAATTATAATCACAATACAGTAATGATATAGGCACGAGGTGTGACTAAACAATGACAATAAGTAACTGTCAATCATACCCTGGACCCACAGGGACGCGGGACCACACGAAGGTTGTGGATACGTGTTTACTTATTCAGTTCGTGACGCCCAACTGATGTTCCTCATACATAATGTGATTATTTGTTCATCCTTATATAATATTTAAGCCGTACACTGTCAGTCATAACGTAAATATCAGAGAATTATGTACCAACCCGAAGTTAAAGATTTATTATTATAATACTATGCAACGAAAGCCGCCATTCAGACAGGAACACTGCTCTGTCAAGCAGTTACTTCTACAGTGGCACTTAATTGTTAGTGAGGAATATCTTTTGATCTAACACCACTGAAAAGCACAAATGCCCCTTTGTTTCTAGCAAGATTGCCTTAATTATTCCACGTTTTTCTGCTTATCTTATAACCTCTTTCTTCCTTAGAATGTAAAATTCCAATTAAGTAAGACGGATCCCTTTGCTACGATCAAGCGAAGACTACAACTGCATGAGCCCTCTCTCGTGGGTCCTGTCATGCTTGTTTGGCAGATGAAGATTCTCCTCCCCATCATCTGAAATCTGCTGTGCAGGTGTTGGCTCTGTTACTAAATCAGGAACAACTTCTGCTGTAGATGTTGTGGATCTACGCAAAGTGTGTTTTGGCCGCAGCAATGACAACTCATCATTTACTTGTGCAGTAAATGCTTTACCATTGTCATATTGTAAGGCATGTGGAACCGTGTCACCTTAGCTGCTGTCTTTGAGTTCAGTGGACAGTTGGTATAGAATTTAGTAAACTATTAAACGGTAACTGCCATCTTCCATGGCTTGTATATCAACAAAATTCTTTGGTCCACGCTCATTCAGGTCAGTTACAGACAGTGGATGAACAACGACTCCTGAAGCCGGTCTCTGCTCGCGTCTCTTCCCAGCACATCTCTCACCACTGACTGTATTGTTGTATGAGAGAACTTGGAAGGTTGCCAAACTGTTCTGACAATTTTTCTATATTTTCTTATCACCTCCATAACCAGTTACAGTGTCCATGAATACAGTATCCTTTCGGCCATGTATTTCCCGTTGTTTTGGCAACTTTATCAACTCCGCCAAGATAAACAAATGTATTTTCTTATGAAATTATTTTCTTTTCACGTTTTAAAATCTTGATAACTTTCCGTTCATATTCAGCAATCTACAAACATTGTAGCCACCTAGTTCCGTGTTGCCTTCAACTATCACTGAGGAGGCACAGTGAGTGATTGAGGGGCTTTGTCGTCAGCTGTTTGGAACCGATTTTCTGGTATTTAATCCCTACCACCCAGAACTTCAGGTCAGGTTCTTTTTACTCTGCCCCCCCCCCTGCGTATACCCTGTATATTTACAGTGAAATTTATATCTCTTTCATGATGTTGTCTTATCCATGTACCGGGGTGCTACCTCCTTCCCACAAACACATTATTAATGATTAGCTCCATAATAAACTAACTTGATCTAACCAAAACTAACCAGTGCCAACCTACCCTAACCTTACTGGACCTCTCCCGCTAGGTGTTGGTTAATCTTTTGTCTCCCTCTAGGCCGCCACGCACCATTACTCTGTACTGTACTGCTTGTAAAGAACACTTAATCATTTTCACACAACATAACCCCCAGTTAGGTTAGTCAATAAACTCTTAATATTTGTATGTATTGATCAAATGGAACAACAGGGGGGACATACTATTTCTGACAGGGATTTATATGGTTATTTTTGTAGGTGTTCGTGTGTGTGTGGAGAGGTGGAAGGCTCAGGACGTAATGGTGTAGCTTGGTACTGTACCGCTCAGAGAGGTGGTCTGGTTGTAGTCGTGGCACGGACAGGCAGGGGGGTAATCTTAAGGGCTTACATTGTTTACAGGTAAACCCCCAGAGTGGATGTCAGTTTCTCTTCTATGACACGTATTGTTCTCTGTGACTCCACTAGATAAAAACATGGAGTCCGTTGTTCGCTTCACCATTGTTACTCTTTATATCCTCTCATATATATATATATATATATATATATATATATATATATATATATATATATATATATATATATATATATATATATATATATATATATATATATATATATATATGTTATCAGCCGTCACTCTCAGATGAAATCACGCTACCTCCGGAACCATTACACTTAGAATCATCGTAAGACCTTGTTGCTGCTTACCACACCCTGTCTTTTCCTACACCTGCCTTCCTCACACCTGACATTCCCACACCTGTCCTATATCTACGTTCTACACATCTGCCTCATACATCTCTCCCTACATCCCTCACAGCTGCCTCTCCACTCCTACCTCGCCACACATGTATCCCCACACATGCTTCCACCAGACCTGTGAAACCACAACTGCTTCTCAAACATATCTCCCCATATCAGTCACCCGCACGCCTTTCTTATCACACCTGTCTCCCCAACACCTGCCTCCCCCACACCTGTTTTACCTATGTCTACCTTATCACACCTGTCTCCCCAACACCTGCCTCCCCTATACCTGTCACCCAACACATACTTTACCCGCGTCTATCGTCCCGTCTCCCCATCCACACCTGCCCCATCCACACCTGCCCCATCTACACCTGCTACCCCGTACCTTCCCACACCTCAGTGACGTCAGAAGCGATACGAACAGAAAATGAAGTAGAATAAGCGGTGGAGCTTTAACAGGTGCGTGGCATCATAACTGGCGTATAGTGACGGGAATTACAGACACTGCAGCAGAAAGGATAACATCACTAGCGTCCACAGCAGCAGCAATGAGATGACACAGTAGGTGTGCAAATAATAATAACAGTAGAATCTGCAGTAACTAAAGCAATAATGACAACAGAAAGTAACTAACTACAAAAGCTACAGTAACTAGAACAGCAATAACAGCAGAAGCTACAGTAACTAAAGCAACAGAAGTCTAGGGACCTACAGAGGCAACAACACCAACATGAGCCGCGTCAGGGGACAGGGCCGTGGCGCCAGAACACTCGACCGGGTTTGAATGTAAGATAAGATAAACCCGGCGGTGCTCAAGCGTGGGTTAGGCGATGCAAGACCCTCTTAACGCCGCGCCACGTACGACAGGGGTCATTAGTGGCCACAGTCTCCCGAATGAATAGGTGGAGGGGAGGGAGGGAGGTGTAGGCTAGCGAAGGTGAAGGACGACTTTCACTCTCTCTCTCTCTTTATTCTAGGTGCGATTATACAGTTGAGGAGGAGGAGGAGAGAGGGTGAAGGGAAGAAAACACGATGGAAATTCACAAGTGGATGAAAATTAATTATGCGTTTAAATCTGAAATGATCCCACTTGTACTTTCATACACCTGGGGCACCTGAGGGACCTGTCCCGTTTAATCTAACAACTCTGCCTCCATTTTGTGCATAATTTTATAACGGCGTGGCTGTCGTTGAGGCTTTGTTGTTATTAGCGTAAACTTTCATATCATTAATGAATGGAAGTTAAACTTAAAAAAATGAAAACACACACCGTTGCCACACTCAGTGTCTCATTCCTGAAAAAGTCAGTCAGTTCAGTTAAAATATTCCGGTGTGTGTTCATAAGCATGCGGGTACAGTGGGCTCACTGCCGTGAACTTATATTATGGAAACAGTCCCGACACCGAGTCTGTAAATTACAATTACTTTTAGGGAAGAAATATCCCCAACCCCACTATTAGTGGTGTTCCTGTTCTGTATACTTGTCACTTTTCTTCTGTATAAGTTGAAATATAATTAAGTGCGCTCAGGTAACCTTGTAGTTGACTACATTCATGTTGGTATCTCTGGACCCACATACCTCTCTTGATTTTTTCTCTGTCTGTTTGTCTTTGTTTCTCTTCTCATTTATTATTCCAATTAACGAAAAGGGAGGAAAAGGCCATCCCAAGGATGAAACTTACTGAACTTCGCGTGTGTCAGGCACAAGTCTTCAATTAAAAGCGGAATTCAGTCTTAAATTTAAGGCTGGCCTAATGACATATTACAGTGACCGAAACCAATGTTACCTCACCAAGAAATAATACAGTTGGTCAAACATCGGTCACAGCTTATTTGGCGGGGTTTTTTTCCAGTTAAAAAAAAATAGAACTTTGGCACAGGAAAGTATTAAAACAAAATAATAACAACATGCAGCGGGAAGTGAGAAAGCCTTATCGGTGATAGACTTATAGTTGACAGAGAGAAGACAAGCAACTGACACCTGACACTATGGTCGCAGGTGTGGCACAAGGTAGATTCACAGGTGTCACGCCACAGTCATCCTTTATGCCCTGCACTGTTGTTTCAATTCGTGTGTTTTTGTACAGTTACCAAACATTTTAAACAGGGGATAGTTGCATGACAGGTGTATGAATATGTGAATACTCGATACTGTTTTGTTGTTGTTTACCCTCATTAATATACATCTCGTTAGCATCGCCCGCTCCCCGTATTAAAGCAGGAGGGTATAAACAGAATCTAACGCTCCACTGGTCACCATGGTAGCGGTATTGTATAACCGTTGAACCTACGCCAACAGATGAAAAATTATTTATTTTGTCGTCGCCTAAGGGAGCGGTGGCCGACCGGATATAGCATTCATCTGCAGTACTAACCCACTGGTCACTGAGCGGGGTAACCACAGTCGATCCAGCTGGAGAATTAAAAACAGTACCTAATTCTGCAGTTGGCTATGTTAAAGGCGGTAGAGTGTTGGGCCACCACGTTGTCTCCCTCTGTACCGAACGTTTAGTCCTCAGTGTACTGTATCTACACCGCCCCTTAATGGGCTGTCTGGTCTGTGGAGCGTATTTCATTCCCAAACTCATATATGGTTTACTTAATCATTTCTATATTTGTAATAACATTTATTTCATTTTGTAATCATCCACAAGCAGTTAGGACATAGTAATCGGATTATTTATTCTATTACCAAATATCAAAATGTGTGGAATAATTTTGCTGTATCTCAGGAATAATTACATTTAGTATTTGTTATAATAACACATATTTGATTTTACGAGTTGGAAAATTATCGTATGATATAAAATAATGATGGGGGAGGGAGAGAGGGAGTTTGGATGGAAATTCTTGTTCTGAAATCTAAATTTAAGCCAATGACGTGGACTGTTTCCTCATTACATACCTAATGTCGTCAACCGCACATAACATTACTCGTATCTAGTGGTCATTTATTCCAGCTCGACCCAGGTGACTCCTGTTACCGTGCCAGTGTTATCCCTAATAATTCATCATTATCCATGACATAAATAATACAGCCGAGACATTTGTAAACTCAGGTAAATGTAACCTACTTTTTTATTCAGGAATTGACTGTTTTGTAAAAGGAAACATCCACTGAAAAAGGACTGTGACCTGAAATTAAAAACAGTACAGTAATCTTAAACTACTTGTGAAACATTGTAAACACATTCGAGTGTCTGTGCAAGAGAAACACACAGAGAGAATTAACCCTGAAGATAAACCCAGAATATTGGTGACGATGTGAACGTATCATTTCAAGAGTTTCAGGTAGAGAAGGAAAATAACTAAGAAAAGACAAAAACTAAAGAGAAAACATGTAAATATCACTTTATTTCACCTAGATTATGAATAGAAAGGATCGTATTGAGGCTTAATGGCGAAGGAACGTGGTCAGCAGACGTAAGAACAGATGCTACACACTTACACATTTACCAGAGGTCAGAAAATGTACAGCCTCTTACTGGAACTGAAATATCAAGGGACATTGAATATATAAACTATAATAATCACGTATTTTAGGTGTGAATTGGTTCACCAGTGAATAAAGTTAAAAATGAACATTAAAACTCCGCAGTGTTGAAATAGCAGTGCGATTACTGCGGCAAATTGTGTAAAAATTGTGTAATCGTGATTGTGGACATTTAATTGTAAAAGGAACCCCCCCTAACCTAACCTAACCCCCCCCCACCCGAAAAATATACATACTAATACGAAAAAAAAAAATTATAAACTGTCGCGATAAAAAGCGTTCATTGTTTGGAAGGAAATTTATTAATACATTCTGTGTCCATTACAAGAGTCAGGCAGATGTTGCATTAATGATTATACCTGGTTATGTCAATAAAATATTCAGAAGCTTCTATCTTCCATAATCTTTAATCGTTGGTGGAATAGTGGAATTACTAACCTTATTTATCGAAGTGCAGTGAAAATATTAATAACGTCAACATTGAATTCACCGAAGAGGAAAATAACAAGTACTTGAAATCCAGATAAAAATACGTCAAGTGTTTTGGCAGCACAATGTATGTACGGAGAGTGTCACCAAGGCATATGTCCAGCGTCAGGATGTGGGCGTGGATATGGGCATCGGCGTGTCTCTCCACCGCAACGCCCACAACTTCCTTCATTTCCCGGTCCGAAGAGTCACCAGGCACCAGCGTGGTAAACGTCCTCAACCGTATGGTGCAGGTGAGTCTACCACACCACCCATGACGACCACATGGTGCAGGTGAGTCTACCACACCACCCATGACGACCACATGGTGCAGGTGAGTCTACCACACCACCCATGACGACCACATGGTGCAGGGGAGTCTACCACACCACCCATGACGACCACATGGTGCAGGTGAGTCTGCCACACCACCCACTTGACGACCACATGTTGCAGAGTGAGTCTACCACACACCACCACTGACGACCACATGGTGCAGGTGAGTCTACCACACCACCTGACGACCACATAGGTGCAGGTGAGTCTACCACACCACCCATGACGACCACAGGGTGCAGGTGAGTCTACCACACACCATGACGACCACATGGTGCAGGTGGAGTCTACCACACCACCATGACGACCATATGGTGCAGGGGAGTCACCACACCACCATAGGCGACACATGGTGCAGGTGAGTCTTCCACACACCCATGACGACCACATGGTGCACGTGAGTCTACCACACCACCCATGACGACCACATGAACAGGTGAGTCTCCGACGAACCCTGACAGCAGATTAGTCCAGGGTAATATACAGTTCGAGGGAACAACAATTGTTAAGAGGATAAAGAAACTGGTACTGGGGATAGAAACTACGGGTACTAGCAGGATAAGGCTGGTACTGGGGATATAGCAGCTGATACTGGGAATAAAGCTGGTACTGGGATGAAAAACTGGTACTGGGGATAGAAGCTGGTACTGGGGATATAGCAGCTGATACTGGGAATAGAAGCTGGTACTGGGGATACACTGTAGCTGGTACTGAGGATAAGCTGGTGCTGGGAATAGAAGCTGGTACTGAGGATAGAAACTGGTACTGGGGATAGAAGCTGGTACTGGGGATACACTGTAACAGCTGGTACTGGGGATAGCAGCTGATACTGGGAAAAGAAGCTGGTACTGGGGATAGAAACTGGTACTGGGGATAGAAGCTGGTACTGGGGATACACTGTAACAGCTGGTACTGGGGATAGCAGCTGTTACTGGGGATACACTGTAACAGCTGGTACTGGGGATAGCAGCTGTTACTGGGGGATAGCAGCTGTTACTGGGGGATAGCACCTGGTAAAGGGGATATAGCAGTTGTTAGTAGGGATAGCACCTGGTACTGGGGATATAGCATCTGTTACTGGGAATAGCACCTGGTACCCTTTTAATTGCTATTTGTTGATGACGTGTATTTCCAAATCTTAAATACGCGCTTAAAGACATTCGTTGTTGGATCCCAGTAAAGCGGAATTAAAGTTAACCCGACCCTACCTAAAAAATTTTGGTCAACCCTATTTTATATATTTCTTTGACGATCTTGGTCTTTAATGATCTATCCTCAAATCCAATAAATAAATATAACTTGTATTAACGTAAGATAATCTTACTGGTTAAAAGAATGATATGTTTATCAATTTATAGAGAGTCATTGTTATAATGAGGGTAAACTCGGGTAGAAGGTATATATATATATATATATATATATATATATATATATATATATATATATATATATATATATATATATATATATATATATATATATATATATATATATATATATATATATATATATATATATATATATATATATATATATATATATATATATATATATATATATATATATATATATATATATATATATATATATATATATATATATATATATATATATATATATACACACACACATACCATTACCCAGCAAGCCGTGATGCTACGTCCTGCAACACCAACTTGTGTTGCTCCACCAACCATCTGTAATTAATTGTAAACACGATGCTGGCGGGCTATGTGGCAGATATGTGGCCTTAGGGTATGATGGTGATTATCATTATACCTAAAGAGGTCAACACGTGTGTGTGTGTGTGTGTGTGTTATAACAAGGGAATATTTTTTATTTATCTATTATAACAGCTATATCAGACCTAAATTAAGTAAGGTTAGGATAGATTAGGTTAGCTTGGTTAGTGATTATGTTAATCAAGAAATTACATTATGATTATTTACATGATATATATATATATATATATATATATATATATATATATATATATATATATATATATATATATATATATATATATATATATAATCATCAGCCCATACAGCACGCAGTCTTCCATAAACAAGCAATACCTCACTAGTCGGGAATCGAACCCTGAACCTCTGAGTGTGAACAGGGATCGTATATATATGCTGCAGAAGCAGCCTGAATCAAGGGCAGCCAGAAGTATTATTATTCGCGTCATTTATTCTCATTAATTCGTGTCACTGAGTGCCGCTCCGGTGTTCCCTCAAGACGGCTTACTCACACAACCCAGCGTCATTTGTCTCAAGCCAGTCCGTTCTTATTAACATTTCTACACAACACTCTTACAAGAAGCACATTTCAGCTTCCTGGATGCCCATCTCCATTATGTACATTATGTAATCAATTTTATTTTGTCCACTTTCAGTATTATTGATTTTTCTGCTACACGTTCCTCCATATCAATTCCCTAATGTTTACATATTTTCTTTCGAACCATTAACGTGATTAACCAGAGGAGAGTCATCTACAAACAGCAGCTGAGTCATCTCCCACTTGCTCTAGGCATCCCTGTCACTCATACCTGTCCATCGCTTATACCTTCACCTCTTTTATTACCTCATCCAACAATAGCGATATTACAAACCCTTAATTTAATCCTACTGTTTTGGGGGATAATTCCTCATCTCGACACGGTTTTGCATACAAACCTCACATTCTCTGTATAATTTTCGGCAGCTTTGAACAATGTTACATTTTTCCGACACAGTTTCAATACTTCCAATATGTTTTTTGCTTTCAAGTTTGTCTCATGTAGTTTCCCCATGTCTAATCTTCATTTTCTCTAAATATTGACCCCACACAACCGTCTTCCTTGTCTGAAACCACACTGGCCTTTCCGTAACACACACCCTCTCACAGTTCACTCGATAATGACCCTTTCTTACACCTCCCCAAATGCAGTAGGTACTAGGCAGCTACCAAACAGGGGGGTACTACCACCTGGGAAGATATTGGAAGCATATTTATGTGTTGTCTAATGGTAGACCCTGCTGCCATATGGCATCACAGAAATTGTGACCAAGTGCCAGGTTGGTGATCTGACTTTCTGCCTCATTTACACACAATTGCAGGATCTCTTTCTTTGACACCAAAATATGTATAACCTTTCTCACTCTTGATTTGTAAAAAAAAAAAAATCCGTTTCTGTATTTAATTTTGATTACAAAATTTTCGCCCCCCAGGCCCCGACGTGGGTAGGTGGCCTGTGCCTGGGTGGGCTAATCCCTGTACAAAAATGTATTTAACTGTGTTATACTGTTATATATTCACTTTCAGTCTTGTCACAGCTCCCCTAAACATTTCTATGGTGGTTCTAGCCACAATTGTCGCTTGGCCGTTCTTAAGCTTCCTTACAATCTTTCTTTCCATTTTCTCCTCTTAACTACAACTTTTTGTCTCTTAATTCAATCAGTATGATTCATCCTCATTTTCACCAATTACATTTAGCAGTCTGTCAAAATCTTCATACTCCCATTTTCTACCACAATATACCCCTACAGTAGTTTCGTTTTAATCTGTTAAATTTTGGAAACATTAAATCTGACATTGTTTGTGTATCGCAGTTGAATTTGTCTGTGAGATTATAACTGAAAGTAAAAATAAAATTGAGACACCTTGTGGGGATATACTGTACATCAGATAGATCCATGGCGAGATACGAGAAATTGTTTGTGTGAGTTTGTGCAGAAACTCTTATATTTACAAGATGTCAGTGATAAGTACGAGCGAGAAAGAGAGAGGACAGGGTAGGAGTAAAGACAGACACATGGGGCAGTCAAGAATTAAAGGGAAAGTGGTCAAACTATGACCCGGAGCGTCCATCATGCGACCGCTGGGCGAGGAAGGAATTCATCCAGGGAAAGAGAGAAGCAGGCAGTGTGATAAAGGAGTTTCGGCGAAATGAACTTGGGAACAACGGCTTACGAAGGCTTGCATTACGTGTACAGCCAAGAAAAATAACTAAGATATATGAGAAGACGCGAACATGTATTAAGGAATAGATGAAGAGCATTGGACTCATAATCTGATATTAAAACAAATTTTACCCCGAATTTCGATACGTATTTCAAATATCCTAACAAAACATTTCGTGGAAACTACTTTTTTTTTCTTCCTCATCACAAGTTTTAATAAATACACTATGATAATAAAGGTATAGAGTATTGGCGCCACACTAAGGCCACAGTGAATACCTAGTGGGTTACCTCTCTGGGGGAGAATGCAATTATTTTAGGTTTATGGCAAATAAACCCGTACCTGTGCGCGCTATGTGTGCTCTGATGTGTTAGAACAACTTTGGACTATGACTGATTGTTAGTAGAAAAGGACTATCGTTTTGCAATACTCAGTGGCTCCTTTCTGCTAAAATTAGTTATAGTTCAGTGAGCAGAGGCAGTGACTTGCTTGTCATGACTCACGAGGCTATAAGATACAGTTAACCTCACCGGTTTAGATTACGTTATATGAACTGGTCCTGGAATTAGGTTAATTTTTCACAAATTTAGCCGTTTTCTACGATTTCGTGTTGGACACGTGAAGAAAGCTTAACTGCGCAATGCACGAATAATATGCATCTACCTCTCCTCAGTCATCTTGGCAACTATAAGATGTACTTATCTGTGTTCATTATCATCATAAGTAACTTGGCTGAAATAACTGCATAAAAAAAGGAAATTATGGTGAGGAGATTTTCGTTATCAAATATATATCATGAGAATCACATTGTATTTAATATAGTGATAAGAAGGAGAATATCGAGGCCTTCCTCCATGTATTGCCTTATGACAGTCAAAGATGATTAAGTCAATATTCCTCCTGCATAAACATTCAGTCAGCACATAAACAAATAAATACAACTAAACAAACGGATAAATATGTAAACTGAAGCATAAAAATAAACCAAATGAAGGATAAAGAGAGAGAAAGAAGGACACGTCACTAACAGAAGCATAATTACCATCCTGTTCCTCAGGTCGTCTTTCGGTGTGTGTGTGAGAGGCGTAATTTCCTCGTCTATATTTGATCCTTTCACCTCAAGATTACTTCTGTCGGAGAAGAGGAGACTGGGTGGTGGTGGTGGTGGTGTAGTGGTAGAGATGGTGGTGTAGTGGTAGAGATGGTGGTAGTGGTGAGGGTTGGACTAGTAGAGGCTGAGGGTGGAAGTGAGAGGCGTTAGGGGTGATAGTAGGAATACGGGGAGTACAAAGTGGGAAAGTGGTTGGGAAGTTGTGGTAGGAGTAAGGGACGGAACGCATAGCTATACAGTAGGTGCTGGCAGTGGGAATTTGAATTAATGTGAGGCGTCAGTGGGTGAGGAGTGGGGACTGCATGAGGGTATATTAGACGGTGTGTGAGTGTGTGTGTGTGTGTGTGTGTGTGTGTGTGTGTGTGTGTGTGTGTTCGAAATAATCCCAGGAAAAGTAGATGAATAAATTACATACGTCTAGCAATACCGGTCAACTTCAACTCTACTTCTTCAGGTTCGATTTATAATGTTATTCATCCAATTTCTTGAGGCCGGACTTCAGATTCTGTAGAACTATGATTAATATTGACGTCTCTCTCTCTCTCTCTCTCTCTCTCTCTCTCTCTCTCTCTCTTCTCTCTCTCTCTCTCTCTCTCTTCTCTCCAGCTCCCCCTCCCACAGCTTCAGGCCCCTCGATGTTTGCGGCTAAATTAACCAAACTCTAATTTTTAGGTATAGAAATTACCTGTCAGGGTTTGGGAGAGAGACTTAACTGAGAGGGATAAATCGAGTCCCTACCGTTTTATGCGTTTATATTTGTTCACTATGTCAGCCAAGTACTGGGAGGTGGGGAGATGGTTGGGGGAACGTGGGAGGGTGGCTGGGGAAGATGGGGAGGTGAGGAGGTAACTGTGAAGAAGTGAGGAGGGAGTTGGCTGGGAAGATGGAGGAGATTGGAATGACAGGATGAGGAGGAAGGAAGGATGGGAGGAGGAAAGGAGAGGTAGCTAACAGGTAAGAAGAGGAAGAAGAAGTGCTTTTTTCTTGATTATTTCTCTCTTCTTTTCAAATCTGTGTCTTCCTTCAATGTGTCCTTCATCCATGTCTTCTTTCATTAGTGTCTTCCTTCAGCCAAGTCTTCTTTCATTAGTGTCTTCAGCTTCGGCCAGAAGTCTTCTTTCATTAATGTCTTCTTCAGCCATGTCCTTCATTCATGTCTTCCTTCAGCCAAGTCTTCTTCTTTCGTGTTAATGCCTTCCCTCATCTTCTTTCATTGATGTCTTCCTTCAGCCATGTCTTCTCTTTCATTAATGTCTTCCTTCAGCCAAGTCTTCTTTCATTAGGTCTTCCTTCAGCCGAGGCTTCTTTCATTAATGTCTTCCTTCAGCCATGTCCTTCATTCATTTCCTTCAGCCAGTCTTCTTCATCTTCTTTTGTCATTAATCTTCCTTCAGCCATCTCCTTCATTAGTGTCTTCCTTCAGCCAAGTCTTCTTTCATTAATTCTTTCAATCTTCCTTCAATAGCCAACTTCATTCATTATTCCTTCCAGCCAAGTCTTCAGCCGCGTTCATTGTCTTCCTTCAGCCAAGTCTTCTTTCATTAGTGTCTTCCCTTCAGCCATATCTTTCATTAATGTCTTCCTTCAGCCAAGTCTTCTTTCATTAGTGTCTTCCTTCTTCCATATCTTCTTTCAAGTAGCCATGTCCCTTCCTTCATGCCAAGTCAGCCAAGTCTTTTCATTAGTGTCTTCCTTCGCCAAGCTCAAGTCTTTCAGCCAAAACATGTCCTTCGCCTTCTTTCTTCCTTCAGCCATGTCTTCTTTCATTAGTGTCTTCCTTTAGCCATGTTTTCTATCACGTCTTATATTATTTGTGTCTTCCTTCAGCCAAGTCTTCTTTCATTCATGTCTTCCTTCAGCAGTATACATCTTATTTGATTAATGTTTCGATCTTGTCTTATATTAATCATTTTTACTCTTTATCTACTACATTATTTCCTATATCTAATCTATCCATCTTTTTTTTCCCCAGTTTTATTTTTGGTCAACGTGTACCGTCATTATCAACTTTCTTCATTGTATTATTTATGTCATAATCTTTCTCATTATCTGTCTATTCAATTTTATCTCACTTTCAATATGATCTGATTACCTCCTTCTGGTTCCTGTGTTTTCTTCCTTCATATTCACCTTCCTTCATTATCCTTTTCCTTCAACGCATGTTTTCTCAATCCAGGTTTTCCTTTTATTTTACCTTTTCATATTATAGTTTTATTATTTTTTTCAATCTGTCTCACCTCATGACAGCGGGGGTAGGTTAGGTTAGGTTAGATCTAGCCCCCAGGCATTACACATCTCTCCCCAGGTAAGTAACTAATCATAAAAAGGAAAAGCTTGTAAAGTTGTAATATCTCAACACACACACACGCACACGCACAATAATTCCTCTCAATCCTATTCACGGACATGTAGACAGACACAGACATAAAATGATATACAAACAAAACATACACACACACACACACACACACACACACACACACACACACACACACAGTCATGTACATTATTTCAGCCTGCGTAACTAACTATGATACCGGAAGAAAAAACGTATACACTACTGATAAAAAACACCAATTATTAATGTATTTCATAACAAACTCGTATTATGAATTAGTGTACATCAGCCTCCTCATCTACACTTGCTTCTAAAATCCCCGTCACTTGGCATATTGTGGGCCATGTATGTGATGCGTTTATAGCAAGTGAACGATATATTTTTTTATATTTTATATTGTGGAAGAACAACGACATAACCCTACGCCCCCTCATAATGCAAATAAGATAACTGTTTAAATGTTTATTATAATCACAGTTCCTCTTATCTGCCAAGTGTTGTCAAAAGTGAACTGGGAATTTTGTATTCAATTGTATATATACTCAAACTTAAGTCATTATATCTACACAATTAGTTCATACCAGACGAGGAGCATATAGTGGCATGTAGGTAAATCACACGTAAACCTCTTCTATATCTCTCACTCTGGTAATCTAAAACTCACCTTCCTCTTATCCCAAGTCTCTACGTTCACCCTTTGTCCGTAGGTCTTAGAGACACAAGAGAGACACACGGCGCTGTATGAACGTGTGGCACTGTTGGAGGAGACGCTCAGCAAGAAGACTGAAACAGAGATGAGACTGGAGTCGGAGCTGCTACAACTGAGGGCCAAGATCCCCGCCCTGGAGGAAGAGATCAACACTATCCCGGAGATGAAGAAGGCTCTGGCAGAGTTTGAGGCCAAGATTGAGAAGTTGGTGCACGACTATGAGGCCAAACTCTCCACGTTGGCTTCCGAGGTTATCCGTCTCAAGAAATACGGGGCTAGAAGGAAGGATTTTCAGACTCTGAGTGACGGCAGCAACATGCTCTTAAGTAGAGGTGAGAGTTTATGTTCTATGTTTTAAGTTAATTAAAACTAACCAATGGGATTGACAGAATGTGAATAGGTTCTTTAACTTTACAAGTGCTTAAACTAGGATAACCTTGACTAGAAATATCTGACAGACACATCGGCGGCAAAGATAAGTAAAAATTCTGAGGATATATTCTTAATCCTTCCTTTCAGGATGATGATTTAACTCTTTAATAAAGATGATTTAAGCCCTTAGGAATCATGGTTTAAACTTTTGAGGTTGATGGTATGAGCTCTTCAAGAATGATAATGTAATGCTTTAAGCAGTATGGTTTATTCATTGCTCCTCAGAGAGTTCACAGGCTGGCTGATACTGACACGAAAACATCTATTGGTTTAATGACAACAGCGAGAAATACGAGTATATCATTCTTACTTTGAATATTAGAAAAGAACCAAAATGTCAGAAACATTAGCATCATATTTTTTCTTGTTTTTATGTGAAATCAAACTTATATGACTAAACTTTTACATAAAAGTTATGGTCCCGCATTTTTCTTGTGAATTTCATTTCATTAGAATTATTCTTTGGGGTTTATTTCTGAGTCTGTCCAGTGTTTGTCCAGTCATCTCACCTTGTACTGTCCCAAGATTGACGAGGGTGCAGAAGACTCCATATCTTGTTTTGATACAGAATTGTATTTATCTTCATCTTGTTTAAGGAATACACGAAAACAAAAATCCTTTATAAGGTGATAATTATGAAGACATTGGTGATATTTGGGAGTCACTAGCGGCGGTGTGTACTGTACGAAGCAGGAACGGGGGAAGGGGTGTACAGAACTGTGTTTTTGTTCAGAGTCTCTAAGTGTATTCATCTGCTTATGTAGAACTAACAACATTGAATCAATTATTTATTTTTATTTTTTATTTTTAAAATCTCTAAATAGTTTAAAGAGAAAGGATTCCATTTTTCATCCAGGTTGGTTCATGCTATCACAATTACTATCGTTTTAGAAGTTTGAGAAGTTTAAGATATAATCTTAAACTCTAGGTAGGGACGTATCCTCTGACCCCCACATGCAATCAGCTCAGTCAACACATCTAAGTCCCGGGTAAACTGAGCAAGTCGTACAGGTCCTCTTCAACTAGCCAGGAGGTGAGGTGAGGACCTTGGCTATTGAACCCGTGACTTTGATCTTAAACTAATGGCAGGAGACAACAGCACCTTCGGATAAGAGAGCCAAGGCCGAGGCCAAGGCACATGTATGATTTCCTTCTGCAGTAAATCAGTCAGTTGGAAAGAGGAAAGAAAATGCATACTTTATGAAACAGCTTTTCTTTGATCCAGAAGTCAGGAGTCAAGGAGACATTTAGCCTCGCACAGGGAATTCAGTAATGTGAACTTAAGGTCAAAGTCAAACCTAAGGTCAGGCAGAATTGTAGCTTGTTATCTTTTATATGGACGTGTTGCGTAAAACATCAGGTCAAAGGTCAAAAGTAAAGCCAATAACCTTGCATCTATATCGTTTTATCTGTGTTCATCATACATAGCTGAATATTAAAGGAAATTTAAAATCGGTACAGGTAAACTAATAAATAAAAATACATTGCAGAAAACTTCATTAATAAAAAGAACGAAAATAAATAATATATATTTTGCCTTTTATATATGTCAATAATGCTCGCGAGGTATAATGCATTTAGTGCAGTGACCTGGAACACGGGGGTCTAAGACAAAAATATGAGCGGTGAAAAGTTGCAGCTTAATCCTTCATGTGCGCGTGTGGTGCCATGACCTGTAATACAGTACATAGTTAAAGACAGAGGAGTTAAGACATGGTATAAGTACGACCTGTGACCTCTTATAAGTCCACAATGTGAACTAAAGCTGTGTAGGAGGCGATACAAGAGAGAAAATTAACAATTCTACATTAATGCTTTATCAGGCATCTTTAATAAACATCCTTTCTGGGGAGTGAGAAAATTAGGCCAGAGATCCTTTTTATGTAAACTTGCGAAAGTTACAAGAACTCTCCGCTGCTGTAAGCTTGTCAGGTTGAAAAGTTTGAAAAAAATTCGTCAAGACAGCAAAAATCCCGGCAAATTCTGAAAACTTATCAACAAATCTGCTGTCAGAGATTATCATCACCCAGAAACAATAAGTAAGATGTCAACGTATATAAGACTTTTATTTATTATAAATCTGCAGACAAGTTTGGGGTAAATTCATTATGAAATTTGGGAAGATGGACCTAAAAAATCCCAAAGTGGTCAGTCGGCGGCAGTATCATACTAACATTATGTACTGCAAGACGACGACAAGGTTTTTGAGTTTAGAATTCACCAAAAGGTAATTCTCAAAGAGAAAAAAGGTAGAGCCTCTCGTCCATCTTTCTTACTGAAAAAGTGTAGTTCGGCAAAAGTTTGTTTATCGATAATAATCAGTTACGGAGAAAAAATCCTTTTGTCACTAGATTCTACATAACGTCACTAGAGGAGATAACGGGTTAACGTAAAAGTGAAACCGCATGAATTTACTATTAAATCAACTAAATCCATAAAGGTCATTGTTATATTAAAATCAGAATTTGTTGTGAAACGCGGAGTTAATTTAATGTTGAAATATACAGTACAGCTCTCTTCATTAATGTAAGTCAGAATTAAGCCGACATTAACACTAAATAAAAGTCAGGGTAATGTAAGAGGAAGCTTGGCGAGTAAACCGTTAATGCATATACTTGGATCACGCGCACCTACAGGGATTTACTTGCATATATATATATATATATATATATATATATATATATATATATATATATATATATATATATATATATATATATATATATATATATAGTGTGTATGTGTGATTCGATGTACTATGATATAGAATAGTAAAAATAACAGTAATAGTAATCAGGTTCATTTTACGCTTTCCATGAGGAATAGTCTCTAACAGTCCTTCTGAAATTCACCAGACAAAAGATAAAATCTGAGAGATCTTGACTGTCCTGACGTATTTAAGAGGAGGTTGATAGCTCGTGTGTCTGTCCTCCTGGGGACGGAAGGATGCGTTCACCTCTGTGAAGGTTGAAGGCTCTCGGAGACGGTTCCGTTAATTGTGGGGGGGCGAGGAAAACATCTCGGTAGGAATGATATTTTGCTTTGGCGTTTTGGTTACAATATAAATATTTTTTATGTAGATTTGAAGATTATTGGTAGTATTAATAACATATTGAGTTTAGTGTGGCTGTGTTTGTAGTTAGAAGTGTTGGTATTTGAACACACATTACTACTACTACCGCCTCTCCTGCTACTACCACTACCACCACTACTTCTAGTTTACCGATACCTCCCTACACTGCTGCTACTACCTCTAGGGCTTCTTCTACTATTCCTGCCATTATTATTAGTAACATTGCTACTACTACTACTACCACTACTACTACTACTACTACTACTACTACTACTACCACTACTATTACTACGCATGGCCTCCATCCTCCCCCAATAGCCACACCTTCGCCGCCATTTTATTACCTTAAAATTAAATATCCTAATATATAAGTAGCTATCCTAGCTGTGTTGAGTTAGTTGAGCCGCAGATCTATGCGGCATTCAATGACTGTTGCTTCGTAGTCAATATCTGCAACTGTTGTCGGCCTTGGGGCTGATGCTCTCGTTCCCCTGAAGCAGAGCAAAGCAGACCTAAGGAGAGAGAAGGACAGTCGACATCTCATCCAGGCTGTGACATAACGTCTGGGCTGCTGCTTCTGTTCAGATAGCGAGTCTGGCATAGAAGCATCTTGCACTTGGTCCCATCCCACCAGAGGTTGTGAACACTAGAGGAGTGAAGCTGCCTTGATCAACGTTCTGAATTCTCTCTCCGTATGCCCTTATCTTGTCGTTCTCGTTCCTCTTGTGTGCAGCATCGAGAGCTAAGTTACGGTGACATTCGGCCATGGGATAAAAAATCCTGATGTTGAAGAAGGCTCGCTGTCCCCACGTCCAGAATCCTCGAGCACTGACGTCAACACGGGCTTCGTTGGATGTATTTGAAGTCCTATGTTGGAAATTCTCACCGTCCAATAGAAGGAGGGTCGGTTCTACTACTACTACTACTACTACTACTACTACTACTATCAGTCCTCCAACTTCTATCGTTATTATCACTACTGCTTTTTCTACAATTATGGAATTATGATTTCTACGGCTACAAAAACAGCAACAACACTAACAAAAAACCCGCTGTGCTTGTTTCGAACAATCCAAGCACAAACACACCGCCTGAGTGTGCTGACATAAAGCGTTTATGAGTTCACGTTTGGCTGACCGTCTGTGTCAAAACAACTCCCTCTCTCCCGCTTTCCACTCTCACTTTATGGCTCTTTCCTGTTCCTCTCTCCACAACTTTTTCTGTCCTTTAAATTCCACTACAACTTTATTTTTTTTCCAATATGGTTAATGGTTTAATTGTTTATGCTGTTCATGTTTTTCTGTTTGTTTTTAATGTATTTGTTGTCATTTGTACACTTAAAGCCTGCCGTTTTGTCTCACTTGGTGGACAGATCGATGACGAGTTTTGTGTGTAACTCTTCCTGAATCTTCCTCTCTTTTCCCCTGTTGCTTTCTATCGTTTTCTCTTTCTCTGTCTATCCATATATTTATCTTCACTCTATTTTTCTCCTCTTCTATATCTTTTCTTTTTCTCTCATATACACGAATATAGTCATTAATAAAATCCACCTACCTGCTTACTCATCCACCACATCCACACCCATCTGTCCACTGCTAGAGGTGGTCACTTATCCACCACATCCACACCCACCTGTCCACTGCTAGAGGTGGTCACTTATCCACCACATCCACACCCACCTGTCCATTGCTAGAGGTGGTCACTTATCCACCACATCCACACCCACCTGTCCACTGCTAGAGGTGGTCACTTATCCACCATATCCACACCCACCTGTCCACTACTAGAGGTGGTCACTTATCCATCACATCTACACCCACCTGTCCACTGCTAGAGGTGGTCACTTATCCACCACATCCACACCCACCTGTCCACTGCTAGAGGTGGTCACTTATCCACCACATCCACACCCACCTGTCCATTGCTAGAGGTGGTCACTTATCCACCACATCCACACCCACCTGTCCACTGCTAGAGGTGGTCACTTATCCACCATATCCACACCCACCTGTCCACTACTAGAGGTGGTCACTTATCCATCACATCTACACCCACCTGTCCACTGCTAGAGGTGGTCACTTATCCACCACATCCACACCCACCTGTCCACTGCTAGAGGTGGTCACTTATCCACCACATCCACACCCACCTATACAAGTAGTGAGGTGGACCTCATAGCTGCAGCGCCCTGTGAAGCCAGTACACCGTCAGACAAAGCCATTGTAAGCTCTCGTTAATGGCGTCACTTGAGGAGCTCAACACGTCACTTTACCGGTGCTTAACCCACTAATGAGCCAAACAACACAAAGGTAGAGAGGGGGTAGCGGTGTGACGTAGTGGTATTGTGGTATCAAGGATGTTACCGTCAATGGAAGGTTGTGGTGGTTTGCTGTTGATTGAGTGAGGTTAGTGTGGGCAGGGTTGTTGTATGTGGTCTGGTTTAGAAGATTGATATATCGGCTTAGTGCGAATGAGAGGTGTGTGTGATTCAGTGATGCCGTTCGACGGAAATTTGTCTGCTAGACGGTAAAAAAATGAAATTCGATGACCTAGTCGGTAAACCGTGACACCACTGTACCTGCTCCAGTGGCTCGTCCGAAAAATACCGAAACTGTTAATTAGGTTTTTTTTTTGGAGGGAGGGGGGGGGGGTCAAATGCAAAATAAAAGTGATATAGAATAATTATGAAGGTATTTTATTTGATTTTCTTCATTATATAATTGAGAGTTCAGCAATACTGCTTTATGGTGAGTTGTCACGAGAGGATGACACGTCTACTAGGAACACAAAGACAGTCATTTCGTCCTGTTCCATTGTTTGAGTTCCAGGGGCTGATCCAGGAATATCAAAAGAGGGAGGGTCCAAGAAGTTTTGGGTGGGGGAAACTGACCAGCAAAGCGAGCCCATCCTTCTGGTTGGGGGGGTTGGGGAGGTGGAGAGGGGTTGCTGTAAGCACCCCCCTCCCCCTCCAGAAATATTTTTGAAATCTGACCAATATCATGGACATTTTGAGGTCATTTGAAGCCATGTGCACTTGATATTAGGGAATATTCTGAGGTCAATAGTAATTAACTTTGACGAAACAAAAATGCCTGAGTACAATACTACAATAAGGAAAATATTGGAGTCTTCTGATAAATAAGGGGGGTTCCCCGCTGGATCTGCCTCGAGTTCAGTGCCTTTCTTATGACTTTCACTGCAGAGACTTTATCAAAAGCATCTACACGCCGTAATACATCGACTTTCGGTGAGTCCTTTACTGTTAGTTCTTTATTTGCTATTATTATCAGACATTTTAAAATTATATATATTATAATAGTTATTCATATCAACAGTGCATTTTCTATGATATACACCCGTGGTATTACTCCATTTTCTACTTCTTGAACTCTTAAATGTCTTTTATTCAGTATAATACTGTACTGCTCCGCCTGATTTTAAAGTTGTTTAAAGAATCTATTGTGAAATATTTCATACTGTATATAAGCATAATAATTGTAAAAAGGAAATGAATTGTTACTGATATCCTATATATGTATCACATTTAACAAAGAAAACGTCATGGTCACGTAGTCAGTTTGTCTACGGGGACGATAACTAATCAGAGCGTTCGGTAAAACACAGTCGGAATTACGTGTGTGTGTGTGTGTGTGTGTGTGTGTGTGTGTGTGTACGGAAAATTTGAGCAGTAAATTAGCTATGGGGGATTAGTGTGGACAGTTAACATGGGAGGTTGATGTGATAGGTTGATGCGTCTGAATGATGCAAGATGTTCGTGTTGACTGTAAACAGACTTCAGATATATTTTAATGGTAGTGAGAAACAAATGAATAATATGGCCTCACACGAAGTAGTTTCTCGTTCCACTCAGCCAGTATTTTAAACTTCTCTGGGAATTTGCGATAAGGGGATAAGTATTGGGGTAAATTATCCCACTTATCTCTGTAATTAAAACCCTTTTGATGGGTTTTGTCGTGATTTGATTGTTTGGGTACCTTATTTACATCGCCTCTCAGTTTACAGCTCTCAAGAAACTGAACATTTTTTTTTAATCTGTCTTTTGAATGCGTGTAATGTTCGTGATTGAATGTGTCATCCTTCTCTATAAATTTTCAAGAGAATGTGTGAGTACTCTACTGTCTCCCCTGTTGTATTTTATGTGTAATTCAATCACAAGTGAAAATATATCTTATGATGGTGAAGTGATTTCCATTCCTCTTTTCTCTTTCCAGTAGAATCTGAATGGTAACAACGCGTAGATTCTCAACACCTTAACTGAACATGTCACCTGACCACCTCCACACCTTAACTGAACATGTAACCTGACCACCTCCACACCTTAACTGAACATGTCACATCCTGACCACCTCAACACCTTAATTGAACATGTCACCTGATCACCTCCACACCTTAATTGAACATGTCACCTGACCACCTCCACACCTAAATTGAACATGTAACCTGACCACCTCCACACCTTAATTGAACATGTCACCTGACCACCTCCACACCTTCAAGTATTAAAGCCTTCAATGCCTCAGGAGACAGCTGCTGACACTTTCTCCTCGTGGTCTTGGCCATTATGTACTGTACAAGAAGTCGTTGCCTCATGCTGGTCCTGAAGAAAAAAAGATTGTGGTCCCTGTATTTAGTATTCACAAGCATTCGAGTGTAAGAGAGGAAGCGGGAAAGACCAGAAAGACACAGTCAAGTCTGGAATGAAAAGAAAGATAACTGGCAACCAAGTGAAACAATAAAAGAAAAATAATGGCGAAAAACATTTTTAATGTAAGAAAAATACAGAGTTAGAGAAAGCGTGACTGACCATAGACTATCACACAGTGCTTAGGGTAAGTGTGGTCTGGGGTGGTTAAAAAAATAGGTTATGGCGAGAGAAATTAAGAATATTCTCTTACAAATATCATAAGATATATGTGGGTCGCTGTGTATCCATATTCAACATGTTAAAATATCAACAAAAATATTTTCCAGGTTTGAAGAATATTTTTGTTACCCAATCAACATCTGTCGAACATCCGGTGCGTTTTCCCCTCACGTTGTATTCATGCTTTCTCCCACACACCTGAAGCGTATGATGAATCCCTTTGTTTGCCAATGTGGAGGGTACAGTCACCCACAAAAGTCATGTCGCCTCTCCATGAACCCCGAGATTCAAACTAATGAATCCGAAACATTTATGGACAGAACAATACATCATGATCTACTGCTTCAGGTTCACGAGACTGAATCTCGGGGTTCATGGTTTAGCAGGAGTGACGACAGGACTTTTGTGGGTGAACTGTACGTCTATATCTTACTATATTTGTATTTTCTTAGTGAAAACCATTATGACTTTAAGATGAAATACAAATGATCCAAATGCTGTGTGTATGAAATCTCGTCATAATCTGTGTTTAATATTCCTAATACATTTATGAAAGGGATTGAGGGAGAAAATGCATTAAATATTTGTTTGTTTGTGAACTCCTCAACGTAGATAAAGTTTTATTTCAAACTCGGCATGAAACTGACGGCTTACGTTGTCAGCTTTATTTCGATTTACCAGAAAGAAAGACAAAATTATATCAAAGAATTTGTCGATAAAATAGTGAGTGCAGCTTGCGTTTACCCAGGTTGGTGGGCAGCGCTAGTGCAATGGCCTTGTTGATAACAGTACAGTGATCAACAAGGTCAAAAGCCTTTCTGAAGTCAACAAGGGAAACGGCCAGTGATGTCTTACGTTTCCGCAGGTTTTTGTGCAGGAAATCCAGGAAACTAACTAAGCAGTGTGATGTAGAGGAGGTCCTCATATTTCCAAATTGCTGTGGATCAATTGACTGATAAATACGAGCAAATGCCCACTCAAAAACAAAGTCTTCACAGCGTAGACTGGGTATGGGGGTAATGGCAATTGGCCTGAGGTCGTTAGGGGACTGTGGGGTGGGGACCTTGGGGATAGGGGTGACAAATGCGGTTTTCCATTCATTAGGGCATTTGCTTTGTCTGAGGGATGCATTAATAATAGAACAGAGGGGGATTAAGCAGATAAAACGTAGACACCTTGAAGGACATGTATTGAGAGGGAGGGGGAGGGGTGGGTGGCGAATACATTTTAGATTACCGGGAAAGAAGCAAAATCGTGGTGTTTAGAGAAGCATTTACATAAAGATCTGTTTTAAAGCAGATGGATGTTTTTAGAATATATAGTAAATATTGCTTTTCAGTAAATCACCTGCACAATTTTATGTTGACATGAGGAGTTATGCGAGACGATACATCTTAACATAATTTTTTCGTTGTTATCTTACATGTCTTTCCCAATCAAATAAAAAGTTTCTTTATTTAATATATATCCTAACCAGTTGTACCTAAGTCTCCTGCCTGTACTTGCAGCACCGTCGTGTCCGGAGGTGGGTCTCGGCCTGGTAGCTGAGCGGGTTGGTGAGCAGTGCCTCTACTTCTCCCTAGGATCTCAGCTCAACTGGACTGCTGCACACCGCCACTGTCAGGAGCTCGGGGGTGACCTGGCAGCTCCCCAGGACCTCGTTCCTCTCAAGACCTTCCTTCACCAGGCTTTCAGTGAGTCTTGCCAGGGGTTAGGGAGGAAGGGGGAATAGAGAAGATGGTGGGGTGAGAATGGACATGTGGTGACTTAGAGGAGATTAGGAGGAATATGGGAGGGTGGGGACGAAATGAGGCAGATGAATAAAGGTGACGAGGGAAGATGAATGATGTTGCCTGATAGAGGATGATAAGAGTGAGAGAAAAAGTTTTAATTTATATCTGCCTGAAACACTGAGCCAATTAGTGTCAATCTCTAGTTATACACCCAGACTCAGTTAGACAAGATGAAAGCACAATCTCACGCGCAAACGTACTTACAGTCACTAAGGTAAATTAGTTACAACTTCACCTGACACACACACGAGTATAAATGCACGTACCGTAACACATATAACTTCCCTCAGACTGGCTTACTCCTACAAACTTCCTCGGGCATTACAACTAACTTCACGTCACAATAACTCTCCCCTAGCACATGTCTTCTCCACTATATATATATAGGGTGTCCCAGAAAACTGTCCCTGCCTCCCTCCCTCCCTCCCTCCCTTCCTTCCTGCTCCCTTCTTCCCTCCTTCCCTCCCTCCCCTCCCCTCCCCCTCCCTCCCTCTCTCCTTCCCTCCCCCACTCCAACTGTTAGTGTCTCAGGAAGCAGGCAGGGAGGGAGGGAAGGAAGGAGGCAGAGACATTTTTCTGGGACCCCCCCTCCCCATACAGTGTGTCATGCAGTTCTTAAGACACAGGGAAGGCAGTATACAGATACCTCCTAGTGGTCATGAACTAATATTCTTCTCATTTTGACAAGGTTCCATACACGTACACGTCCCAGTTCCACCTACACCCCCACACCCTCTCTCTCACGTTTACACCCACATACTCGTCCTTCTCACACCCCTTTCACGCTTACACTCACACAATTGACCCTCTCACACTAACATCATTACACCTGGTCCTAACATATCATACTTATACACTCATTCCCTTCACACTTACACTAACACACTCGTCGCCACTCACACATATCTTCACACACTTGTCTCTCTCACTCTAACATATATACACTCGTCCCCTTAATACCTACACTTAACTTAACACTTAACACTTAACTACCTACCTTAAGACCCTCCATCACCTATACCTACATTCAGACGCCTGCTTCTTACCTACATACACACACACACACACACACACACACACACAGTCGGGTGAAAAAGAAATCCATTGCCAATCTTCTCGGTGATGTGTATATTCCGGAGGCAACAGATTCACAAAGTCAACATTATACTCTTGGCAAACAATGTTAATGAACCCAGACATAAATTTTACATCATCCGTTAGAGTCCATCTTGTAGGAGCCAGCGGTGACTGACAGAAGCGGTGACTGACAGAAGAAGCGGTGACTGACAGAAGACTGATAGTAATGCTAATTGATATATCTTGTGTTAATAGCCAACCTGTGAAATCCATTAGAGTGCTACATGATCTCATATAACTTCACCTTCTTATTTAATGTATAAATTTACTCAGAAAGTATATTATTAAACTAGATATACGTGGGAGTAAATCTTATTCCATTTACATTGTTCAAAAGAGGTTTGTTGTGCACGATATAAACTCACGTGATATTATGTTATTGAGTTTTGGAAAGGTCTTCAATAAACGTAACTCGGGATACGTAGCCACGAGCACTCTTGATATTTGCAATAACAAACATGCTCTATAATTTCGGGATGAGAAGATCTGATATGTGGAGTATAACTTGAGGAGAATTATACCCATAACGCACAACTTGGCTCAGTATTAAGGAACATCTAGAGCGAAATGTATCTTGTAATAATATAATAATGATGATGATAATGTTGTGGTGTGAAACGTAAATAGCAGGACGAAAATCTAGTGTTGTTCCTTTCGCGTTATGAGTTGTTTTCCCGATAGGCGTAACGATAAGAGAAAGAGAAACCAACATAATATTAATGAGAGGAATTTACTGCGAATTAGAAACGAAACATGAAAGCCGATTAAAGAAAAGTGATGAGTAAGTAAAATCTGCCAATCTGCCAGTGATGGGAACGAACATTTATTTATTAGAGTAATTACCTGAAAATATTAACATGGAATTGTGACATAATTTACGGCAACACATTTGACACTTAAATACATACAAAGCATAATACAATTGTGACACATGTGATGAAAAAAAAATACTGTTCGTTTCGGTAAAATTGTGTGACCTTTCGAGTACCTGTAATGTTGCCCTCAATATTCTGAGAAATCTGAAAATCTGTACCTAATGAGAAAATCTGTAATATTGCCCACAAAATAAGTTTTACTCTG
The DNA here is from genome assembly GCF_018991925.1 of Homarus americanus. NCBI lineage: Eukaryota > Metazoa > Arthropoda > Malacostraca > Decapoda > Nephropidae > Homarus > Homarus americanus. The sequence goes on from NW_024749779.1 coordinate 4,297,916, forward strand.
ATGCCAGCGAGATAATTAATGAAGTTCGAAAAGATATAAAAACCGTTGCTAGATACTTGTAGGGGTGCGGTGGGCGAGTGGATGCAGAGCTCTCCTCCAGTCCTAAAATTCATTGGTTCATACCTAGGACGCCCTTACTATACAGAGCTGCGAATGGGTAACTAGATTTACACTGATTCCTTGAGTACCATGGATTAGTATCTAGTGTGATGCATTCACTTAAACTAACGGTCCTTCAGGCTTATGGGACCAATAACATGTTTACTCGTACTAAAATCAACTCGTCCCTACACAAAGTCATACCACTACCATTTCGTGCCGCAAATTACAATTCAAATACATTAAAAAGTATCTGCCAAACGCAAATGTGTTTTACGAAATATTTGAGCAGTCTAAAATCCCTTTCTGCGGTCGCCCACAATCGACTACTGATGAATTATTGTGTCATCATAACTTCCCGCCGTATAGCAGACATAATATCTAGAGCAGATATTATTTTCGGGATTACATTTGTATCACCTGGGATAAAGACTGTGATGCCATCATATATAGACAATTTGTAATTTAACGTACTACAAATATAGTCACACACACACACACACACACACACACACACACACACACACACACACTACTACTACTACTACTACTACTACTACTACTACTACTACTACTACTAGGTGTAATAAGATGTAAGCAAACAGTGGTGCCACATCTCATAAGACATGCCAGCCACTGTACCCGTTATAAATGGAGGCAACTGTACATCATAGTGGGGCGCTCAGCTGCACAGACCTGCAGATAGACAGGTGAAATTCAGAATAACTTTTCTACAGTAACGAGAGAGCTATTATTGTCAAATCACTAATGTTACACCGACAACTACGTCTGTTGTTACCACTGTTGTTACAATTTACATTATCGCTGTTAACTTTAAAGCTTCTGTTACAAATTCGACTTGTATTACTACTTTTGAACCGACTACTGACTTCAGATACTATTTTACCACAATTGTCTTCTCTTCCTGCCGTTTATACAACCATATCGTTATTTTCATATAAATGGCATGAATAATCCTACCTTATCTGTCTTTCCAGTTCGCGGACCTTCTTTATGGCTTGGAGCTTCCTATGACTTAGACGATGCCGACACAGCTGCCGTCGATGTCAGCGATGCAGTGTCTCTCCTCCCACCCAACCAGAGCCTCCAAAACCTCCCACAGAATATCGGCAACTCCGAGTCTGCTCAGGACATAGTCGTTGAATCAGAACCCCCTTGCGAACCCCAGGACAATAACGAAGACGATTTTCCATCTGGACTTAAACCTGCAGTGATGTCAGAACACATTCACCCTATGCTCCTGGATGAAGGTCACAGCGATGTTGACGACAACGACTTGGGAGAGATAGCAGGGGCTACAGGGAGCTTACGAAGGATTCTGGAGCAAGTTGCGATGTTTAATGAAAACTTTTCTGGGGACAACGGAAGAATCACCCTCCCTCGCAGGGTCTTGAACCCTCGCGAAAACGCTTTAAGTAAGTCGACTGGACGTGACGCTGCAAAAGATTTACTGATGGACAGAATTCGCCTTTCTTTGCCTGTAGTAGACGTTATTCTTCTCCCAGAGCAGGCGGAAAACTCAGCACCCTCACCCGAAGCCTTGAATGACCAGAACCTTCCAGAATACTCCAATTTGGAAGAACGTTCTATCTCTGGTAATATAAATCTAACAGATATTTCTTTAGAGGGTCCTACTGCGCCGCCCGGAGATACCAGCGATGAGAGGGCAGTACCGGGAGACGAAGGTGAAGGCCAAGAAGCTGGGTCTTCAGAGGCTCAAGGAGCGGGAACCAGTAAGGGGGCGAGGAAGGCAAGGATGAAGTGCATGCTCTTACAGCAAAAGGAATCTTTAGAGTACGAGCTGATAGGACGACCTTGTGATGAACTACACACCTTCGTTTGTGACATGAAATTTTCCTTTAATCTCTTGCATGAGTGATTTCCTTTTTTTTTTGACAAACTATATAAATGTGTATACGCCTCTAAATATATATCCCCAGATATCATAATCACATAACCATGTGAAGTTGACGGTATCGCTACGGTGAAGAGCAGGATGCTGTTATTCTTTGAAATATTGCTGTAGTACAATCTTGAATGTCAATGCAAGCACCTTACTCGCATTACAAGATATTTGGTACTTCAGATGTTATGAACTAATTTGGTCATATGGGGTAAATAAATAGTGAAAGTTGGTAAGCTGATACCTCAGATCTATTTGTGTCTAGTTATTTATACATCAATCTCAAGCGAAGCTATTGTATGTATCGACTAGTTTGTTCCTTTTGGCATTTTTATCTAGGTGTCCGAATGCCTTTCGAGAGTTGAGACCTTTACATTTTCTATAGCGGAATAAAACTTGGCGGTTTTCTAGAGCATGCCAGCTGTTGCTGCCATTTATATTTACGAGAGTAGAAACGATACTCTGAACCAGTGGACAACTCTCCTGGTACACCTAAAAAACATATTTGTGTCCCAGAAAACGAGTTCATCCTCAAACAAATAAAAAATATATATGCACTCGTTCTGTAAATGTTATCAGTGAGAAAGAAGTAATGTATCGAAAACTGACATCATCTCTTCTGTGACGTCAAATACGATATTCGAAATGGTAGCCAGTTGACGTTTTCCTCTTTTACTTACCTTGAACTGAGACGGATTTCTTTCTGGTCATTATTACGAAAAAGCTTGCAGTACAATTTTTTTAATTATGAATGAGTAATTGACTCAAATATATTCTCGTAGTAGAATTTTACCTCCCACAACAGATGAAATTCAGATATTAATATTTTTTGTTTGTTACCGTTTTCCATGGTGTCATGTTACAGTAACGGGCAAAATAAATAGCCAACCTATTAAGACCATCTTTAAGAAACATATGAGCTCCCTGGAATACATATCAACATCAGGTCCTTAAATATACATCAGTTTATGTAAGTTTAACAAAAAGTCTTCGCTCTTAGTTTTTTGCAGTTACACTGTATGTGTTACGTCGACGCCGATTGTACATCAGGAAATAGAAAAGTACATCTGTCTGGTGCACCACTTACCACATTCCACCGATAATTTGTTCTGTATTAAAATGAAAGTTACGGTTATATACAGTACGGTTTTTAATTTCAAGTTTGCATAGTCTTTTGTTATGAAGCTTTGGTCATTTATATAAAAAAATGAATATTCATGACCAATGGCGGTCATAAGTCTGAAAGATAATGTATAAATTCTTAATAACATTTTACCTAATAACTAGTATAACTAAAGTGGGGCGCTTCACCAAGACTGTTTACGGTCAGTACGGCTGCAGCTCGTAAAGGAAACTAATACGGTAATTAACCTTTGTGTCTTGGAGATAAGGATTATTTTATACCATATTTCGATAGTTAATATTTAATTATAAGTTAGATGAGGTGATAATTAAGTGGCCAAGCTCTGGTGAAACCGATTACTGTTCCCTTAAACTTCTTTGTGTTTCGGTCTCATGGCGTATGATGTACTGTAAGTGGTGGGTAACACAGGAAGCCCACCACTGGTGAGACGCGTGTTGCTTCCGACAACTGCTTTTAGGCGGAAAATGTAGAGATCTTGTGTGGATGACAGCTCGCTTGGTTTAAGGACAAAATGGGTGTTAAGTATTGTTAGCAAGCATGGCGGATGGCGACTAGTGCTGGTTTAGAAATGTGGGTGAGGGTTATTCCTTTATGTCATAAGGTGCCTCCGACGGTAGTAGGACCAGAAAAATGCCGTGAGGCAGAATGACCTTTTCCTTTTTAGCGAACAGCAAAAGAGATGCTGAATCTTGTTAGCTTTCAAGGCAGGAGTTGCAGGACTGTTATAAAAGCTTGGGCCAGAGGTGTTCTTTTATGGTGAGCTTATCCCCTGGAAGTTAAGTTGAATCAGGACAGTCGTGAAACAGATGAACTTTTCTTGTTCAGGTAAAGGGTTAGGAATCTTTATTGCCACGAAGATCCAGGCACGACAATAAGAGCTGGAGTTGTGTTTCTGCCATGATACTTGGTTTGGGAGCATTTGCTCGTCATATTATTATACCACATTCAAAACCTTTGTTCGCGATTTTCATTATAATTTAGTTAGAATATATAGTAATATTACAGAGCCATGATAACATGTATTTTTTATTGTAGTGTCCGGAAGATAAAGGCAATTAGTGCAATTTTTCGAGGGAATCTATAACTAAAAATGAATAATAACAAAGATGGGTGTCATTATGTTAATGTCTTGTTGACTATCCGAGTTAAGAATATGAAAGCAATAGTTGAATTTGTAAATTTATTATTAATTAGTATTAGTGCTACTGTATATTAAAACTCACATGTATGTATCAATATGTGCTTGATAATGACCTCAGATTGTACCAACAGCCATCAAGACTAATATGGAACTTTAATGTCTTATTTATGAAATGTTGTTTTCTTTGCACCTCTGTCTTAGAATGTGTACGTCGTGTAAGGCTTTTTTGTCCAAAGAAAAGGGAAGAAAATACATTTAATTGTAGTCTATATTGTTTTCTTATAATTTATTTTTTAACAATTTACATGTTTATTTTTGTTTCTCTTACAAAATATGTAGAAAATGTAAATTACGAGATAACTATTGTATAATGAATTTTTATCTCATAGCATTTTTTTATGAAGCACTCGTGAAGAACACGACCAGCTGAGTAACACCACAGTGTGCTTAATTGGTGGTGACTAGTGTATTTACTAACTTAGATTACTCGTTTAATACATATACAGAAATATATTAGAACATCAATATCACCTCAGCATTTCTTGTGTATCTCAGCTGCTGGATGACAAGGATTAATTTAACATCAATAATGAGAAGAAACCATTTGGTACTTTTAATTGTATCAAGAAAAATGACGGAGTGAGCATTAATATTTTGATAATGAATGCACTCGTCCTATACGTTCAGATTAAGGGTTCGTCTCATACAAGAGCTGTTATCAATATCTATTATATAACCCGTTTTTTAACTGCACAACTACTTGCAATAGTTTTGTACAATGAAAATTCTTTAAAAAAATCGCGTAGGTAATTTCTGTTATACAATAAACGTTGATGTGTGTCATTCTTGTTTCATTCATATCAATAAGCACAGTATGAAGACAGTCACACACGGGTTAATGTGGAGATGACGGACTGATAAGGAACAATATCTGATGAGGAAAAACTGATCTATCTCTTCGTCTGTGTGTTTATCTTTAATTAAATACACACAAGTATACAGTAGACATACACATAAACAGCAGGAGTCTTGATGGTAAAGAGGCTGTGTACTGGTAGCTGAAAGTGAGAGGAAGCAAGCAGTGCCTGCACCTTAACACTAACATAATGCTGCCACACTAGACTCATTGTATCACCCTGTGTACATCACAGATTTTCATTGGTCTGTTCTCACAATGACCTGACGTGAATTCCTTAGTGTTATTGGCTGACGATTTTCCAATTCAACGTAACTATGTTTTTCCAACGTAATGATATTTTCCATATACTCCCCCACCCCACTCTCATATACTCCCCACTCTCCCATATACTCCCCGACTCTCCCTCCATTCCTACACACTCCCTCACTCCTCCTCCACTCCCACATACTCCTCTCCACCTCCCGCTCCGCCCCCAGCAACTTCCACTCGTCTTCAAGGTAACATCAGCTCGTCTCTTTTCCCTCTCTCCCCCTCCTTCACCCCGCTCATTCTCCTTCCCCTACTTTTACTGTTCCTCCCCTTCCCCTCCCCTTTCCCACCTTTCTTGTCACCCCATTTTCTCCCCCTCCCCACCCCGCTCATTACCCTCCTCCTCACCTTTCTTATCACCCTCCTCATCCTCAACACTCTCCTCCTCCCCCCTCACTCCTCTCCTCACTCATCACCACCCCTGTCACCCTCGTCCTCCCCCTCCCACCCCCTCCTCATCCTCCTCCACACCATCACCTGATGACAAAGCTGATACACACACACACCAATACTTAAAGGTGCACTCTCTTTATATGTGTACCAGCCATATATATATATATATATATATATATATATATATATATATATATATATATATATATATATATATATATATTTCATGTAGATCCACAATGAAAACGTGGATAAGATAAATCTTGATAATACACGGAAAAGGTGCTCCGTTGTTTCCCTTTTTCCGTGTGATTTTATCATATATATATATATATATATATATATATATATATATATATATATATATATATATATATATATATATAAAGAAGTGTGTTTAGTAGGGGGTTGTACCACAAAGATGAGCTTCTGTCTTGGTAACGCAATAAATCCTGAAAGCCGGGGGCGTCTCTTTGAAGATAACTCAGGCATATGTCGCCCAAGAGCACATTGATGTATTATTGCATTGACTCAAATTCTCTTGCAAGATGCAACCGAAGAATTTACAAAATATTCACATTTCAAGAACATTGACGAGTAGCTGTCAAGGAAAGCAACGAAACACCCAAATAATTGGTATAGTCTCCGCGTGTGAGGCTCTCGTCACGAATAACTTCTGGAAAAAGTCAAAGGAAGGGTATCTGGCCATTGGCAAACGTAAATAATGAGACTCTAAGTTGCTCAGGTATCACAAGGAATACAACTGAATTCCTTTTTATATTACTGATGTGTCAATTCAGTCAGCACTGTAACACAATTTGGGATTAATATTACCACGAAGATTAAGTCACAATATGCGTCTTCCTATTTCTTCTTTTATTGTATTATTTATAATTTTTGATAGTTTACTGCGGTTGCAAAATTCCATGTGAAACGGTTGTCCTTCATTCTTGGTGTTCAGATGATAGCATAAGTGTTTAATAATTTTACTCCTGATTTTTTATTTTTAGTTTTATTTACGAGTAAAATGAAATTGGGTAATTGTTTGGTGTGTAAGGACATCATTCCAATAGCATAACTAGACATATCACTCATGAGGCTCCTGTCTGAGAAGCAACTGTATTAACCCGTAGCCAGTTAACCAAAAAAGATAAAATACTAAATAGGACTCAGTCGTAACCTTTGCTGTACCTTGTTGTTTGTTGAGTGTGGTATCATTCTGAATATCATCTCAGTGCAAGTAAAGGTCAACTAGAATATGTAACAGTAGTTAATGATGCTGCCACGAGTAATATCTAACAATTCCAACTAAACTGCTTTAATTTTATATTCATGTTCTCTTATTGTGTAATTCACATCTTCAGACTGTATATATTAGCCTTGTCAAGTATTACTCCTTTGTCTGTACTCACTACCCCTGAAGATGTGAATTACACGAAAGCGTTTGGGAACTTCGTGTTTTCTTGTTTTCTTGTTTCCTTGTGGTTATCAGCATATACTTGGATCACGCGCACCTACAGTGGTTTACTTACATATATACATATATATATATATATATATATATATATATATATATATATATATATATATATATATATATATATATATATATATATATATATATATATATATATATATATATAGGGAGTTTGTTGGTGCGTCCTGAGACTACCATGTTGATTGCTGTGTTATGTGTGTGTAAATTTGTTCATTTAGTTTTCATTAGGATTACCAATTACTTTATTTGTTGAAAGTTATTAGCTTGTACTAAATGTAATATGATACAGTATCGTAATTTACTTGTATTTACAACACCAGTCATTCCTTTTCGCTTTCCTTAAGCATGTTGTGGAACTTTTGCTCTACCTCGGCTACACTCATATGTTCCATAACATTATATTAAGATACAGTGTTTAATAATTCTGGTATCTTGATATCCTTGTGGTGTTACCTTTTTTACGTGCGTGTTTTTATTTGTAGGAGTCACGTTTTCTCTTCATATCTTTAATTGTTGCCACGTAGATCCGTTGTTGTGTATTCAGTAATTACGTGGATAACACCTGTTACAGTTGGTGTTACTTGACACGTATCTACCATACTTTGTAATACTTGTTGAATAATGTATGATCTAACTTGAAGAACGGGCTTCAAGATTTTAGTTGTTTAAGCAATGTTATACTTTTTAAAGACAGCATTTAACATCTGCTTGACTGATCACTTGAAAAGTTAATGTTGTTTCTTAGTTTTTCTTCATCGTCTTCCGCCATTATACTCATTTTCTATTTCAGATGTTTTTTCTACCAGTTTTCCATATTTTATTATCATTTTTTTTTACTATTTTTTTTTCAAATCTCATAAATTTAAGTTTTTTTTTTTTAAGGTTCTATCATGCTGCAGCAAACTTTTATCTCCCATACAGAAAATAATCTTGATATTATTTTACCCCCTAAAAAGAAAAACAAAACAAAACACCGGAAGACTATTTTGTGTAAATAATTTAATCGAAAATCCTCCAGCCCTCACTGGAAGGCCAATATTACATCTGAAATCCAAAGGCACTTACTATACCTGTTTACAAATGACTGAAACGCCTTAGATAGTTATAAATTTTGACTAACTTCAGAGTTTACAGGGGAGTAATTACTAACAATTTCAGGAAAATTAGAGCACTCAGATTAGAAGGATATGTTAAGGTACCGATAATATAATTGAAGTCACAGAGGAAAATACTTTATATAGTAAACCTTTTTGCCTCATTCAGTAGAAAACCTTTGGAAATACAGTATAACAGGACATTAAAGATTCTGTTAAGTCTGGCGGTGAGGGTAAATACTTGGGCTTACTGTTAAATGCTATTTTTCACTGGTCCTGTTCCATGGAGCAGTGTGCTAGGGTTGAGGGATTCAGTGATGATGGAAGTCAAACATGAGACAGATGTTTCAACAATAAATAAGTGTATGACGTGGCTTACTACTTGCTTTTATTGGTCTTATTTACGCGTGTCATTATTTTTGCCGTTTACCAATTGTGAATTAATATTAAAACTCAAAATCTATAAAAAAATCACTATAGTGTAGAAATTAAAAAAAAATTAGACCAAAAATGTGATCAGGAAAGTACAAACAACCGCGAGGACCAAAGGTTAAAGTCACTAGTTTTAATGTGTATGGACGACCTCTCTCTCTCTCTTCGTTAAACTAGATTAGGGAAATCGTTGGTAACTAGAAAATTATTTTTATATATTTTTATATACTATATGTCATTGGTTAAGTGCAATTATCTCTGTGCAATAAAAATAGGAAGGCAGATTAAAAAAAAAAAATATTGGGTGAATGTTAGCCTAGGAAGACGATTTAATTTTCTGAATATACGTCAGAGCTTAAGGTCAGTGATTCTTATGGACCTTTGATAAATTTTATAATCACAGCGAAAAAGGAGAAAATTTATTGGGTGGCAGAATGAAGTTGATAGGTAAGAGAAGAACTATATCTTATGGGTGGGGGAAAATACTAAGGTGGCGGTATAGCTCAAGGTCAGAGTTCTCTTGCGTGTTTGTGAAAAAAAAGATACCTTAATTTATGAACTCATCATTAATAAACTTGATCAGTAGGTTAGGTTAAGTTAGATAAGGTGTCGACCCGGAAAAGCAAATTTATATATGAGAATTCACCACCAACGATCAGATTCACAATTCTGAGTCAGGGGTCATCGTCAGAACGTAACCGAAATTCAACATTTTAAAGTTGATAGTTCATTAAACTTTTTTTGGTAAGTTGAGTGTATGAAGCAAAGAAAAGCAACTTTACTTTGAATAACTAAAATTTAAATTTTAGGATCTCAAGTTCAAATATTAATTAAATTGTTAAAAAAAAACACACGACACCAATTTTGATAAGCCTGGAAGTATAATAACTAACATTTCCTAATCAATCAACCCAGTTTACTTTTTGGTGACCTGTAATTTTCACCCTTGACCTATTGATTCCAGAACTAATCCATTTTTTGTCGACCAGCACCCAACCTACTTAACCTAACACCAACCTACCTTTCAGGTTTTTTAAAGTCATGAAACCTGTTTTGAGATACTTTGTTTATATTTACACATACATACATATGAACATACAAAAGGATAGCAATAACCCTTCGCCCTCTGGGTAGGGATTAGATATGTGAAAAAAATAGTAAGCGGTAAATGATACTTACATGATATACATTAAGAAGTTGAGTAGATGGAAAGCAAGGATAAAGAAGGATAAACGATACGTACAGTATTTTGGATTTATTACAAAGACACAGTTACAGCCGTTGCCTACTATAATGCTGAATGATGATAATCAAAAAGAAGCAACTGCTATGGATGAAATTTTGTAAATGCAAAACAAACAGCACAACATATTAGACAAACTACAGCAGTTCCGAACCACCAATAAGATGCCAGAGCTTCAAAGCCCCTTACAGCTCTACGAGCTTACAGTACAATATACCACAACAAAATTGTCTTGGACAGCACCTGGTCAGTAGTTACATAGTGCAGTGCCATAAGTTTACACCATAGCACGTCTGAAATACCGAGCATTTGCTACTAATACCTTCTTGGCATCATATGTTGAGAATTTAACTTAAAACAACAACAGGGTTTGACGCTCTGGCCACTGACTATAAAGGAACTTGCCTGAGTTGGGCTGCGACATGTTGCCAGACATGTCTGCATAGTTTATTAATCCGCAGAGTTATAATAAATGGACATATTAATCAGTAGATAATTATCTTATTTTAGTATTTAACTCAGATGAGTTTTAAGTATTTCATTAATTAGAATAAACGACAGACATTTCACCCATCTCAGTTAAGCTCACAATCTCCCCAGTAATGAGGAAATGACATGACCTTACTCTTAAGCTAAGATTTCAAAATATTTGTTTACAAGCTGTGACAGAGCAGCAATTGTCCTAAATTGGTTCATGATGTGGGTTTTAGAGCAATTAATGACCTGTTCATCACTTTTCTTACAGCTAAGGAATTAAACTTATTATAATAATAATAATATTTTCCTAATGACATTACTGTTCCCTAATTTGAATTATTTTACATGTTTTCTTACAATAGGAAGCTTGTTTCATGAGATTATTTGACAAGATTGTTTAAATTTTTACAGTTTTAGTTTATAATGTGTCTTTTTCAATTTTAAAATAATAATTCTTAATAAAAAAGCGTTTAACAAATATATATATTTTTTAAGGAAGGCTGAGCAATTTTTGCCAAAATTTAGACAATTTCCATATTAAGTACCGTGCAGGACAACTAAAATAACAAACGTACAGTAGGAGGTTTCAGGGTTCGAAATTGCTGAGTTTCTTTCTGATTCACAAATAACATCACAAAATACATACCTGCTGATGACTGCTTTCCTAACACTCGCTGGGAGACGCGTCCCGAGCGCACCAGGCCGGGGCCACCCAAAACCACCACCACCACAGCCACCAGCATGATCCACCACACACAAAACATTGATACAACCAAACGCTTACTTTACACAACATCTCGTATTATAAACCACAGTTCAAAATCATTAAGAAAAGGAAAAGTGTTTCGGGCTTTAGTAGGAGAAATACGTGGCCCAGAACAATGGGTTGAGTAGGTGAGGTGGAGTGTGTGTGGGTGGTGGGGGCCCTGGAGGCCGCCCGGACGCACACCTCAGCCTACACTAAGACAAAGGAAGATAGAAACACGTGCCTGGATGTGATCAAATCAGCTGATTATGGAGTTAGACACAGGGTACAAAAAACGGTTTCTATTTCACACTGCACACTGTTGTTCGGCAGCTGCTGTTTGATTCGTATTTTTCTGTAATAGATTGTACTCTAGTTATATATATATATATATATATATATATATATATATATATATATATATATATATATATATATATATATATATATATATATATATATATATATATATATATTTCGCATTACAGCTTCATAGTAAAAAGGAAAGAGAAGCTCATATACTTTTTTGTATTACAAAGAAGGGAGCACTGAATGAGTTTTTGATTGTGTAAACACTGCACCACTCCAGTGACGGCACTGCCCGCTTGCCTCACCACACTCGCTGACACACACATCTCGTGGACACTACGTACAGCTTGTCAGCACAGGAAACACTAATCCAGAGAAACACTTGGATGCACGGAACGGAAGTCACCGCTCCTCTACTCTAACAAGAGTGGGTTTCATCTATACTAATACACCATATAAGGATTGACAATATAGTCGGTTAAGCTGATTTGATCACATTCTATACAATATATCTTTTTATCAAAATAATTGTTACATTCTATGAACATCTCATGATGGTATAATCAGAGCTTAAAATGACGTTGAACTAACGAACTAACATTTGTCTACACTTCACAGAAGATTCTCTGTTACCAATTGTTGGTTGGACATTTATTGAATGATAGTCTTAACATTTACCAGTGAGGAGGGTCAGAATTATGGGACAAATTATTTAGGGGAATATGTACTTAGACTCGACAATACCAACTTTCATTGCACGATTTTAAGAACTTTTACATATTTGTACTTATAGTATTAAAATATTACCAAGGATGTCAGAAGTAACAGGTTTAAGTTATGTTTAGGGGACTAGCGTATTGAGTATTATTGAGATACATAAGCAAACTCAAAAAAGGTATTATAGTGTAACTTTAATGTAGGTTGACTAGTACAGGTGCAACTTCGTCAAAGTAAATTATGACTGAGGATGGTGCATTCGGCGCTCAGTTAGACGCGGTGGGCGCTATTCGACGGTGTTATGGAGATTCTAGACGGGCAAAATTGGACCTTATGCAGACTCATGACGGGCAAAATTGGACCTTATTTAGGCCTGGCATAAGGCGAAGTTCTGCACCTTGCCCGTTCCATGGCAGAGGGCAGAGTCTGCTTGTAGGCCAACCAGCGCCCGGCCCCCGCCCCGTCTGAGGAAGGACACAGTGTTGAGTTAACGAGAGCAGAGCATTGTGGGGACACACCTGTGCTGCCCAGTGCAGCCACCCACACTTGGTTTATCTCATTAATAAATGCAGTGTTACACTTAACTAACTCTTCTGTGATCTTTTTGACTTGTATCAAAAATATTTCACTAGGTGTTGGACTGGTTGGTGATAACCTCACGCGAGTATTCTTGTAAAAAATGTCTATTATTGTTTTGTTACGGTCTTTGACCACAATAATTATTACTGCCGCTCTAACTGATAAAAGTTTTGCTATGATATGTGTTATTAACATGACAGCAACAATACATTTTCTAGAAAATCTAAATTAGTCATTATGATCAAATTGCACAACTGCTGCTACAATCAGCATTTCTGTGGGCTTATGATATCACTGCTATCTTTGGACGTAAGAAAGGCACTGCATGAGTAACAGCTGTTCAGATACATTAATTCCATAAGTTGATGAAAAACGTGTTGATTTTTATCAGTTTTATTGCAATAATACGCAACCAATGTATTAACGTGTTACCTTTTGTGTACATTTTGTGAATTTTCTGATGCCTCAGCGAAAATAAGTTCAATGTGATGTGCCCCTCCTCCCATGTATAGTGGGTTAATGCCTCGACACAGGTGAACTTGATGCCAATGACATAACCCAATCTACATGCACACATCACTGCTCGTGGAAGCCCAGCAAGTTGGTCACATTGGTCAGCTGCTGTTTGGTTTACGTAAGGTATTATCTGTAATCAAATTTAAGTTTTTCTCCCAAATATATGTTTAAAGTGTTTATATATCTGTTAAGGCTTTACGCTGAGATGAAAAAAAATCTATGTATTGGAACAGCTTCTATCCACAGAAAGTCCTCATTATTTCAGCCAAAATCCTGTTTAAAAGCTTTGCTACCATGGTAGTTATCCCAGACACCTTAGTACAGGCTAATTTTCTTATTATATTTGCTCTTATTTTCGTTAAGAGCAACATGTGTTGTTACTGCACTTCACTTCCTTCTACCGTAAGTGCTGTTACTATGTATAACAACTAAGGAATTACTATTATTACAACAGCAGTTAGTAATACTGAAGTTGCAAATTCAGTTTCAACAAAGAACACAGCATCAGATTATCAAATTATGCGAAGCACTTTGCAGCATCGTCAACCATTAATAGAAGATGTTGCAAATCTGATAGTGCCCATATGAAGGCGCAATTGTTGTCTTTTTAACAGTGAGTCCAACCACGAGAAAATTCTCCCAATTGAAACATAGGACAAAAATATTTATGTCAATCATTCAAGTACGTGATGATATTATCTTTACACGAACCAAAAATTTGTCAATAAGATCACAGAAGGAGGAACAAGTTTGTGCAGGTTTGTGTCCACCCAAAATGCTGTACTCAAGTGGATATTATATAAATATTATTATTTTAAATATTATTGTTATTATTATTTTTATGTTTATTAATATTATTATTAGCATCTCTCATAATTATTAACGACAAAATACTTCTTCTTAGAAATAAAAAATAACTATTTATTATATGTTTAACATCGGCATCAACACTTGGGTTATATCTTTAAATTACAAGAATATATGATTGATTATACTCTTTAATCATCTCTGATTGATTTAGTATATCACATTAAATGAGATAAGATGAAGTTTTAGGTAACACAAGTGGTTAATAAAACACATGAGAGCTAGTGTGTGGATATGAGGCAAACTAGGAGGAAGAAGCGTAAAGGAGTGTTACATCTCTCTACCATCACCTTCTGGAGTCACTCTTCAGAGTTCGCAATTTTTTCTTTTACTCAGAAAGCATTAGTTGGCTTTTGATATTTGTTTTTTCTTATTCCTGTAATATAAACTCAAATAGTTTTCTTGATCAAAACAAATTGTTGTATCTTGGATAAAAAGCCGCAAAACATGATGTGTATATATTGTATAATTTTGTAATAATGGTGATTAATTGGATTTAATTACTCAGCTAAATCGTTACTCTCAAGGGTTGTGTAGCGAGCGAGGCTTTCATCACAAGAGCTTCTCTAAGACACTCGCCTCATTATTTCTTTTTACTCCATTACACAAGAATTATAAGTTAGTTGCTTTTGCGAATATCATTTAACTAGAATTAATTGTGCCTGTCAATCCTGGTTTAAAACTTAATAATATTGAATTCACCTCTGAAGAGTTACTCAGAAGTGTGATATCAGTGGTTTAGGTCTGTTGTCTTATTGGTCCTGCATGGAGGGTAGTCAGCCCTGAATTTAGTTTTAGATTTAGAGGTGGAATAAGTAAACGAATGTGACTGGAGACTTTGTGTGCAATAAATCTCCTGTTTATGAGTCCACCAACACGAAAGGAAACTATAGGACCAAACCTAGAGACAATCCTTAATAGGGGTATGTCTGGTACACTGCCAAGGTATAACTTGTAACGTATAACACCAAGAAGATATGCCAATAAGAAATATACATTTTTTATTATACAATATCATGATTATACTGCAGAGTTGATGAAGATGTGTACGTTGTTTCATCTACATGATAAGTGAACATCTGTATAAATAATATAATAAGGATTATTTCTTGATAACTTAATTAAAATACTAAAAGTTTCTTACTTTTTACACACACAGATATATATATGTATATGTATATACATATATATATATATATATATATATATATATATATATATATATATATATATATATATATATATATATATATATATATATATATATATATATATATATATATATATATATATATATATATATATATATATATATATATATATATATATATATATATATATATATATATATATATATATATATATATATATTGTGTGGGTCATATAAAGCATGTATAATCTCTACATTCGAGACATTTTGATGGGGGGGGAGATTACAAAAACTTTGAAAATCAATGTCTAAATTTAATATTGCAAAAATAAATAATAATGCCTTCAGAAATAGTACAGATAAAAACAGTTATGGGAGACTACAGAAATATATGAGTCTCAACATAGATTTTCTCGCCTTTTGGGCTAACTTACAGTAAAGTGATCATCTCGCTCACCCCAGCTGGTAAATGATTTCTATGAAGTTAGCAAGAGTGATATTTAAAGCTAATACGGTATTAAAATATATTTAAGATGAGATGCACTATCAACAGTGATATTACTATATGGGAAACCTTGTCGGGGCGACAGGCTTGTAAGCGTGTGAGTATAATAATGCAAAACTTTGGCACTCAGTGAACTGCAATTAGCAATTAGTAATTGGCTTAACTGCCTGTAAGAAGAGAGTCCGACCAAAAGTTTGGATCTAAAAGGCTTGATGGCAGAAAGTCTGGCGCCAACAAGTTTGATTCCTCTGAGTTTGACGTCAACACCATTGTTGTTAGCAAGTTTGACTCCAGTGACTCTAACAATTTTGTCTCATTAAGTTTGGCGCCAGTAAGACTAACTCCTGTACCTTCTTGTTGCCAGCGTTATTATGAATAAAATAACAAATGGTTAAATCGTATTTCACACGGGCCCAATACCCGGGATGGCTCTCGCTGAAGCTATGAACATCATGTTTTCAGCACAGTTTGAGAAAAGGTATTTATAAAATTGTAAACACTGGGTTTTTGGGACATAACTTTTTGTAACCATTATTAATTTCATCTGCAGCAACATCTTGCATCACAGATTTGCCTTAATAACATTTTATGGATAATTATACATATGTTATTATCTGTACTTGGACGGAATTTATTCTTTATATATAAACAAAACAGGAGTTATACTTTATATCTTCGTAAAGTAAGATTTATACATTTTCATACAACCTTAATTTAAAAAAAAAGAATGTTAAGAGTACAACTTGTTGCTACTGATTCCAATTTCTTCTATTTTCTTACTGTGGGAGTGCTGGGCCCGGCTGAGGGGGCCTGCTGGTCGTGGCTCCTATCACTGGTAGGGGGATGACTGCTGGTGCAGGGTAAACACACCAACCATAGACTTGTGATATCAGCTTACACTTACCATATGTACTGAAGATGATTCACTCAAGACATGTATCATTGTACTGACCAAGATTATATATATATATATATATATATATATATATATATATATATATATATATATATATATATATATATATATATATATATATATAAAGTATGTAAGGATATTCGGAACACACAGGCCAAAGGAAAATCTCCTATACGGCCTCTATTAAATAAGAGAAATTTTGCTTCTTAATCAGTATTCTGTATCTTTTTTTTTTACAGAATTCAATAATGCATTTTTTTCGTTATTCAGCGGTCGGCGAATATTTGGATACAAGTACAATGTATGGGATAATAAATTTCAAGCTGTTCCTCTGAAACAATTTTGAAATTATATATTGGTCCATCTCTCAAAAAAAAAAGACCTCCCCAGTCATTGATAATGTGAACTCGGATTTTGATTGGATAGACAGTATGGCTGAAGTATCACAGTCAGACCAGACTGACTGTAGGGAGCACCAAGGTTGGACAAATCTCTGGCTTGAGTGTTACATGTTCTAGCAACGCTGGAGCATGAATGTTTAAGGTGAACGTGTGTGTGCGTGTAAGTGATCCAACTGTCAGCCACAGGTAGAATCCCCCCTCCCCCCCTCCGCCCTCCCGCTGATGACCTATGATGGTGTTAAAGGTAGAGGCGGGACCAGGGGTTACTCCCTCGTCACCTCAGGAACGACGTGTCATCTCCCTCGTTTCCGTTAAGAATGGTTCCAGGGGTAGAGAAGATGAGTGACAAGTTAATCTGTGAAAATAACTTGGCCGTAGAATAACTTATCCTTTGGGCTTACATTATTACGCCATAACCCACGCTACTCTGGGGGAGAGACAGCTGTATTCCCCTGCCTGTTGGTGGTGTGTAGTCTGAGGGTGGGTGACTTAAGCCCGTGATAACTCATTCCGACTGTGATAGCCCAGACTACTTACCATAAGCCTCACCATTGTAAACTTCGGCAAAGTCTTCGGGTCCATAGTCAGCATAGTCCTCGTAGGGAAATCTGCAGGAAGAGCTAATTTTTATGTACAGGAATATAAGAGCTCGCGGCACAAGAACTGTAAATATAGAAGTTTCATGGTGATTAAAAGTTCATTATACCTATTAATATTGATGATTGTCATTTGTTACCTATAGTCATACTGCCAAAGTGATGACAGATTCACCGGCACATTTTGCTTTAGATATTGCCATTATATATATATATATATATATATATATATATATATATATATATATATATATATATATATATATATATATATATATATATATATATATATATATTCCGGTATGTCTAAAGTAGATTTTATTTGGCAGTTAGCTATGAAAAATATGCAAAAAGTTTTCATATTGAATGTAAATTAGTATCTTCTGCGAAAGTGAATGGGCCCATAGGCTAATAACCTGCACTCATCGCCTTTCACTTCCTCAACTGTACAGTCATGCACCTATTTAGCAGTGGGGTCGACTGGGGACACACCACCCAGTTAACTGTCGTGGGGTTCGAACCGAAGACCGTTGGGTTGGGAGGCGAATGCATTTTATCACTTTAAGTAAGGTTTAGTCACAACCAAATATCGAACAATACACCGTGTTGAAATTAACATAAGAGCCGTATGTACACTTATAGCCCTACGAGACCTAATTATTGTCAGAGTGAACAAATGTTAGAAGCGACGAGAGAAATATTACACTTGTATATTTTACTGCGTGGCGTATAAACTAAGAGACAGACAGGTTACGGTTGTCCCTAATGATACTATCGAGGGAGGACCGCAGGGAGGTCAGGAGGTTAATTTCACTTCTCTCTAACAGTGGCCTCTTTCGTACACGACACAACTGCGTATCCTTGTCACATATACTGTGTATCTTATACGACTCTTAAAACCACATGAACAAGCTGTTACCTTTTTTCACTCTTTTTCACCTTCCCTTTACGTTGTTTTTATTCCTTCTGACCCCAATTTAGTACTGTATTACTTCACCCCTAATGAGATGCTAAAGAAACTGTACTTGGGAATGGGACATGATGTAGGCGGGGTCACTGAATGTCTTTAGCAAATAATAAAAAAAAGTTCACACACACGCACACACACACACACACACACACACACACACACACACACACACACACACACACACACACACACACACACACACACACACACACACACACACACACACAAATGATGATTAACTCAGTTTCATGAAGAAAAGATGTTATCGATAGTTAAATGTGCAATTATATGATTCAGAGGCGTGACCCATAAGGCAATATTGTGACCAGTAGTTTATTATTATTCAGCTGTGGCGCAATATGAGTTCACTCCATACCTGTGTGCTTATTTTTATGAGATAATGAGGTATTTCATGGTTGTAGTAGATAAAGGGTGACCAAAACCTGTCTAATCAGCTAAATGTATTAATGAAATAATAGTTAATTTGTTATGCAAATATTGTTGCCGATAGTGAATGATGCAAATTGTGTGTTGATTTACATATCAATGTATGGAAATGCCTTTCAGTTACGACAATTAGGTCAATTGTATTCATGAAATAACTGGCAAAAATGGCTAAAGGCTTGGTTAACGTAATCACAGTGGCAGAATATTTTCCAAACTGAAGAAATGTGTCAGTATTGTAAAAATTTAAATAAACCAAAGTTATGTTCAGATAATGACTGTAGTCCTGTGTGTTCCGTTTCATACACGGGATGACTTTTATGACCTTGCTGAGGTGACAAGTAAAGATGAAGGTCAACATAAATCTTGCACAGTTAAAAATCTACAGTAGCCTACACCTGTCCACAGTCTGTATTATGTGTAATGCAGGTCCATCGGTTGTTGCTGCTCACTGAATGGTAATCTTCAACGTGAAGAACAGAGCGAAATCCTGTAATACACACACACACACACACACACACACACACACACACACACACACACACACACACACTCCCCCGCCCACCTCGCGCAGTCTGCCACTACAACAAAATGCAGCCCATAAGAGCCCGCACTGATAGATATAAGAATAGCACCATCCCATCTATTGTTAAAATAATAAACAACTCCTGATTTATGTACTGTACAGCCCTGTGATTATATTGAACGTATATTATTATGTCTAAATCACATGTAAGCTTTGTATATTTTCAGCCACTGGCTGCAACTCTATTAATAAACCGTTTATTATTGTTATTATTATTATTATTATTATTATTATTATTATTATTATCATTATTATCACACACACACACACACCCACCATCTGTGAGGGAATTACTACACCATGTTAGGTCCCTCATAACACCATCTGCGAGGGAATTACTACACCACGTCAAGCCCCTCATAACACCATCTGTGAGGGAACTACTACACCACGCGATGCCCCTCATAACACCATCTGTGAGGGAGTTACTACACTACATGTCTGCTATTCAACACCTCAGCTCACATGATCTACGTGACCTCCACTGTAAACATTAATCTGTATGTTCACTGTATGTTCCATTACCTTTCTCTAATGAAGGCTTTTGTTAAACCACCAATGTATGTAATGTCATTTATGTCCAATATATATTTTCAGCCTTCGGGCTGCAGAACTTTTTCAATAAACCGTTAATTATTATTATTATTTACACACACACACACACACACACACACACACACACACACACACACACACACACACACACACACACACACACACAGTACTATGGAAGAAAATTTGTCAGGTATAATGCTGTTACCTTTGATTGCAGCGCAACAGAGTACGTCAATGAATTACACGAAATTAATGAGTGCTAATATTTTACACAAAATGCTTTTTATATGACTAATGAAAGCTGAATACATAATGTCCAGTATTTCATTAATTATGTATAACTTTTGTATGATAGTAACACGCTTATTTCGATCCATAGTATACTGTTGAGGGTAAGGGGTGTTATTATTATTTGTTCTTTATTATCACACCAGTATATTCACAAGACAATGTAAATTGATATTACACACGAGCTATGAAGAAAATCATAATTTTCTTTACTTCCAACATTTTTTTCTTAATTAATCTATCAAGTTTTAATGACCTCTGTTGTTCTACATCCATCAGATTATGTCAGTGTAAGTATTTTAGTCAGGGGACATTAAGCTCTAACACCTGACCATGTATCTTTTAGACATGTTGACCTGAGATTTACCCCCAACAAAACAACGATTTAATATATTGTTCCAAGTTTAAGAGCAACACCAGGAGAATAAAGGTCGATTAACCATGATCAAGTAGCCAAAATTAATGCTCTTTAAGTGTCCAGTTTTACCCAGTGTTCGGATGAGGCAAATACCGTGCTTCCTTCTACAGTACCTCGGTATATACAGTACGTAAATCACAAACCATCACTCGATTTACTGTTCTCTCTTCTCCCTACTCCACGACAGTCTGTAGAGCTGCTCATCTATATGTAAAAGAGGTAAATTCAGCTTTGTGCGTCATTAATCATTTATCAGACAGAATCTAATGCAGCGATTTATCATGCATGACAGCCAATAATTCTCAGGCCAAGAGCGGTATCGTTATCGCAACAAACTAACGATTATTGCGATGCAGTTAGCTCGGGAAAATAGCTACTTGAAGCAAAGATGATTGATATGCTTTTAACTATTTACCAGAATATTGAAGATCTTACACCAAATCATCTACATTAGCATATACACTATATCAACTACAGTATTATCTACACTAAATTCACTAAACTATCATCTACATACATTAACAACATTATTATCAACTCCATCTTTCTCACTATCATTGTTAGGTTGGCGTCTTCCTACCCTCTACCAGTCTGGGGTGTTGACGGTGAAGGAAATATTATGGTACTCTATGGCTTCAGCAAGTCTCTCCTCCCCCTCCCCATATACTTTTTTGGGGGAGCCAAATCTAAACAGTAACACCGAGCTGCTCACCCATGGGTTCCCCTAGTATGCAGGCAAAGTTTCAGTTCTTTAAGTTTCATGGTTTTGGAGCTAAGGCGATGACACACACACACACACACACACACACACATACACACACACACACACACACACACACACACACACACACACACACACACACACACACACTCCTTATCCATTATATTTTTTGCGTTAATTCCATCTCCCAGTTCTTGATTAAATTTACGGTTGATTACGTTTTTAGTTCTTAATACTTTTATTATTAGTAGATATCCAATACAGAATGAATCATACACTTCACTATATTACCTTTACGATGACACTCAGGAAAGTTAAGAATTATAGCGGCGTCGGTCTAACCCTGAGATCAGTATACGAGGCCTGGAAGTCCTCCACATGAACCAATATTCTCGTAAACTAAAGATTTATTGTGAGTCTGATCTACCCCCACATGTGGTATAGCGGCTTCATTACCCCGCCGAAGTGACTCCAGGGGGAGATATGGTTAGCGTGTTTCTCCTTGTGATAATTTCTTGTTTAATTAGACTACCTTCCGAATATTAACTATGCAAGGTGACTGGGTGGAATGGTGGAGGGAAAACTAATAGCTTCGCCAACGCCGACAAGATAGTTAACTTAGCTGTACAAAGGACTAACAACACTGTAGGTTGCATGAAGTTTACTGGAAGGAATGTTGCAGCCCACAGATGGAACGCGATTGTGACATATAAGATATAGATAATCTCAAATAGAAAAAAAAAATACAACTGTAATTATTTTCCTTGTTTTCGAAGGAGTGGAGGTGGGGGTAGGAGAAGGCATACACACTTTGAGAAAATATAAACGATTTAAAATAATGGAAAAGGGATAATTTGGAACTGCCTAAACAATTAATTATAAAGAACTTGGAAGGAGGTCTGAGCCTGTGTACGTATATAAGGCAAGTTGACATCAGTTGTTAAGGCGAAGGGAAGGTGCGTCTCAGTGAGGTGTGATGGTGTATTGTGTATCGAGAGACGACATCAAAGTTGAAACAGATAGTCACTGGCGACGCTTCAGAGAGAGGAGGTGGTGCAGTAGGGACGCTGTTAATTACTATAACGTATTTAGACGCCAGGGTTATGGAAGTAAGGGAAGACAAATTAAAAGGGGGTTAATGGATTAGAATTTAGGATATAAATGGTAAGTCGATGAGAAATATAGGGACGAGTAATAGGGAGATGAGAGATAATGAGGAGAAAGTTAGAAATATGACAAATAAGATGAGAAACAATGAGGAGGTGAAAAGTAAGGATGATACAAGAAATAATAAGAGAATAAGTGAAGGGTAAAAGTGAAAAGCGAGAGGAGACACGACTCAGAATATCGACTAAACTAGATTAAGAGCAGTTGGTTACTGAGTCAGTGTGATAATTGATTGGTGCGATGTTCCGTTTATTATGTAGTGGAGAGGAGGACCTGACTCAGGCTCTTGTGTAGGGAAACGGTGGAGGAGGTGAGAGGTAGAGGGTTGATGGGGTAGGGTGAATAATGGGGAGAGGCTAAAGGGGTGGGGTGAGAAAAGGGCTTGAGAAGGGGGGGGGTAAGGTGGAGGTAGCATGTTGGAGGTCTAATTGGTGCTTTACATGTTTCGTGAAAAGGAAATTATTCGATGCTCTTCAATTTCCTCTCTCTCTCTCTCTCTCTCTCTCTCTCTCTCTCTCTCTCTCTCTCATACACACACACACACACACACACACACACACACACACACACACACACACACACACACACACACACACACACACACACGCACTTCTCTCTCTGGAGTTGTCGCAAACGTGATGATCACCTGTCAGAGACCTGGGATTAATTTGTCGTAGGCGAGAAATTAACCTGTCGGGGATGTTGTCACAACCTGTTGAAGACCTTGTCCTGACTAATGTCGAGGACCTTGTTTCCCTTGATGTAACTGACCTTGTATTGAACCTGTTCAAAACTTAGAATTATTTTGTCGAAAACCTTAGTATGAACCTTTCAAGAACCTGAAAAATTAAGGAATAATGGAGAGAGGTTCTCCTGGGGACTCACTCTGGGGTGTCGAAGGAGTAGTGGCGGTGGTCGTCGTCGTGGAGGCCGTAGCTGTGGTCGAGGGCCAGCTTGGCTTTGTCCAAGATGGAAAGCACGCGGCGCTTGGCGGGTGGAGGCGGAACTGGGGGTGGTAGGGCAGCTGGCAGCTTTCTCACCAGGGGCGGCAGGCCACGGGCGGCATGAGCGGGCAGAAGGCGTGGATGAGGAGGAGCACGTCCACGGAGACCTAGAGGCAGTGGTGGACCAGGGGGTGCTGGCCCCACGACGGTGCCCCGGCAATCTGGACCATCTGGGGACAACAGCTCTGTGGAAAGAAGAATAATGAGAACGGCGGACAGTCGAGAAAAAGAGATATTGATAAATACGTAGATACAGACAAGAGAGACAAGTGAACACAGACAACAATAGTACGGGAAACAATGGAGACACAGACAAAAAGATTCTATAATTATTTTAGTGAAAAATAACAACAGTAATCACAAGGTAATGAGCAGTATAGTACAACAACAAAGGTTCGCCTCACCATCACAGACTACCTGATAGGTGAGTCGACAGCAAGGCAATACTTAACCCTCACCACCAACACACTCCGCCTCACGCTATGAGTACTCGACAAAGTAAATTATAAATGAAACTTCCTTTTATAACTGTGTTTTTCCGCTTGATCCACTTCTTGGCATGAACGAGAGGTTTGTATGGTAATGAGCGCGTGTGTGTGTGGAGTATTTGTGCATGTGCTGTAGGTACAGTAGTAGGTAGTAGGCAGCTATCAAATAGGGAGGTACTACCCTGGGAAGATATTGGAAGCATAATGTGTTGTCTAATGGTAGACTGCTGCTATATGGTCTCACAAAAATTGTGACCAAGTCCCAGGTTGCTAATCTGACTTTCTGCCTCATTTACACACAATTGCAGGGTCTCAATTGTTTCTCTTACTATGGCAACACAACATACATATATCGTTTCTCAATATTGATCCTTTTTTTTTTTTTTTTTTTTTATGGCCCTTAATAATAATAATAATAATAATAATAATAATAATAATAATAATAATAATAATAATAATAATAATAATAATAATAATAATAGTAATATTATTATTATTATTATTATTATTATTATTATTATTATTATTATTATTATTATTAAAATATATTATATTTGTATTTATATTTTTATATTTTTTATTAATTAGTATGCATTTTTTTAGCTATGGTGGGCTAATCCCGTAAGAAAAACGTGTGTGTGGAAATGCTTGTGTGTGTAAAAAATATCTGTTTGCTTCTCTGAGTGAACGCGTTCTAGTCCCGCTATGATCACGTGAATGAAACCTTGGACCGAATTTAATAAAAAGTAACAAAAGTTATTAGTCGGAATTCAAAACCAGTACCAGCCATTCCTGTTGCCCAGACAAAATAGAAAGGCGCCTTTGTGGACGTGATGTAATACGAAATATGCCTGAGTTCTCTCTGCAATTCACATTTCCTATAAAAATGACTGATATTACAATTTTTTTTGTTGCATATCGTAAATTAAAATGGATATGAAAGCGAAATTTGAATCCTGAAATTTTAATAATTTTTGGACTTTATGCATAAAGAATATAATATTTTATCAATATATCACAGTTAGCTGACGCAGGATACGGGAGATGTTAATGGTGGTGGTGTTGTCAGAGGCTGGGCGGTCCTGCTAGGGGGGAGGCCTTAAAGAGATATTGTCAAGGGTTAACAAAGCTTAGTCCGCGACCCTCTTGCCTCTGTCAATATTCATACAATCTACTTACAATTGTCCCTTCACCCCCGTCTGACACGCTGCCCTCTGAGTGACTATCGCCTGTGCTGACACTCTGCCTCTGAGGTTAGTGCAGGATGGATAACAGCGGGGGATGAGCAGCCAAGATGGAGGAGCATTATGAAGCGGGCAGAGTGTGACGTAAACCACACAACGAAAGGGAAATATGAAGAGGAGGAAGAAGAGAAGGGGATGTAAACAGTAAATAATCGGTCTATGATTCTAGGTGTGACATGTAAGTCTACGAGGCTACAGTGCTGGCAAAAGAGCGCCATAAAAATGCACTACTGTAATATACCAACAATGCAGAAGTATATCCTGGGCTATATAATTCTCGTACTGGCAAAAAACTTTGTCAGTCTTGTAAACTTTCACGATATTTACTGTGACTGCGAATATATATCTTATGTTAATTCTAATTAACCTTGTAAAGACGAAATTTAAAGACATTCCTATGTCCTCGTGACGGCTTTAAGACTTTAAGAACCAAGACATTTACTATAATACTCTGTGACAGTTGTTTGTGGATATAAGAGAAGAGATTCTTCACTATGTGCTAATGTTAGGCTATAGGTCCCGAGCGGTCTGTTTCAGTTTAGTTATAAAGATTGAGTAAACTTTCGCCCTGTCTTTCCCCCTGTCTCTCTTCCTCTCATTCTCTCTCTTTGTTCGTCCTATTCTATTTTATCTGCCCACAACATTGATCATAAAACAACGATCAATCGCCTGCAATGCAGCATAAAAGAATCCTTAAAACCTTGAGAGCATTACGCCGCCGGGGAGGTAGTGGTGCTGAGCAGTGGTCCAGGCCGGCAAGCTGCCCATCATGGTGAGTGCTCCTTCAACACTCCGCCACCATATTCATTCATGCACGTCCGGTAACTCAATCGGATTCCCGCCTTTTGCTTTAGGCGACATAGAATTGGCAGGAATAAGTAAATCTGTGGCATAAAACTGAATTTGCTTGTTGAAATGGAGGCAACAGGTACCGAGGCGTTCTCTCTTTCAGGTCATGAAATTTTAGCAGGTGTTCGCAGTCTTATCACTTTTAAAACCTTGACACAGTCGGTGGAGCCTTGAGTCACGATGAAATTTTATGATATTACTACGAAGATGTAAAAAGATTATATGTTCTAGAGAAAACAGTTGCATGAAAAACTTTTGTAATCGAAAAATAAAAATGTGAATTATCTATAGTGGCCAGACTGTACCATTTTAATAAACTATAAATAATAATATAATTCTATCGCCATGTACTGATCTCTTCCTACACCACTGAACAGATCCTGCTAGTAATAGTGTGTTTCTTGTTATTTTTCTATTTAATGACATCGAATTGAGGACTTCCTTGTTCACTGTTGATGTGTCCTGCCTTTAATAATCCACCCAGTCTTTGCTATTGTGCCTTACTGTAGTTTGTAGTTTGAGCCTTTACTTAAATTTTCTTCTAAGCATAATTTACATGTTTTATTATTTAATATACAGTTTCTATATCATTTTTGCATTTAATCTCCGCGTTTCACAACTATTAGTCGATAGTGCACTAAGGGGATAGACAGTTCACCACGCAAGCGAATGGGCATGTCGTTCATTCTCTATTTGAGTGGAGGATGTGCTCCCCCTCTTGTACACTAACCCTTGTAGACTCAACAATAAATGAGTACACTACCGGGTGCGCTGGTCGATGGTGGAACAATGGTACAAGGTTATAGTGAGCGAACATCCTATGCCTTGGGGGTGAGGTAAGCTACTAGCTGCTGAATGATAAATACCAGTACATGAGCACCTGTATCATACATATACAGTGTATAAGAGGAAGAGTAGAGCTAGGTTAACGAAAACAGATTGGTTTATGTCCTTAGAATTTAAATTATTTCTGGTATTTTCAGTACAATTCTTCAGCGAAAAATGGAAGTAACGCACAAGACAGGTTAAATAATGTTTTATATAGCTATACAATGAGAAATAGGAAAATAATAAGACAACAAAACTTCCTGAGAACAAATTACAACTAACTTCCTTCCTCGTTGGTTTCTATCAGTGTGTAGCCAGAACTGACACACTCGTAAGAACCTGACCGAAAACGGGAAAATTAAAAGGGGTAACATCGCCAACCATGTACTGTCTCCCCTCTCTTAATTTTCCCACTTTCGTTGTGTTCTCAATTGTGTCAGGTCTAGTTAGACAAAATGTCTACACTCAGTGATCAAAGGCAACAAGGATGGACGTTATATACTCAGGGTTTAATGCTCGTGTAGTGTCAGTATACGCAAAATTTATCTGACTTGTTTTTATCCGTTCACATTAAAGACGAACACTTTAAATATCCGAACCGTAGATTCTACAGAAGAGAATAAAAATAACTGTGTGTGTGTGTGTGTGTGTGTGTGTGTGTGCCCGATGAAGTATAACACATTTTACCTCAGGCTCACGATCTAAGAACGGTTGTCAGTGTTCAACAGGTTCAATCGCATTCTGAAATGTAACCTCCACTTGTTTTACCCAAAGAGCAAAGTTCAAGAATTATTAAGGCTTTTCGACCTTGTTTCATACAGCATGACCAAAATTGTATCGGTGTGGAACAATTGAAGGTAAACTATTAAGAAATTTTTGGGCATAGGTAGATTTTGTTTTGCAGTAATACCGTGTAGTATAAACATCATAGTATTTCACGGCTTAATAATCTGATGTTCAAAGTTGTTATTGACTGTCACAAACCTGAGCAAAATCTGACTTTATTCAAGGTTATTTACATCAATTGATCTGCCAGTTAGTAACTTCCTGTGTATGATTATGATAGTTATCATCACCGTGTTAGGATATATTGAAGTTTACCCCGATGAAACGTAAAGACTCCTGAGGCAAGGACGATATCACAAAAAAACGCATCCCTCCCATTCTCGACAGACGGAATGTCAAGGTGGAAGTGTGACAACCAGGGAGGTGTTTATCTTCCTTTTTAAATGTTGATGGCTATTGTATGTACCTACGTAAAATATGCTTAAAGACCTTTGGTGTTGAAGGGCAATTCTGTAATACATAACGTTAACGTGGGAAGAAGAGGTTGCTGTTCCTTGACACTTGGTGAATAGAGTTCCGGTCGTATACCACGAGTATTTTTATCATATTTTTCTAAAACTCACCTGGAGGCGTCAAGGAGGGTGGCGGACGTTCTCCAGCACCGCCCCCGCCCCCTTCCGAAGCTGGTGTGGCCCCTCCGGCTGCCTGTGGGTCACTGATCAACTCCATTTCTCGTATCTGCTCCTTCCGGATGTCGTCGTTGTTGTCTGGAACGAGATAACGGCGGACCTCGGCCAAAGCGTAGGCGATCCGTGCGTGGGCTTCCGCAGGTGAGGCGAAGGCGGTGATTTCCACGTGAAGATCCTCAAGGAGGTGGACGTATTTGGGGTCTCCTGAGGCTCGGAGTTCTTCTTCCTGTGAGGGAAAGTAAAAGTTGATAGCAGAGGGGATAACACCTTACTATTTTATGCCATCTGTTACGACTAAGGAAGATTTATCATAATACAAGTATTATTTTACCTTTAGGGGTCCAAGGTTCAATATTTGCCGCACAGTTAATGTATTTATGCAATTGATTTCGTGAACCTTGTTAGGGTTGGGTCTTTCAAGAATTACAGAAACCAAGGAAGCGAATATACGGACCAAACGTTAAAAAATCTAGATAGTTTCTTTCCTCAACTTTACAAAAGATTCATACTGTTAGTAATAATTTCCTCGCAGACGCTCCCAATCATTTATAGACATTCAGGTCATAATAAGTAAATGTTATCACAAAGATCATTGAAAAACTCAAAAGTGATTTTGTAACATACAATTAAGTTGAGACTAATATAAATACGAGCGTACTGGTCAACCTCAGAGCAGTTGTCCGGGGGTCATGGTGGGTCATGTATATAATGCAGTAACATTATAGCATAAAAGACAGAAAATCGATATATAGTTTAAGCCTTTTGTCACGAGTCCTTAGTAACTTAGTAACTTTAAATTTAAAACTTGCCATCAAGTTATGAACTATTAAAATTTATCTTCGCCGTGATGTTAGTTTTATCTTGTTCTCATATTTAGAGCTATTAAGTGGACTGCATTGCCTCATCAGGACATACTATTACGAATTGACACCAACGTGATCCAAACGTTATCCAATTCCTTTTGCCAGGCGGAGAAATTTCAAATGGAATTCATCGTCTAAAGCCAGAGTTCTTTGCAGCAGTGACTTACAACGCTGAAGGTTCTTGATGATCTATAGTATTCAGTGACCATATTGATCAACTGTTCTGTATTTCATCGTCTCTCTCGGTCGAACATTTCAACATTCATCGTATGTAGCTTTTGTCACTGAGCAATTGCCAATTGGCATGTTATCTGGTGTGTGATGATTGTCATTCAATTTTTTTTTGCTTTGTTCACGTGAGTTCGTTAACACACAAAAATGGAAACAGGAAATTATTTTGGTTTAAAAATATTAACTGAGGTGTGATGTTTGAATTTGTTTTTCAGTTTTGTTCAGGAGGAAAAAAGGAAAATACTGAAGTAATTTCTTTGTTGTCCTTCTGAACAATGTGACAAAGTCGAAGGTGAATGACACTGAAATGGTTTAAGAAACGCTGCAAAGAACGTAACGTGTTGTTCGGATATCCATGTCATTCTACCACACTAGTGTTTTACAATGCAATTTGCTTCACGAATCTTGAGGTAGTTCACAGTTTCTGATCAGAGTTGTGGTGCGGCTGTCCAAGCATGTTCCGTCACTTAGAGCCGGGACCTGCCTTGCCAGGGGTGCTCTCCTACCCGGTAAAGATTTGTTTTAGGTCCAATATGGAATTTCATAATTCTTTTTATATAGGGAAACATAGCAAAAAAAAAATTCTATTACGTTTCCGGCGTAGTCACTGAGTGATGGTTCTGATAAACATCTGTCGTAATCGTAGAGGTAAGAAGTAATACACAACACCCTGGAGAGAAGGTGACTGTGCGTTGTTGCCATCTGTTGGCTTGAGAGCCCCAGCCAGTATGCGATGACTGCCTGGCCCCCTTGACTATAAAACACTTGCAGGTCATGTATTCAACTCGGCGGCATCTCTCCAGGACTCTGAGAGGGAATGGTTACTACAGCCCGTCGTTGGTTCTCGGAGCAGAGATGTCATATTCCCAGAGGATAGAGTTTTAAGTTTATCGAGGAGGCTGGTCATCTCCATACTATATATCAGTTTTCATAATCGTTTAAGTATAGTTAAAACTGTATGTATATTATACTGTTTATTAACATAAAACCTTTTTTGTAAATACGTCGTCCCATAACTTAAACTGTACTACCCCTTTTTGCACTTTACTCTCACTACTTTTCAGAATAAACTAAAAACAATTAAGTATCATTCGAATCAGTTCATAAAAAGGAATACCATTGAAACAATACTCGAGACACGCTTCATAACAGACAAAGTGTGTCTGTGCAGACATTTTATTAAAATGTGTGAGTCAATAGGGCAAATATTAATAACACTGATAATATTATAATATATACACAGTAACATTATCGAAAACGTAATGCCGTACTGCTAGAACACTGTTTGAGAGCTTTATGGGTTCGAATACTCGTAAGACACCCATATTCATACCTACGGTTGACTGTATTTTGGTGATCTGTCGGTGTAATATCTGAAAGGCTGTCAAAGTAATCTGATGGAATGTCGATTTTTACTGAGATGGTATCAAAGGTTATGATGCAGTGGTATAATGTAAAATATTGTCTATAAATATTATGTACAGTAGTTCCGTGAGAGTAAAGTGCAAAACGAAGTACATACAAATTCAATTTATGTACTGTAGTTTGTTACTACTCGCATGTCTCTCCCTGTTTCCTCCTGACCAGAAATAAGTAAACAAATATAATTATCAACCAACCAAATACTGACAAACCTTAGCGAACATATGCAGGCTTATATATACGTAACGTCACCGCTCGATGAATATTATGAGCGAGGATTAAAAGAAGCAGCGGCTGTAGTGTTACGTAAAGAAAATTAAGAATGAACCAAGTATCGGAACAATAGATGAATGATTCTGCTGAAGCGTTGGATAATGTCAGGCCGGGGATGTTAAGGACCCCACTTCAGGAGAATGAATGAAGGTACCTGGTGTTGTGACCCAGGTTTTTCTGCCGTGAGATAATTAGGTAATTGTAGAACATTATGAGCCAAAAGGTTGATGAATGGGGTTATAATTTTAAATGGAAATAGATTAATGTGACATAAAATGGATGGAGGACCTTGATACATTCGCTAAGAGATGGTAGGTAAAATAGATGAGTACATTAAGACTTGGGTAAGGTGAGTAGATATATATCAGAGACATAAGTAACATAAACATCAGTGTGAATGTTGAGAGGTATAAAGCACCAGATACCCTGCTACAATATTAATCTTGAAACAATGTGAAAAAAGTAACCCAATGTGGATTATAATTATGTGTACATGAGTTAGGGTTAAGATCTT
The DNA here is from genome assembly GCF_018991925.1 of Homarus americanus. Lineage (NCBI taxonomy): Eukaryota > Metazoa > Arthropoda > Malacostraca > Decapoda > Nephropidae > Homarus > Homarus americanus. The sequence goes on from NW_024749779.1 coordinate 4,330,230, forward strand.
GCCAAAGGGGAAAAAGTAACACGGTGCTACAAGATTATATTTATCTTTGCTAACCATAAAGAGGAAAATTATATTGTAATCGCTTTTCCGACGAACTTTACCATCAATGCAAGCTGCACTTACTTTTCCATAATACCGGGAAATTGCAGTCTTTACTTCTCTACATTGCCGGGAGATGGCTACACTATTTCTCTCTACTACCGAGAGATGGCAGCACTTAGTTCTATACACCGCCGCTTGATGGCAGCACGGCCGCTCTCTTTACAGCAAGAGCGCACACATGGGTCTAGTTATTTTAAAGGTTTGGTTCATATAATACCGAATTCGGAGAAATAACTGCAATATGATCGAGCAAACCTCTCTCATTGGCCTTTTTCGTATGTATACGATTCCCCATTTTACTTTGTAAAGTAAAAGTTATTGGTTAAAAAAAAAGATGCTGAAGAAATATATTATACACACAGGCCAACTTCCCCAGCCGCTGTAACACGTGGGGTTTATAGTTGTGTGTCAGTTTGTTGGGCGTCTTACCAGCGTTGTGTGTGTAAACTGTCAAGTATTTAGGTCAGTTTACCAAGTTAAAAAATATAAACCCAATATTTGAATTATTGCATTCCGTATATATATATAAAACTAATATAAACATAATATTTAGAAAAATGCCAATAAAAAAATTGACCAGCCCTAGAAGTTTGAGTCTCTCCAAAACCTAACCTAACCTAACCCCCCATAATTCGTTTTCGTCGGAGTAAGCTTTGAGTAATAGTAGATAGTAAATATCCTTCTTGGTGTCAACAGTAAGCTTGCTCTCTGCCACGCTCACCATTAACTTGTCTACCATCACCACCACCTCCACTCATCCACCACTATCATCATCACCACTCGTCCACCCTTAATCCATCATCATCATCATCACTTGACCACCATCACCACTCATCTACCAGTCATCAACACCACTTACTTCTGTTCCATCATCACCATCACCCCTTGCCTTCTCTACCATCATCAACAATTCACCATCACCATCACCATCACCCTTCCGTCCTGCTCGTGGTAATTAAACTCAGAGACTGTGTAGTTGACCCTAATAGCGTGTTGCCCTCATCAAACACAAGAACTTGGCAGCGTTAACACAAGGGAGGGAGTTGTCTGGGGGTTTACTGAGGAAACGCAGGGTAAGGGGAAGTAATCACTCTGCTATTGTTGTCAAGAAGCTGTTTTGAAGAGCCCTTAAGAACATGGATCTCAATTCAGTGATGCTAATATATATTGTGATATCCTTTAAGAACTCTACTATGAAAGGACTCTGATCACAATACATATGTATGAGTCATTACCAAGATTCTACAATGTGTATTTTAAATTGTATTGGCAACTGTAGTGAAAGTCCTTATGACTAAAAGAGTATTGATTCTAATATATTCGTTTCCGTGTTAGGATTCTAGTGTTTTCTAATTAAGATGAAACGGTAAGAGAATTCTATTGTATAATAATTATTACAAAGACTTGTGATTTATAGCAAGTATTTTGAAGAGGCGATAGTAGCATTTCAGCAAGATACTATATTCGAAACTTCTCGAACTAAAAGACAACAAAGTTAAAACTTGTATTCGTTTGAATAGTTTTGTTGGCTTGTTGATTCGACCCGTAATTTGTTTATTAATGTACACGAACCTTTGCAAAGACTCTAACATACAGAACTCATTACATAATAGATTCAAATATATAAATATTACATCGATTGGATTGTTCCTACGGCACTTGACACGTAGGTTTTACAAAGAAAGTTTTTGTATACAATGTTGTCAACCTGTAGAAGGATTTATAAAATGAAAAGATACGGTATCATATTTTTGAAAGGGATACTATGTTATATTGTAAAAATGGACATTATACTATATTTAAAAAAAGGGATACTGTACTGTCATGCTTTAGAAAGGGATGATGTTATATTTGAGAAAAGTATATTATGTTATATTGTAATTCTTGATATATTAGATAGCAATAACTAGATAACAATATATGTCTAGTTAATCAATTGGAGTGGTGCTAAAAGATGAAACCTTCTAATTTGAACTTATGAAATTATGTTTAGAAGAAAAATAAGATGAAATAATTTGTAAAGTTAAGAATAATTTATTCATTATATTTTTCACAAGTGTTATCAATTATATTTTCAGTTTACGGTGAGGGTAACAATATTTAATTCATTGTAGTAATGGATAATAACTTCATTGTCAAACTTTAACTAATACGTATTATAAATCATGTCTCGTATTAGTATATATAAACAAAATCACTACTATATAATGTTTTATATACACGTAATTCATTAGTTACCTAAGATTTTTTTTCCGATGTTCAGTTGAAATTGTAGAAATAGATACAAGTATATTAAGGTTTATTATTTTTTTAGTGTTTATTGTTCGGAGAGGCGAGTAGACGACCAAAACTTAAACTATATTGTTTCTGAATAGCAATGTTATTATTCGGGACAACAGTATGTAAATCAACACGTTTCATACACATATACACACACACACACACACACACACACACACACACACACACACACACACACACACACACACACACACACACACACACACGGGGGCTGGGTGTTTGAGTTAGCTACAGTGACTGTTGTACCGAGAGTAAGGCTTAGAGTAACGGGGTGAGAGGATGAGTACTAAGGTACAGTTCTGTCTAAAGTAAGAGGCGCCAATATTCTTACTATTAGAACACGTAGAGTGAGGATTTTAAGAGTAACTCTATTTTCTGTAAAGTGGCTTTGTGTTTAGAGTAAGAATGAAGAGTCGTAGTGTTTAAGAGTAACGGATTTGTTCTTCGTCTGTTGTTTCGTCTGTTTTAAAGCAGCCTCGTAGAGAGTCGTAGTAGTCAGAGTAATAATGCTTAAAACTACTCTACCATAGATCTGTAAAGAGAAAAATGACTAACGTAAAGCAGTTTGTGTCAAGTAAGAGGAGTGTTATAGGTGCTTAGCTTGGAGTAACTTTTGACTGTTGTGTTTGGAGTAACTGTGTTGAAAAATAGCTGTTCTTAAAATTAACTCTGGAGAAGCTATATAAGAAGTACTTGTGGGTAATTTTCAAGTTTACTTTCCCACACTAACTTCCATCGCTGTATCAAGTGGCGGGTATAAGAAAGAATGAAAAGAAAGACTAGGCTGAACTTAACCCATGTGTCAAATTTTCATACGACAAAGAGTCCAGCGTATTGATTGCCTGTGTAACTACAGCAACTAAACCATTCACGAAGGCTGACATGAACCAAACTAACCTAATTTAACCGAATAGTAGTGAACCCGGCCCAGATCCGGTTAGTTAGGATATAAAAAAAATATAGTATAGAGGTCAGTAGGTTTGTGGTTTAGTCTAATGATGACCTGGCTTGGGTTTGACGTGTGGTTGCCTTCCATGTTACCTGTCTTGGATGGAAAGGTCAGGAAACTGTCCATAAACTGCAAGTGACCTAATGTATTAAGCTAGAAAATGTGAAGCTCCTGTCACTTGTCACATTGACCAATCATGAGCCTCGGTGCACTTCAGGTCAGTCATGGGGCGTGACTCTATGAAAACTAAACTTTATTTTATTAGTTATTGCCAGGCAGAAGGTTCGCTCAACTACACTTTATTAATATTGTGTATGAATGTTGTGTGTTGATTACTCAAGTGTCGCTCCAGTACGGGCATCTCCCGCGCAAAAGATTATCTAAGATCTGACGTTCGATTAGATTAGTTTAGTTTGGCTCATGTCAGCCTTCATGAATGATTTAATGCCGTAGTGTCACAGCGCGCCAAATGTCAAAAAACGGCTCCACGCTGCTATTCTCACGAGTGTATGACGTGATTCAAAGTAATTTTATATTATTTTTTCTAATGTCCGCCACCTGTTTCTGCAGTTACATATAACAAAATACTGAGGCCGTGAAAGTAAACTTCAAAATTACCAAGTGGTGTTTGGATTGGTTGTGTTTACAGTGGCTGTGTTTTGAGTGGCTGTGTTTGGTATGTCAATATTTGGATATAAAAATGTGTTTAGAATCACTTGCTGTATTTAGCATATCTGCTTTTAGAACATGTGTGATTTATTAACATTATGTAAATAAACTCTGCTCCGAGAAGCTATATTTAGGGTAGTCGAGTTTAGATACAACGGATATAACATTTTCTTGAGCAAGAAAATGAACAGTAATTGGGCACGGAGTAAATGTGTATAGACTGTAAGTGCTATGAATCTCTGACTTTCTACAACATTACTTAGCCCATAAACAACTGATGGGTGGCAGGTGCTCCAAGACACTACACGTAATCCGTTAATCCTCAAGTCAGTTTCAGTGTAACAAACTGACCAACACTGCCTCATCAATTCTCTCGTCCCACAAAATTGAATTATGGTTTAATCTATCGTTTGGACCGAATGAAAGTGACTACGACGTCAATTCCGTGTGACCTATAAGTTCATGGGACCATGGATAAGACGAACAGTTGAACGGCCAAGAGTGATGGCAACAGTCGATCACGAGGAACTGTTTCCGGTCATCTCACACGGGCGGGCAACGTATTACTCCATTAGCAAAGAGGCGGCAAGAGGAGCGTTGCCAGAGGCAAATTTGCGATGATGCACGGCAAGGCGGAACTTGCAATAGGTTGTAAACGGGGAGGAAACGAGGCCTCTATTTCATTCACAGCCTGATGGAGGGCAATGATTACTCAGGTCTGAGCCGTAGGAGATATAGCAGGGGAGCATGATGGAAGGGCTGGTGCATTGTTTGTTTTCGTCCGTTTAGCGAGCGAGAGGCTGCACTCGGGAGAGCCCTGAATTCTCTATGGTTCATACATTAAATCTTCCCCCTAAGTGGAGATGTGAGAACGCATCTAATTGGATCCCTTGAGCTACAGCACAAAGACAGCGGCCTAAATGATGACGAAATTACACTTTGACTCTGCTGTTTACCTAAAGATGTTACGTTGTTCTTAACAAGGGAAGATATAACTTACGAATATTTGAGAATTTGGTTTTGAGTAATAACCGTAATGGAAGACGTTTATTTTTCACACTTTACTGAATTATTTTCGCTACTATATATATTCTCAGTCAGACTTAATATTTACGTATGAGGCGTATCCTCTTCTTCCCGCTTCCATTTATCACTTTTCCTCCAACTTCTCTCCCGTATTCCCCTTTTCTCAACTTCTCTCGTCTTAATCTTCCTCTCGCACCACGCCTTTCCTTCCTTATTCCGTGATCTTCCTTCACTCTTCTTCTGGCTACCACCCACACACACACACACACACACACACAGCCAAAGCCACAGCACACCAAGCCTTCCTATCTCCCTCATCGCCCCTCAACACCCTTCGCCGCTCCTTCCAGACTTCCGTGTTTCCCATCACTAAATTCCCCATCCCCTTACCCCCGCCTATTACAATCCCACTCATTCCTTCTTTCCCATCACTCCTACTCCCCGTCACCCAAGCACCTGTATCGTGTTCCCCCTCACCCGTGTCCCCTAATAACCCTTCACCCCATCACCCGCATTCCTCATCACCCTTGCCCCCCCCCCCCTAACCCATCAGCCGTATTTCCCATAACCAATCACCCTTGTCTTCATCTGACCTTCTGCTTGTCCCTCATGGAGCCTCGGCCGAGTACCGCCATCTTGGTAAGGGTTTCCTCCTGCAGGCGCTTCATGGAGTTCCCTTTGGGACCTAGCAGCTTGCCCACGAAGTTGAACTGTTGGATGAGAGAGAGAGAGACAGCTGTTAGTTATACCCCAACATACTGGTAAATAATACTATGCATAGTTTGAAAATAATAATAATAATAATAATAATAATAATAATAATAATAATAATAATAATAATAATACACAGCTACAGTTAATAATATTACGAGGCTTATGGACAAATCTAATAATTGCATAGTTTTGGGTTAAATAAAAATGGTTAATATGGAAACTCAAATGAAATCTTAAGTAACATTAAAAATAAATTGCATAGGATATAATAAAGGATTTTGTTTAATAACACTTGGAAATATTCAGCCTAATCCTAGACCATGATAATGTACTTTGAGATTTTCCACATAACTCAAGATTTCGTGTGTAATTAATGATAGAAATGGACATATGCTATTTAGTTTTAGTACTGTAAGTAACGACAGTATTCTAAGTAATGACACTAATGTAAGAAACGACAGTAATTTAAGTATTATTATTGTAAGTAATAATATTAGTGTTGGTAATGTAAGTATTGGTATAAGTAATGAGAGTTAGAACAGTATTGTAAGTAATGTTATAAATGAAAGCAGTACTAATAATGTAAGTAATTAATGACAGTCCTGTAAGTAACGATAATGATGTAAGTGAAGATATTAATTTAAGTAATGGTAATATAAGTAATAATGCCTTCTGAAGTTTTATATTATTTTTATGCACAGAAATTTACTTATACAATATACTTTTTCGACATACGTTATTTTACCAGATTTCATTGATAATAATAGACTTTTAAGATTACATCACTGTTAACTTTCGACAAGAAAAGTTGGACGGTATGTGTAGATATAGTTGATATAAAGTAACAGTAACTCAATACATCACTTATGTATATATATTTGCACTGCACCATCGTCCTTAATAGAGACTTGTTAAAGAGGCAATGAAATATAATTAACTCATATTGCGTCTTGTCATCACTCTAACTTACACCTGTAGTGAAGAAACTTTATGCCTATACCGTTCCTTATTTCATTACCTAGTGAAGTGACTCGGTTAATGCACGTATTTAATTAGTTGTTAAAGTACACAAATTAATTATTAGAATGATAACAAAACTTCCTCGATATCTTACAAATTATTACTGAATCTTTCTGGTTTATGTTAAGTTAAATTACAAATACAGGAAGTAAGTATTGGCTGAGGAGAGAGAGAGAGAGAGAGAGAGAGAGAGAGAGAGAGAGAGAGAGAGAGAGCTGAGTGGGGAGACCTGTAATGGATGGTTGTGTTGCCTTCTTCTTGATCGATGTATTGGACAGTGTTGTGGAATGTGTTTGTCGTTGTTGTGTTGTGCTTCTCACCTGGTCACGTGTGTGTGTGTGTGTTCCCCCCACTTGTCTCTAACCCGCCCCCCTCCCCCACATAGAGAAGGTATATCTTACGGGGGGAGGGGGTAGGGGTTTCAATCTCAGTCTGCTTTGTATCGTTCTTTCCATCTCTCTCTCTCTCTCTCTCTCTCTCTCTCTCTCTCTCTCTCTCTCTCCCACATTCATCATCTGTGTAGTACTAGTTGGTTGTTGAAGATACGTCCGAGATTATGAGGATATTATAACTAGCAGACTAGCAGTGGTTTTCTGTTGCTATTTGATGAGTTAGTGTCGTCTAGTATGTCGAGAAGCTGCCATGAAAAACATTAGCAGTATTACCAAACTTTTATAATCATGACGAAAATATAAAAGTATATAATTTTTTTTTACGGGGGGGGATAACTAGGAAAAAATACCAAAATGTGATGTTTGTTCCTTTTGAAATACATTAAACTGAAAGGAAATACGAGATTTTTTTCATGATATTATCGTTTAGTAGAACAAGTGAGTTTAACCATTGAACTAAAAGAATGAATTACTCCTAACTGGCAGTATAGGGTAACAGCTAAAAAATAATAATAATAATACAAAAATAAAATAAAATAAAATAAAACGAGAGCCATAGAGGGTTACTAACAAACATTCAAAATTCAACATTCAACATTCAACATTCAACATTCATTTTACGCCAGGAAATATTCATGTGTGGTTATAAAGCGTAATGGAACACTGAAAAGAATTAATTTGCGTTAATGTGAATATAGTTGAACCATGTGTGTGTGTGTGTGTGTGTGTGTGTGTGTGTGTGTGTGTGAGACAAAAGCTACGTACAACAGACCGCCAGTCAAACGATCAAATTTAAAATTAGCGACGAAAAAAGACGATGAAATACAAGACAGTTGGTAAATATGGTTATTGGATACTGTAATAATCAAGGGCCTCTTTAACTGCTAAAGTCACTGGTTAAACGAATTGGAAAACATTTGTATCACGTTGGTGGTAATTTATAGTCTATCCTGATGAGGTGATGAAGCACAATGTGGTTCACTTTGATCTAAGAATGACAATAGCTTGGGTGTGATGTATACCTAAACACAACAATGCATTAAACTGTCTTTTAGCATTAAAGAAATTAATGGATTGTGATGACATTTTAAGAGTTCATAGTATCAACAGAGGAAGATGTTGCTGCCAGTCACTTACAGGTCAGTGGTTTTAAGCCGGGTGATTCTTTTATGCTATAATTTACTCATCTTATATGAACACATGGCAAACACATCTCCCTACGGACAGTTGTGGGGTGATGTTGAAATGTTATTCCTACTTTCATACGGCCAGGTTGGTGATGGACGTGTCTTCCCTATGAAGACAGATGAGAACTCTCACAGAGGAGTTATTTGTGGCACAAAGGACTGTCAAGGATCACATCAAATCTGATGGTAAGTTCCTTAACGTCAACACAAACAAGATGCATAGTTCATCAGTTGGTTGTGCTGACCGGAAATACGTGACTTACATATATGATTCGAAGCGAGGAAAACTGATTGTAGAAGAGGAAGCAGTAATGAATGAACTTACTGTAAGATATTAAGAAACAAAAATGTATTGAAAGTAACTTTGATGTGTTTGATGGAAAGAGAAAAATCCTGCAACTTTACTTAGGTTTTCTCACTCAATAGATTTAGGAGGACTACTGAGAGAAACTCTGAATGTTTAAAGGAAAATACAAGAATAAAGATTTGCTCTACAGTAACTGGCGTTTTTGCCATCATTTTTTGCCCTCCTCTCAGAAACTGCTTGAAACATTCACTGTTTGGTAGATTCAATCATACGGATTGGAATGCTAACACTAAAAAGTAACTTTGAAAAAAGACAAAGCTTTAGTGAATCTCGTATTCCTGTGTGTGTGTGTGTGTGTGCGTGTGTGCGTGTGTGCGTGTGCGTGTGTGCGTGTGTGTGTGTGTGTGTGTGTGTGTGTGTGTGTGTGTGAGGTGAAATGTGGGGTTAAAAGAACACAAAACCTCGCGAGGAGATGTACTTCCAAATAATGGCTAATATACAACTCGTGATCGTTAACGCTTCGGTAATTATGGGGGGGGGGGTGTTTTTAGATATAGATTTGTATGCTAATTACTTTCACTTCTAATCATTTTCTTTGGTAAATGCTTAGTTTTCTAGATATAGGCGAGTGAAGATATAGGTTAGGTTAGGTTAGGTTAAGTTTGGTAAGCACATGATTTCTGCCATTTTTATATATTTTCCAAACATAATACAGTATCCTTAAAAAAAATCAGTGAAAACATAGTATTTTTAAAACCATTTTCATTGTAAAACAGTGGCCGATCAGAATCCAAATAATTACCCAAATAATGTTCAGGAAAATTAACACCAGTCCCGGACAATAACATTTTGTATATAATCTATGTGTTCTCTCTGTTATTATATATGGACACACGTTGTAACAGAGTACTTTACCATAAATCAATATCATTTGGACATAATTTGATTGTAATTATAGCGACAAAAGTAACTAAGTAACTTATGAGGTACTTATGTGGTTAAAACTCATTGTATCTCATTGCTACTGTGATTATATTATCCAGTACGCCAGGATATTATGAAAATTCTATCACAATATTGTATTTTTATGTTGATTTTAGAAACATGTTTGAGATAGCCAAGAATTACAAATGTCGTTTATGTATATTTTTGGAGTATTTTAACCGATATAATTACCAGCAATATTAATTGTTCAAAGTGGTCAGGGCTTTGAATTAGAGGGAAAATGTGGGGTAAAATACTATAAAAACAAACAATATACAAACTTTTGAAAACCTAACCTAACTATAAAAAGTTTAAAAAGTTTATCTTATTCATGTTTTCGGTGGTTAGTAGGTGATGGTATTTTTTCGGTGTTCAGATGAAGAGAGATCCATAAACTCAAAAGTGATTCTTAACATTTTTACAAGTTGGGAAAGGTTAGGTCAAGTTAGGTCAGGTTTTCAAAGGTTTGTTTGGTGTTTTTTTTTTAGTATTTTATCCAACATTTTCCTTCTACTTCACAACCCTGCCCAAGTACCATATTATAAAACAAAATTCCTCCAGAAGAACAGCGTTATAATTCTTTATCCTGGATATCAGAATTAAACATTCTAATGCACTTTCTCTTTGAAAAGTAGGACGTTCAACTTCATCACTGAAAGTTTAACTGTTAAACTTTGCTGGCAAAAAATATCTGCGGCAAACTCGTCAGCCACGTAATGTTGGATCCATTTAAACTTTGAAGATTCAAAATTTGTCACCACGCCACAATTAGCGACTTAGAAGGACGATTGTGAAAAAAATAAAAAAATAAAAAAAATTGACATATCATTCCATAGAAAGCGATGTGGAGTACAGGTATACCGTAATACACTGATAGAGTGGATGTCTTAGGCAGTGCAGTGTAGTACTGACAGCACACTCACTACCCGTATACAGAGACAGTGTAGTTGGGTTAACACGGCCGCTAGTGTGATGCATACGGTAGAAAGATAAATAAATAATTAAGCACATAGACTGAGATTTCATTCAGGTGCAACAAAGGTGTAAGATTTAGCCTGGTAGGTAGACTGACACATTAATACGAAGTTAAATACACTAATAAATGATATATGACGAGAGAAACAAACGGCTTGATAAACAATATAGATCGATACTGCGCTAGATGAACAGATAGAGAGATTAATAGGCATTAACGACACGACTACAGTATACGAGAGACGGTTTCAAACATTCCTATGAGAAAAAGAAAGATGCATCATATGGCCATTAGGTGACAGATTACTGATTCTTAGTGTAATATGTTGGAAATTTAAATTCATATATTTGTTTTCTATTTTATCAAAGTTAAAAATATAATTCAGTGAACTTTTTATTCATTATATCTATTATATAACAAATAATAGAAGATGTTGTATACAGTATTATTTTGTTAGTTTATGAGATATAATAAAGGGCGTTTTACACTGTTTTTTTTTATTTTTTCTATCCATCAGAGTTATCGACACACAGACAGCTTGTTACAGTTAGCGTCAGAAGGGTGAGGGTAGTGATCCCAATTTACGTGTTAGCAACGTTGACAATAATTAACTAAAATTGTTGCAATAACTGAGTTACTTATACATGAGAAGTTTTAGGAACATGTATCCAAGGTTTTAAGAAATAGCTCTTACTTTCATGTGAGATCTTCCACACCAGTTTCTTTTTCTGTGGTGGCGTGTTCAGCCTTGTATGTATCTCTACTTCTCTGATTAAGCCTGGAGGCACCTCGATCACATTTTCTTTTTGTACTCATCTTGTTCCTCATCGATAAGACATCATTCGTATCACACGCACACTGGCCGCATTCTTTCCATCTTATAGACCAGCTTGATGTTTATACTAAATGACTTAGTTTTTAAAAAGATGTTTGATATAGTGTTAATTCTTCACTTGATTCCGCTGTAGTAATTTTTACGGAGTTCTGTTTTAATTAAATTATTAACTGTAGATTGAGAGAGAGAGAGAGAGAGAGAGAGAGAGAGAGAGAGAGAGAGAGAGATTGATTTCTGGGGGAGTTATGAAAATTACAAAAAAAAAGAAGAAAATTACTCGATTTTTTTCAGTTCAAGTTGAAAGTTTTTTAAATCGTGTTTGTTTGAGTTTCGTTATAAATTTCAATCTCTCTTAAGTTACTTGTTACTCGAGTTAAATATATAAGAAATGGCACTTTGTTTACCTTAGTCAACTGATGACTCCTTCCATGGCCAAAAATAACAGGTAATTTAAATTAATTTTAATCACTGCAGATTGCATTTAATAACCGCGTTGATAAGAGGAGAACCAGAGTCTGTGATAGTTGTTGATTGTTATTAATAATGGTCACTAATAAGGCTTAATTGCAATGGATGAAACCGGATAATTGTTCAGACTAATTATTAATAAATTGACAGTAGATGAATATAATTGTGTGTGTGTGTGTGTGTGTGTGTGTGTGTGTGTGTGTGTGTGTGTGTGTGTGTGTGTGTGTGTGTGTGTGTGTGTGTGTGAGTGTGTCTTTGCACTGTCATTTACTATCTGTTTATTTCTACATCCTCACCCTGGGCCGTCCTCCTGAGCCGACAACAGACGACAAAAATATGTAAATCCTGTTTGGCCTCCAGCCTCCCTGGTGACGCTCAAATCTTTTCCTTCTTTCTGGGTCTTTCCGCAGCTAATACTGTCAACCTCAGGATGTCTTCACTGCTATATTCACCCGTGCAGAATGCTTTTCCCCCCACTGAAGATATTTCATAATAATAATAATAATAATAATAATAATAATAATAATAATAATAATAATAATAATAATAATAATAATAATAATAATAATAATAATAATAATAATAATAATAATAATAATAATAATAATAATAATGCTATTTTTCCATAACTACTCTGAAAAAAAAAGATGTTATTGAACACTGTTAGAGTATTTAACGCGTAAAACATCCGATTTCCAAGCCACAAATCTTCGCTAAAGGAAAATATTTGTCATTTAGACACGTGATTGAAGTGTAGTAATACGTTATATCTTCAACTCTTTTCATGGTCGAGGCTGTTTAAGAAAATAAAGTTTCTTCTTATCATTGTTTCCATTATTATCTATTTGTTTCATCTGTTATCTGTGAAGGTCGAAAACGCAGAGGTTATATCCAATATTATTTCATAAAAAAAAAGAATGTTATGTTGCGTTGGATGGGATTGATCCAGCCGCAATGTTTTCACAGTGTAACATTTTTGTATTTCAAACCGAGACAGAAGCAACAAGTTCCCCTACGCCAGAGCGGACCCACAGCGTCATACACGGCAACTTTAAGCCTTCACAGGGTGTGTGGACCCCGCTGGAGGGTTCCCTAGTATCACGTGACATTCCTACGGGACCACATTCAACCTCCAAACTTTTCTCCTTCAGTTATCGAATGCATTAAAAAAAATATATCTAAATATCTTATACATACCATTATGCTATACTGTACCTAGAAGAACATGATTCACTATGAGTTAGACGAACATGATATTTTTATTCTCTTATGAATTTGAAATATTTGTCTATGATCTTGTATTTTTACTTCCTTAAGAATGACTAAAAATACATATATTAGTGTCTGTTTTTCTCGCTGTTAATGAATAGAGGAGACTTGTGGTAAACTTTATTTACACAGGAGATAAACAAGTTGCTCTGTGTAAACAATCTCATTACCTAGAGTAAAGGAAACAAACTCAATCCTGGGGGAGGTGTTTACTTCTCGAGAAGGAGTTGTGAAGAGGTCCTTAAGCATCCCTCTGGGGAGTGGTGGGCAGGACAGATGAAAGAGAGTGTTGAAGCTGCAGGTTGAGCAGTGTTTACGGGAAGAGAGGTGAGGGAGTGAGCGTCCAGGGGGTGAGAGCGTCGAGGTGAGGGAAGACGAGTGAGGTAGGAGGAGAGGTGTGACAGTAGAGACTAAGGGGGTGGAGACATCAAGGTGGGGGAGGTTATCAAAGGGGGGAGGGGGGGAGGGGGGTTATGATACGAGAAAAGATGCAAGGCAGGAAGAGAAGCGAGGCAAGGTGAAGGGTAAGTAATGACTGAAAAAAGAGAGCATAAGTGTGGAGCGAGTGTTCCTTTCGAGCTGAAGACGACACTACGTAGAGTTAAGACGACCCCACAAATAGTTACTTGGGGCTTGGTGATAATATCGCGTGCCAAGATTTAAAATTTATAATGACTTAAATTACCAAATATAATGGCAATGGAATGATTTTTTACCGTGAGATCATAATAAGCGTCAGATCCTTTGTTACTTAGAAAGATACAGTACATGCGTATCTATAAGGGACGGATAAGCATAAAGAGAGACGCGAAGAAGATTACAACAACAAACACTCGAAACAGGAGTAAAGGTTAAAGTACCTGACTGAGTTTGATGCTTTCTAATGACGGTCGAGATGTTTCAGTCATAACCATCAGTACAGACACAGTTGTTCCGACAGTATTAAACTAATGGTCCATTAATTCCTAAGAAGACGGTGTCCATTTGTATACAAAAGAGCCTTGCCTTATTTTTTCAGGACGGAGATTTAAGCCGTCATCCTCAAGGGGTTACACTATCGTCTTTGTAGGTTTATTCATCATCAAGTAAGCCGTCATCGTGAAGGTGTTAACCATCATCCTGTTTGAGCTTTCGTCCTCAACGGGTTTAACTCAGATGTGAAATTTAAATGCTTCCAAATGCTACAGTCATTATCAACACCTGGCACTGTGCGCAGCCTGCTACAAACTCGTCTTAATGACACAACACGTCACATACCGAGTTACATTAATAGTAAATTGGTAATGTGTAGGATTTTTCGGATTTTTCTTACAACTAATCAAGTCTGACAGTAAAACACTCAACTAAATTGATAAACTTCATTGCAGAAATCCTATTTGTAAAAGCTGAGAACTGAAAAGAACACAAAAATAAGATTAGTCACTTAGCTAAATTCTCATTATTATACTAACAGTTTCCCAACTTTATTGAGATTATTTTATGTACAGTACTTAGCCAGTTATCTCAGTGCCAACACGTGTCCCTGTTGTCCAGGAAATACTGGCAACAGCACTAATTGGACAAAATAGCTGAGTTTTTATGCTGAGTGCCATATTGTAAAGTTCACAACACGCATTTGTGTGACAACAACAGGATCAAATTAGACGGTTTACCTGAGGCTTCCCGTCTACTGCCATGTTGCACATCTGACGACTGTCGTGTTTGTGTAACAACATCAAGTTAATTAAGTCATGCTAGTTACTCAGTTTTTACCTCATGAAGAAACTGTAAGCATAAAGTGAACAGTGCAAGTGTTGGTGGTTATGAGTAGCCACGTAAGCACTACAGCATCTTAGCATCCTCAAGGCAGCTATAGAATGTAGTAGTTCCTTTAATGTTCAACCATTGAAATGCTTAAACTAATCACCTTATATTACACTGATATGAAAGTTAGTATTTTACAAACATGGAATAAGTTATACGCACAATCCTGACCAGACTGTTTTACAAAGTTTACCGAGCAGGAGAAGGTTAGGAAAGAAACACAATATACTGTACCGTATTGTGTACAAGAGCGCCTACAGTCTACATATTATTTACTGCCATAACTGTAAAAATATATAAGTACTGTACAAGCAGATTTTTTTTGTTTTAGTTAAATATTTAAACTTTGAATCTCAATATATATACAAAATACTAAATGAATTGAAATGAAAGAGGAGCGGGGAGAGAAGATAATTTGCATATTATGATACGCGTGAAGTTCACAGTAGATTCAAAGTTGGTACTATAGTCGAGCCTAAGGTGAGTCTCAAGGTATTTTAATCAATACTTCGATGTCTAATTGTTTCTTTTCTGTGGCTCACCTCTACATTATTTTAATATCCTTACAAATATCCAGAAACTCTCTCTCTCTCTCTCTCTCTCTCTCTCTCTCTCTCTCTCTCTCTCACACATGTCAATATTAATGATGATTCAAACTACAGGAAACAAATCAGTGGCGGCCCGGAACACAACCACCTCCATCTCACCCTCTCACCCCTCCCATCACAACACCCTCTCACCCCTCCCATCACAACACCCTCTCACCACCTCCCATCACAACACCCTCTCACCCCTTCCACCACAACACCCTTTCACCCCTCCCACCACAACACCCTCTTACCTCTCCCTTACCCATCATCCTTTCACCCCCTCCCTTACCCATCCTGGGAGGTGCCATCCGCCAGGTGCCAAGGGAAGGTGTCAAGAACCACCTGAGGAGGGTGTGGATTACCTCTCCCACCACCCTCACTCACCCACCATCCCCAACCCACCTTAACCCACCATCCACGTCACCTCATCCCGAATAAATAAATAAATAAATAAATAAATAAATAGGAATAAATGAATGAGAGTTTTAACATCCCCCCAAATCTGTGACCTTAGGTGAGCCAATGGGAACACGAACCTGGTGGTGATAAGAGAACTACCAAAGGGTAAGAGAGATGATGCTTATATGAAGGGCATTAATTACACGACTCGTGGCTAATCAGACCAGACTCAGGCCAGGGCTAATAAGTAAGTCAATAAGTACATGAATCGAGGCTGTTTTCAGAGTCAATAGGAACATGACCAAAGGATGGTAAGAAAACTAAACGTCAGATATATATATAATTTTGACCTAAGGTTTGTTTAATGCACTCTAAGTCTCCTTTGTTAGACTGTTGTTAAAAATTACAATTATGTAATTATATACCTGCCATGACCATAATACGCGTATAAGATAGTTAAGAAAAAGTAAATTGCTATTCCTCCTTTTAATTAATTATTTGATTACGTTTCTATACTATTTCTTATTGCCAAAAAATGACATGAGTTTTATATTAAAGAAATGGCCTATACTGTTGTTTCAATATGTAATGTAAGCAAGTGAATATATGGCACAAAAGTAAAATTATACTAATATTTGTAAATTATTAATATATCCTACAGAAGAAAACATACGAATGTTACATTATAATTTCTTTTTGGCTGCACCGTAAGAACACAACTAGCTGGTCAAGAAAGTCATACCGTGTACGACAAATATTCTTCACGTTAAAATATGAGAAACATTAAAATAGTTCACCTCGATGTAAGAAATCATGAAGTCAATTGGTAACTTTCCTTTATATTTTAGAACAAACTACTACTACTAATATTACTACTACTATTACTACTACTACTACCACCCTTACTATTGCTACTACAACTACGACGACTACTACTACTAGTACGACTTCTACTACTACCACTACCCTTTTTTCTCCAAGATAGACTAACCAAAAATTAAGAAACCATTCCTTCGTATTTTCCCTGGAGAGATTCGGTATATTTTTAGGTCCAGTTTTAAGGACAGGTCAAGTGTAGGATGGTCTACATATGGACTAAGTTTCCCCTCCCAGAGTATTATATAATTCCTGCAGTTCCAAGCAAGAGACTAGGGTCTGAGTTAGAAGACCTCGAGAGTGACCTGGGAGAAGGACGGTTGTGAGGGGTAAATTTTGGAGAAGGATGATCGAGTGAAGAGAAGAGGGAGAATCGAGGGAAAGTGAGTAGAAAGGAAGAGATAAACCAATGAGAGAAATGATAAACGAGAGGAAGAATATCAAGATGAATGGTAGAGAGAAGAAGCGACGGGAGAAGTTGGAGAGAATGAACGTCAAGAGAAAGAAGTTTTGAGAGAAGGAACGTCAGGAGAAAGAAGTTTTGAGAGAAGGAACGTCAAGAGAAAGAAGTTTTGAGAGAAGGAACGTCAAGAGAAAGAAGTTTTGAGAGAAGGAACGTCAAGAGAAAGAAGTTTTGAGAGAAGGAACGTCAAGAGAAAGAAGTTTTGAGAGAAGGAACGTCAAGAGAAAGAAAGCCAATGAAATAAATGTGTAGGAAGACAGTTAAAGATGGATAATTAATGAGAGATGGTGTGTATCATGGAGTGGGGAGGGAGTGGGAGGGAGAGGAGGAGGGAGAGAGGAGGGAGGAGGGGTGTGGAGGGAGAGGGGTGTGGGAGGGAGAGGAGGAGGGAGAGGGGGTGGGAGGGAGAGGTGTGAGGAGGAGGGTGAGGTAGAGGAAAGAGGGAGAGGGGGTGGAGGGAGAGGGAGGAGGGGAGAGGGGTGGGAGGGGAGAGGAGGGAGAGGGTGGGAGGGAGAGGGAAAAAGGATGGAGAGTGAGGAGGGGAGAGGGTGGGGAGGGGAGGGAGGGAGGGGAGAGGGGTGTGGAGGGGAGAGGAGGGAGGGGAGAGTGAAAGAGGGAGAGGGTGTGAGGGAGAGTGAGTGGGAGGTAGAGGGGTGTGAGGGGAGAGGGGTGCGAGGGAGAGGGAGTGAGGGAGAGGGTGTGGAGGGAGAGGGTGGAGGGGAGGAGGTGGAGGAGAGGGAGGGAGGGGAGAGGGTGGGGAGGGAGAGCAGGGAGGGAGGGAGAGGGAGGGAGGGGAGAGGGGTGGAGGGAGAGGGGTGTGGAGGGAGAGTGAGTGAGGAGAGGGGTGTGGAGGGGAGAGTGAGTGAGGGAGAGGAGGGGAGGGAGAGGAGGAGGGAGAGGGGTGTGGGGAGGAGGGAGGAGGGAAGGTAAGTGAGGGAGAGGAGAGGGGCAAGTGGAGGGGAGAGGGGAGTGAGGGAGAGGGAGGGGAGGGGAGGAGGAGGGAGAGTGAGTGAGGGGAGTGAGGAGGGAGAGTGAGTGAGGGAGAGTGGAGAGGGAGAGGGTGAGGAGAGGTGGGAGGAGGGGAGGGAGAGTGAGGGGAGAGGGTGGAGGGGAGAGGGGGTGGGAGGGGAGAGTGAGTGGGGAGGGGAGAGTGAGTGTGAGGGAGGGGTGGAGGGAGAGTGGGAGGAGGGAAGGCAAGGGAGGGGAGAGGGGAGGGGAGGGGAAGGTAAGTGAGGGGAGGTGAGTGAGGGAAGGCAAAGGGGAGGGGAGGGAGGGAGGGAGAGCAGTGAGGGGGAGGGAGTGGGGAGGGGAGAGTGAGGAGGGAGAGGAGTAGGGAGGGGGGTGTGGGGAGGGGAGAGGAGGAGGGGAGAGGAGGAGGGGAGGAGGAGGGAGAGGTGAGGGAGGAGGGGAGAGGAGGAGAGATGGGAGCAGGGAGAGGAGTGGAGGGGAGAGGTGGGAGGGGAGGGAGGGAGGGAGGGGTGGGAGGGAGAGGAGCAGGAGGGAGAGGAGGAGGGAGAGGGAGGGAGGGAGAGTGAGGGAGGGAGAGGAGGAGGGGAGAGGGTGTGGAGGGAGAGTGAGTGAGGAGAGGAGGGAGGGAGAGGAGTGAGGAGAGGGGTGTGGAGGGAGAGTGGAGTGAGGGAGAGGGGTGTGAGGGAGAGAGGGTGTGGGGGAGAGTGAGTGAGGGAGAGTGAGTGAGGGAGAGTAGGTGAAGGAGAGTGAGGGAAGGTAAGTGAGGGAGAGTGAGTGAGGGAGAGTGAGAGAGGGAGAGGGAGTTAGGGAAGGTAGGCGAGGAAGCATGAATGAAGGAAGTGAAGGCAGGTAAAGGACAAGCGTCAAGAGAGGACAGGTAATTGGGGGAAATATTATAAGAAAAATCAATTGAGAGAAAACAAGAAAAAAGACAGGGAGGGAGAGGAGGAGGAGGGGGGGGGGGCATTTACCTACAGAGATTGATTAGGATAAAGGTAAATTTTTATTTCCTTAATGAAATAGTTAAAGTGGCAGTACCGAAAAGATTAACAACAATAATAATAACATCACGTGGACATTAAGAGAACGACATCTACAAGAAAATCTTTTACCACAACTTGGTCAGTATCAGTAGTTAGGTGTAGAAATACTAGTAGTTGTAACGTGAGCAGTAATAGAGGTAGATAATGGTGTAAAATACAGAAGTATCTGTCATAGTTGTAAATGGGAAATGTTACCCACAATGCTGAATTCAGGAACAATTACAAAAATTGGGAAATAAATATATTGTTTAAACTGGTGGTGGCCAGACAGGGACGCAGTAAACATTCCACCACTCGTCACACCAAAATACTGACGAATTTATTTTCTGGATAAATACAGTACATGAGGGATGTTAGTGCATTTTAAAACGCTGACAATACACTAACATACAACTCTCTGTTCCACAATCACCCACCGCCACACAGGTATACATGTACAAGCTCCAACATATGCACCTATGAATAAAATAATACACATGTTTACTTACACACATGTATAAAATATATCCATAAACAAAAACACCCTACCCACATACACAAGCTGACTCATACAAAACATCAACACAACACAAACACACAGGCATACAGACTCGCACATTCAAAGTTGAAAATAAATTCAATGTGTCAACCTGAACGAGCCGGCGAGAACGTGGTCGACGATTCGCACCATCCACGTCCATATTTACACGTCCACGAGTTATATAACAATGAGGCGAGGAGGGTGGGGATAGAGGCTTCTCGGTGCCCCTTCACACGAGCGCTGGTCCCGTACCTGAACACACACACCGTGGTTGACACTGTTTTATGAGACAAGTACTGCCCTGCCGACACTCATAGCGAGGCAATAAAGAAACACTCGAACTTACACACTTTAAATTATGCTTCTTCTCGATGACGCACTTTGTGTTGTCAGTTGTAAGTATTTTTTTTTTTTTAGTAGGTGGTTTGTTCTCTGTATATTACCCGATGTGACGTTTATATGTAAGTCTCAGTTGGAGCGAAATATAAACGAGTGTGTGTTAACTGTCAGATTGATAAACTTATTAACAGTTACGTTGAGTACTTTAGAAAACTTGAGTCTGAGTAGAGTCGAGACTTAGTAGAATCTCTGTATCAGATTCAACACAGTTAAGAGTTATTCCGACACATTGTTTTGCGTATCTTTTTAGTACTGTCATACCGATGTTTGTAGACGGGTAAAATTTTTGCTGGAGTATACAAGCAAATAAGCCTTTAGTTATGACCTACATCTTGCCTAGAGCTGGTCGCACCTCGTAGCTGCAAAAGTTATATCATCCACTAACATTTCCCTGAATTACGCAGCTATTAGAGATCTCACAAGGCTGTATAGAATCACCACTACAAACACAATAAGCAAATTTGTGGTGTCGTCAGCGGAGGGGAAAGAAAATATTCCCGTAACACTCTTGAAAAAAAAATATATAATATACCATCAAGGGAACTTAACGTTGTGTAATACTCCTTATGTTCCCGTGGAGCACACACACACACACACACACACACACACACACACACACACTCTTTTAATGCATCCTTCGATCCCTCTTTGTACCTCCTTCTTTGTCTTCCCCTTCCCCCTCACCGCCCACCTCTAAATCATATACAGGAGGTCCTCGTTATAAGTGGTCAATAGGGACCAGGAAAACATATTGATATTGAAACCACTTATTTATGGTAACTAAAGTCGTTTGGGGTCGGTGAGCTGATGAGGCACAAGCTACCTAACCTCACACTGCACACTCATTGAGACGTGTTCACCACCTTCCTTTCAACATGTACAGGTAACTTCTAATTTAACGTCCATCCCATACCTACTACGCTTCCTTTTAACCACTACAACACCTTGCTTCAGCTACAACAATAGTCCACAAAAGATACAACAAATTTGATAATTATAGTTCTTGGAGCACTTCAAAATAACTCCTGTAGACACAAGCGATAAATACTGAGCATCCATAGTGCGGGTGAGAAGGATGACCTTAATAAAATGGGAGGCGGGCCGGAATTTCAATCACTCAAACACTTATGCTCCCAAAGATTGACGGATTTCAGTCTCAAAATCCTCATAACTGCGGGGACTTTTTACATGTAGATCCACAATTATTTGACCACTTAAGTGAGAAACCACTTATAATGAAGACACTTTTATAATGAGGACCCCCCCTGTACACTCCGTACGTCCATATCACCTGAGCAGTGTCTGATTCTTTTACCAACATTTTATTCACCTCAAAATCTCCCAGGTTTTGGTTTTATTCATCTGTATATTCTTTACCTGACATATTGCTATTAAGCACGTCATTTCTATCACTCGTATAACGACAGCTCTCTCTCTCTCTCTAAGTGTTTTCATTAACAGACTAGAGATAATACCCCCATCAAGCCTCTACCTTACTAAAACACAAAGTTTGGGGCGAGTCCCTAAGTTCGCCTAGTGGATTTGTGTAAAGTCAGCACCACAAAGTGACAGTCATAACTTAGAGTTGGGGAGGAGTGTGGTGTGTCTGGAGCGTGGTGCAGAAGTTAGGTGGACACAAGAACACCCTCAAAGAGCACCGAGGGACCCGGACCTGGACAAGCGTAGTGATGGCGGGAAGGTACAGGTACACAAACAACTTGAAAGATTTTGAAAAGTGTAAATTATAGAGCTGTGTGTGTGTGTGTGTGTGTGTGTGTGTGTGTGTGTATGTGTGTTTTAGAGATCATTGAAAGATATATACCATTTACAAACCTAACCTTACCTAACCTAACCCAACCTAACCTCAGCTAATCACAATTAGGTATAATTTGGTTATGCTGAGAGACAAAACAACTCTTTAAATAAAACAAAACAAATGTCACTATATTTGAAATAATTTCCATTAACTTACAGTAAAAAAAAGAAAGAACAATTCTGCTCACTGGAATTTTTTTTAGTTGCATTCACTGGCTTAATTAATCCCTATCCGATTTAAAGGGTTAGCAGTTACCCGCGTAGGTACAGCTAAAACACATATGTAAGACTCAGGTGTCAGTTCTAGAGTAAGACTTTAATATCAACTGGTTTTCAAAAAATCTCCATTGGCCAAACTCTAACAACTAACACTTCATGAACAACCATCGACAACAAACACCTGTTTACCCACGACATGTATTGAACTACATTCTAGAAGGAACGAAGTTGTCCTCAAAGACAATTTCACCAGATTGTTACTTGTATTTTATCCCTTCTTCCCAGTGCCTATAATGTTCGCTATATAGGAGGTCTCTAGACTCAAACACATTATTGGATATATTAGAAAGATATTCTCCTCTATTGTTTACGCCACCTGTAGTGGTGGAAACAAAAAGGAACTTCACGTGTAAGATATGATGATAATGATGATAGTTTACGACAGAGAAGCTACTCTCTAAAACACCTTATTCTGAGATCAAGAACCACAACCACGTTCACGACCTTATTTATTGTCTGTCAGTTCAGGTTGAGACACTGAGCTGAGCAATAAATTCCCTCCTGGCGAAAATATGCTGTGTTCTGTACAGAGTTCTGGTGATGATCACCATGATAACCGGAACTTTTGTAAATAAAGAAGAATATAAGTCTAGATGATTATCTTTGCCCGGCCTTTGATGTTACTGTTTTAAAATTACCTCTTTCTGAGAGGGAGTATATATATGAAACCACTGAAAATTAATATCACCCGAGTATGATTTCCACAGACATAAAAACATACGTATAACTAACTGTCCTCGATGTTAGTCAGGGCACGAGAGACAAAGTTACAATTTTTGATGCGCGAGGTTTCGATTTGGACATGAACTAAGCCTCAAAACTTGTGTGTGCGAAGTTAGTTTCAGGGGTCAGAGGAAATCACCTGCCACCGGGAACTTTGATGATTGCAAAGTCTATTTCTCCGTGAAGTTTACAACACACCAGACCCACAACTTAATTATTCGCGCAAAATCCCACATTTAATTTAACAGTTGCCGCCAGGACAAGCTTAAAGGATTAATGTAAAGGAAACGCCAAGATCAATGATAAGCACCGATATTATATACATACATATACAACTACACAGATACATTATCAGATATTATAACGATATTTTCAAGCCTAAGTGCCAGCCGTCACAAGAGAGGTCAATGGATACTAGTGTACACTTCCTCGTGTTGGTGATGCTTTAAGATACTGACCAAGTTAAGCAGAATGTGAGTTCATTCCTGGTACATAAAGTTAAGAGACAGTTTAACCCCTGCATGAATCGTCGTTCACGGTCGAGGAAGGCTTTTGTAAATTTTATTGTGTGCAAGTAACTTACTATCAATTTGGACTTCAGGACTAAGAGTGCAGTCTACAGTCACTAAATACTTTTAGAGGGCAATTTGCAGTCATTTAAGGCCAATAGAGTGTAGTCTGCAGTAACATAGGAATAAGAATGTAATCAATAATCATGATAAGAATGTTATCAGTAATCATGTTGATGTTATAACGAATTAAGACATTTAAAATTAGTCTGTAATCATAAATTTTTTTAAAGCACCAACTGATGTTATTTAAGAGTTCTAGAGTGTATCTCCCTGTGATTTAAACTTCTTTAAGTGTTACCAGCTGTCAATCTAGAGAGCAATGTGCAGTCTCCAAAGGCTCTTAGAGTGTAGCCTGCATATATTTAAAGTATTTATAATGAAGTCTTTAAGTAATAGAGACTACTGTACATTATAGGCTATGTTAAGAGTGTAGATGGAGAGAGAAAGAATCAGCCAGTCAGAAGAGCTGCATGTAGAGTGCAGAGTGTAAATTATTACATGGCTGGGCTCACTGAGGCTGTTAAATGTAGTTTGTAGGGCATACAGTACTGTAAGTCAGTGGTAACTGTAATGGTGGACTGTTGCAAATAATACATGTTGTATAGTTGAAGGACGGATTTGTTCATCAACTTATTAGAATTATGTTAACTTAGAAGACAACAAAAGTGAAGTGTTCCCTGGAGGCTGACTGCTAGTCCCCGCTCTTCTCCCTGTTAGGTGTTACTACAGTACAGTCGGAGGTCACACACCTGCCGCAGTCCTCCCGCCTCGTATCACCTCACACTTAACCTGTTTTAGTATCATTACTGTTTTCTTTAATTACACTACCTCACTCCCTTTTTAATATATATATATATATATATATATATATATATATATATATATATATATATATATATATATATATATATATATATATATATATATATATATATATATATATATATATATATATATATATATATCGACGATGACCCGATGAAAATTTCCGGTTATTGAATTTTCGGTCAAATTTTAAATGAATTTTGCTATATGGTAGACTTTTTGTTTTCCCTCTTCACAAAGGTATCACACGGTGCGGCCTACAGGAAAAAAGTGAGTTTCTGTCGGAAATATAAAGTAGAAAATTCTTTGGTCAACATATGATGGACATACCGTTATTTTCCCACAATATGTGTTTATGTCACATAGTATTGTTCGTTGTATATATAGTGCGCGATAGTAATCCACTTGTTGATATTTATTGTTGCTATTCAGTCTAATGGTATTAGCAATACTGATAATATCTATACAAAAATCAAATTTACTACATGAAAAATTTTCACTTGGAAGGGAGGGGAGGGTACGAGTCTCCGAGCCAGTCAAACTTAACTTCTTTTACTAAACTTCATTTGAATGGTTTAATTATAATAATGTTTTCGCTGACTTAAAGAGAAAATACAGATAAAAGAATTCGAGAGAGGAAGAAATAAAAAAGAAATAAAAAGAGAATATGGAGTTTACAAGTTAAATAACTCATGAGTGGAGGTCTTAAATCTTGAGGAAAATGTTCGTCAGATCATTATCGTTCTTGTCTCCCTAACTCCCGGCCTCCCACTCCTTCCTCACCTGATCTCATCACCATAAAAGCGAGAAAAAACATATCGAGGCAGCACTAGATGTATTTTTTCTGTTAGGGGCTCACAGCAGGAACGACTGTCCGAGTATTGGCGGGCAGTGGGTGGCCGGCGGTGCACTATCTCTTAACATCTTACAGCTCCTTACATTTTTACCCTTCCAACACAGACTCGGCTTTTCAACCCTCCAGGTTCCTCCATTTGGAGATACTTAAGACACCACAACCACAGTTTACGGGATAAGTTTCGTACTTAACAAAACTTGTAAGTAGTTGAGAAGTTTGCACTCGGGTCGAGACCATAACGACAGCTGGAGTATTGGAAGCTCTGCCTCCGCCCACTTGTTATTACCCTACAGTCTCTGTTGTTCTCTCCCGACCCACAGTTGTAGAAATTCGAAAAAAAAAACACATACATACATACATACATACATGTTACACTAGCTGTCTGTTGCAGGAGGCCCATTACTGTCACAACTTTACGTGTTGCGCTTAATGCAACTGATTCTGCTATGGGATGTTACATTGGGTGACCCGGTAGATATATGAATAATATCCAACAAACTGTCAATTCTAATGCTGAAATCTGTCAGCAATGTTGTCCTGGCGTCACATATCGCATACAGGGTGAGATAACATAT